>NC_082723.1:74816491-75127403 GCF_030144855.1 Hypanus sabinus | reverse complement strand
ATGGTCCTGAGCTTGATGCAGGAGATCATGGTCCTGAGTTTGATGTAGGTGATCATGGTCCTGAACTTGATGTAGGTGATCGTGGTCCCGAGTTTGATGTCAGTGATCATGGTACTGAGTTTGATGTAGTTGATTATGGTCTTGAGTTTGATTTTGGTGATCATGTTCGAGAGCCTGATGTTGGTGATCGTGGTCCTGAGATTGATTTAAGTGATCATGGTCCTGAGTTTAATGTAGGTGATTATGGTCCTGAGTTTGATGTTGGTGATCATGGTCCTGAGTTTGATATGGGTGATCATGGTCCTGATTTTGATGTAATTGATCATGGTCCTACGTTTGATGTCGGTGATCATGGTCCTGAATTTGATGTCGGCAATCATGGTCTTGAGCTTAATGCAGGAGTTCATGTTCTTGAGTTTGATGTCGGTGATCATGTTCCTGAGTTTGTTGTCGGTGATCATGGTCCTGAGTTTGATGTTCGTGATCATTGTCCTGAGCTTGATGTCGGTTATCATGGTCCTGAGTTTGATATCGGTGATGATGGTCCTGAGTTTGATGTCGGTGATCATTGTCCTGAGCTTGATGTAGGTGATCATGGTCCTGAGTTTGATGTCGGTGATCATGCTCCTGAGCTTGATGTAGGTGATCATGGTCCTGAGTTTGATGTAGGTGATCATGGTTCTGAGTTTGATGTCGGTTGTCATGGTCCTGAGTTTGATGTCAGTGATCATGGTCCTGAGTTTGATGTCGTTTGTCATGCTCCTGAGTTTGATGTAGGTGATCATCGTCCAGAGTTTGATGTCGGTGATCATGGTCCTGAGTTTGATGTAGGTGATGATGGTCCTGAGGTTGATGTCGGAGATCATGCTCCTGAGTTTGATATCAGTGATCATGGTCCTGAGTTTGATGTCAGTGATCATGGTCCTGAGTTTGATGTAGGTGATCATGGTCCTGAGGTTGATGTCGGGATCATGGTCCTGAGTTTGATGTCGGTGATCATGGTCCTGAGGTTGATGTTGGTGATCATGTTCGTGAGCTTGATATCGGTGATCATGGTCCTGAGCTTGATGCAGGAGATAAAGGTCCTCAGTTTGATGTAGGTGATCATGGTCCTGAACTTGATGTAGGTGATCGTGGTCTCGAGTTTGATGTCAGTGATCACGGTACTGAGTTTGATGTTGGTGATCATGTTCGTGAGCTTGATGCCGGTGATCATGGTCCTGAGTTTGATGTCTGCGATCGTGGTCCTGAGCTTGATTTAAGAGATCATGGTCCTGAGTTTGATTTAGGTGATTATGGTCCTGAGTTTGATGTCGGTGATCATGGTCTTGAGTTTGATGTCGGTGATCATCGTCCTTAGTTTGATGTCAGTGATCATGGTCCTGAGTTTGATGTAGGTGATCATGGTCCTGAGGTTGATGTCGGGATCATGGTCCTGAGTTTGATGTAGGTGATCATGGTCCTGAACTTGATGTAGGTGATCGTGGTCCCGAGTTTGATATCAGTGATCATGGTACTGAGTTTGTTGTTGGTGATTGTGGCCCTGAGCTTGATTTAAGTGATCATGGTCCTGAGTTTGATTTAGGTGATTATCGTCCTGAGTTTGATGTCGGTGATCATCGTCCTTAGTTTGATGTCAGTGATCATGGTCCTGAGTTTGATGTAGGTGATCATGGTCCTGAGTTTGATGTCTGTGATCATGTCCTGAGTTTGATGTAGGTGATCATGGTCCTCAGTTTGATGTCGGTGATCATGGTCCTGAGTTTGATGTAGGTGATCATGGTCCTCAGGTTGATGTCAGTGATCATGGTCCTGAGTTTGATGTCGGTGATTATGCTCCTGAGTTTGATGTAGGTGATCATGGTCCTGAGTTTGATGTCGGTGATCATGGTCCTGAGTTTGATGTCGTTGATCATGCTCCTGAGTTTGATGTAGCTGATCATCGTCCAGAGTTTGAAGTCGGTGATCGTGGTCCTGAGGTTGATGTCTGTGATTGTGGTCCTGAGCTTGTTGTAGGTGATCATGGTCCTGTGTTTGATGTCAGTGATCATGGTCCTGAGTTTGATGTAGGTGATCATGTTCCAGAGTTTGATGTAGGTGATCATGGTCCTGATTTTGATGTCTGTGATCGTGGTCCTGAGGTTGATGTCTGTGATCATGGTCCTGAGCTTGTTGTAGGTGATCATGGTCCTGAGTTTGATGTAGGTGATCATGGTCCTGAGTTTGATGTCGGTGATGATGGAGCAGAGGTTGATGTCGGTGATCATGGTCCTGAGTTTGATGTAGGTGATGATGGTCCTGAGGTTGATGTCGGAGATCATGCTCCTGAGTTTGATGTCGGTGATCATCGTCCTTAGTTTGATGTCAGTGATCATGGTCCTGAGTTTGATGTAGGTGATCATGGTCCTGAGGTTGATGTCGGGATCATGGTCCTGAGTTTGATGTAGGTGATCATGGTCCTGAACTTGATGTAGGTGATCGTGGTCCCGAGTTTGATGTCAGTGATCATGGTACTGAGTTTGTTGTTGGTGATTGTGGCCCTTAGCTTGATTTAAGTGATCATGGTCCTGAGTTTGATTTAGGTGATTATGGTCCTGAGTTTGATGTCGGTGATCATGGTCCTGAGTTTGATGTCGGTGATCATCGTCCTTAGTTTGATGTCAGTGATCATGGTCCTGAGTTTGATGTAGGTGATCATGGTCCTGAGTTTGATGTCTGTGATCATGTCCTGAGTTTGATGTAGGTGATCATGGTCCTCAGTTTGATGTCGGTGATCATGTCCTGAGTTTGATTTCGGTGATCATGGTCCTCAGTTTGATGTAGGTGATCATGGTCCTGAACTTGATGTAGGTGATCGTGGTTCCGAGTTTGATGTCAGTGATCATGGTACTGAGTATGTTGTTGGTGATTGTGGCCCTCAGCTTGATTTAAGTGATCATGGTCCTGAGTTTGATTTAGGTGATTATGGTCCTGAGTTTGATGTCGGTGATCATGGTCCTGAGTTTGATGTCGGTGATCATCGTCCTTAGTTTGATGTCAGTTATCATGGTCCTGAGTTTGATGTAGGTGATCATGGTCCTGAGTTTGATGTCTGTGATCATGTCCTGAGTTTGATGTAGGTGATCATGGTCCTCAGTTTGATGTCGGTGATCATGGTCCTGAGTTTGATGTCGGTGATCATGGTCCTGAGTTTGATGTAGGTGATCATGGTCCAGAGTTTGATGTAGATGATCAAGGTCCTGATTTTGATGTCTGTGATCGTGGTCCAGAGGTTGATGTCTGTGATCGTGGTCCTGAGCTTGTTGTAAGTGATCATGGTCCTGAGTTTGATATATGTGATCATGGTCCTGAGCTTGTTGTAGGTGATCATGGTTATGAGTTTGATGTATGTTATCATGGTTCTGAGTTTGATGTATGTGATTATGGTCCTGAGTTTGATATATGTGATCATGGTACTGAGCTTGTTGTAGGTGATCACGGTTCTGAGTTTGATGTATGTGATCATGGTTCTGAGTTTGATGCATGTGATCATGGTCCTGAGTTTGATGTCGGGATCATGGTCCTGAGTTTGATGTAGGTGATCATGGTCCTGAGTTTGATGTCGGTGTTCATGGTCCTGAGCTTGATATCGGTGATCATGGTCCTGAGTTTGATGTAGGTGATCATGGTCCTGAGATTGATATCGGTGATCATGGTCCTGAGCTTGATTTCGGTGATCATGGTCCTGAACTTGATGTAGGTGATCATGGTCCTCAGGTTGATGACAGTGTTCATGGTACTGAGTTTGATGTCAGTGATTATGCTCCTGAGTTTGATGTAGGTGATCATGGTCCTGAGTTTGATGTCGGTGATCATGGTCCTGAGTTTGATGTAGGTGATGATGGAGCAGAGGTTGATGTCGGAGATCATGCTCCTGAGTTTGACATCGTGATCATGGTCCTGAGTTTGATATCGGTGATCATGGTCCTGAGTTTGATGTAGGTGATCATGGTCCAGAGTTTGATGTAGCTGATCATCGTCCAGAGTTTGAAGTCGGTGATCGTGGTCCTGAGGTTGATGTCTGTGATTGTGGTCCTGAGCTTGTTGTAGGTGATCATGGTCCTGTGTTTGATGTCAGTGATCATGGTCCTGAGTTTCATGTAGGTGATCATGTTCCAGAGTTTGATGTAGGTGATCATGGTCCTGATTTTGATGTCTGTGATCGTGGTCCTGAGGTTCATGTCTGTGATCGTGGTCCTGAGCTTGTTGTAGGTGATCATGGTCCTGAGTTTGATGTAGTTGATCATGGTCCTCAGGTTGATGTCAGTGATCATGGTCCTGAGTTTGATGTCGGTGATTATGCTCCTGAGTTTGATGTAGGTGATCATGGTCCTGAGTTTGATGTCGGTGATCATGGTCCTGAGTTTGATGTAGGTGATGATGGACCTGAGGTTGATGTCGGAGATCATGCTCCTGAGTTTGACATCGTGATCATGGTCCTGAGTTTGATATCGGTGATCATGGTCCTGAGTTTGATGTAGGTGATCATGGTCCAGAGTTTGATGTAGATGATCATGGTCCTGATTTTGATGTCTGTGATCGTGGTCCTGAGGTTGATGTCTGTGATCGTGGTCCTGAGCTTGTTGTAAGTGATCATGGTCCTGAGTTTGATATATGTGATCATGGTCCTGAGCTTGTTGTAGGTGATCATGGTTATGAGTTTGATGTATGTTATCATGGTTCTGAGTTTGATGTATGTGATTATGGTCCTGAGTTTGATATATGTGATCATGGTCCTGAGCTTGTTGTAGGTGATCATGGTTCTGAGTTTGATGTATGTGATCATGGTTCTGAGTTTGATGTATGTGATCATGGTCCTGAGTTTGATGTCAGGATCATGGTCCTGAGTTTGATGTCGGTGTTCATGGTCCTGAGCTTGATATCGGTGATCATGGTCCTGAGTTTGATATAGGTGATCATGGTCCTGAGATTGATATCGGTGATCATGGTCCTGAGCTTGATGTCGGTGATCATGGTCCTGAACTTGATGTAGGTGATCATGGTCCTGAGTTTCATATCCGTGATCATGGTCCTGAAATTGATGTCAGTGATCATGGTCCTGAGCTTGATGCAGGAGATCATGGTCCTGAGTTTGATGTAGGTGATCATATTTCTGAACTTGATGTAGGTGATCGTGGTCCCGAGTTTGATGTCAGTGATCATGGTACTGAGTTTGATGTAGTTGATTATGGTCTTGAGTTTGATTTTGGTGATCATGTTCGAGAGCCTGATGTTGGTGATCGTGGTCCTGAGATTGATTTAAGTGATCATGGTCCTGAGTTTAATGTAGGTGATTATGGTCCTGAGTTTGATGTTGGTGATCATGGTCCTGAGTTTGATATGGGTGATCATGGTCCTGATTTTGATGTAATTGATCATGGTCCTACGTTTGATGTCGGTGATCATGGTCCTGAATTTGATGTCGGCAATCATGGTCTTGAGCTTAATGCAGGAGTTCATGTTCTTGAGTTTGATGTCGGTGATCATGTTCCTGAGTTTGTTGTCGGTGATCATGGTCCTGAGTTTGATGTTCGTGATCATTGTCCTGAGCTTGATGTCGGTTATCATGGTCCTGAGTTTGATATCGGTGATGATGGTCCTGAGTTTGATGTCGGTGATCATTGTCCTGAGCTTGATGTAGGTGATCATGGTCCTGAGTTTGATGTCGGTGATCATGCTCCTGAGCTTGATGTAGGTGATCATGGTCCTGAGTTTGATGTAGGTGATCATGGTTCTGAGTTTGATGTCGGTTGTCATGGTCCTGAGTTTGATGTCAGTGATCATGGTCCTGAGTTTGATGTCGTTTGTCATGCTCCTGAGTTTGATGTAGGTGATCATCGTCCAGAGTTTGATGTCGGTGATCATGGTCCTGAGTTTGATGTAGGTGATGATGGTCCTGAGGTTGATGTCGGAGATCATGCTCCTGACTTTGATATCAGTGATCATGCTCCTGAGTTTGATGTCAGTGATCATGGTCCTGAGTTTGATGTAGGTGATCATGGTCCTGAGGTTGATGTCGGGATCATGGTCCTGAGTTTGATGTCGGTGATCATGGTCCTGAGGTTGATGTTGGTGATCATGTTCGTGAGCTTGATGTCGGTGATCATGGTCCTGAGCTTGATGCAGGAGATAAAGGTCCTCAGTTTGATGTAGGTGATCATGGTCCTGAACTTGATGTAGGTGATCGTGGTCTCGAGTTTGATGTCAGTGATCACGGTACTGAGTTTGATGTTGGTGATCATGTTCGTGAGCTTGATGCCGGTGATCATGGTCCTGAGTTTGATGTCTGCGATCGTGGTCCTGAGCTTGATTTAAGAGATCATGGTCCTGAGTTTGATTTAGGTGATTATGGTCCTGAGTTTGATGTCGGTGATCATGGTCTTGAGTTTGATGTCGGTGATCATCGTCCTTAGTTTGATGTCAGTGATCATGGTCCTGAGTTTGATGTAGGTGATCATGGTCCTGAGGTTGATGTCGGGATCATGGTCCTGAGTTTGATGTAGGTGATCATGGTCCTGAACTTGATGTAGGTGATCGTGGTCCCGAGTTTGATATCAGTGATCATGGTACTGAGTTTGTTGTTGGTGATTGTGGCCCTGAGCTTGATTTAAGTGATCATGGTCCTGAGTTTGATTTAGGTGATTATCGTCCTGAGTTTGATGTCGGTGATCATGGTCCTGAGTTTGATGTCGGTGATCATCGTCCTTAGTTTGATGTCAGTGATCATGGTCCTGAGTTTGATGTAGGTGATCATGGTCCTGAGTTTGATGTCTGTGATCATGTCCTGAGTTTGATGTAGGTGATCATGGTCCTCAGTTTGATGTCGGTGATCATGTCCTGAGTTTGATTTCGGTGATCATGGTCCTCAGTTTGATGTTGGTGATCATGGTCCTGAGTTTGATGTAGGTGATCATCATCCTGAGTTTGATGTCGGTGCTCATGGTCCTGAGTTTGATGTAATTGATCATGGCCCTGATTTTGATGTCTGTGATCGTGGTCCTGAGCTTGATGTCTGTGATCGTGGTCCTGAGCTTGATGTAGGTGATCATGGTCCTCAGTTTGATATCAGTGATCATGGTCCTGAGTTTGATGTCGGTGATCATGCTCCTGAGTTTGATGTCGGTGATCATGGTCCTGAGTTTGATGTAGGTGATCATGGTCCTCAGGTTGATGTCAGTGATCATGGTCCTGAGTTTGATGTCGGTGATTATGCTCCTGAGTTTGATGTAGGTGATCATGATCCTGAGTTTGATGTCGGTGATCATGGTCCTGAGTTTGATGTCGTTGATCATGCTCCTGAGTTTGATGTAGCTGATCATCGTCCAGAGTTTGAAGTCGGTGATCGTGGTCCTGAGGTTGATGTCTGTGATTGTGGTCCTGAGCTTGTTGTAGGTGATCATGGTCCTGTGTTGTGATGTAGGTGATCATGTTCCAGAGTTTGATGTAGGTGATCATGGTCCTGATTTTGATGTCTGTGATCGTGGTCCTGAGGTTGATGTCTGTGATCGTGGTCCTGAGCTTGTTGTAGGTGATCATGGTCCTGAATTTGATGTAGGTGGTCATGGTCCTCAGGTTGATGTCAGTGATCATGGTCCTGAGTTTGATGTCGGTGATTATGCTCCTGAGTTTGATATAGGTGATCATGGTCCTGAGTTTGATGTCGGTGATCATGGTCCTGAGTTTGATGTAGGTGATGATGGAGCAGAGGTTGATGTCGGAGATCATGCTCCTGAGTTTGACATCGTGATCATGGTCCTGAGTTTGATATCGGTGATCATGGTCCTGAGTTTGATGTAGGTGATCATGGTCCAGTGTTTAATATAGGTGATCATGGTCCTGAGGTTGATGTCTGTGATCGTGGTCCTGAGGTTGATGTCTGTGATCATGGTCCTGAGCTTGTTGTAGGTGATCATGGTCCTGAGTTTGATGTAGGTGATCATGGTCCTGAGTTTGATGTCGGTGATGATGGAGCAGAGGTTGATGTCGGTGATCATGGTCCTGAGTTTGATGTAGGTGATGATGGTCCTGAGGTTGATGTCGGAGATCATGCTCCTGAGTTTGATGTCGGTGATCATCGTCCTTAGTTTGATGTCAGTGATCATGGTCCTGAGTTTGATGTAGGTGATCATGGTCCTGAGGTTGATGTCGGGATCATGGTCCTGAGTTTGATGTAGGTGATCATGGTCCTGAACTTGATGTAGGTGATCGTGGTCCCGAGTTTGATGTCAGTGATCATGGTACTGAGTTTGTTGTTGGTGATTGTGGCCCTTAGCTTGATTTAAGTGATCATGGTCCTGAGTTTGATTTAGGTGATTATGGTCCTGAGTTTGATGTCGGTGATCATGGTCCTGAGTTTGATGTCGGTGATCATCGTCCTTAGTTTGATGTCAGTGATCATGGTCCTGAGTTTGATGTAGGTGATCATGGTCCTGAGTTTGATGTCTGTGATCATGTCCTGAGTTTGATGTAGGTGATCATGGTCCTCAGTTTGATGTCGGTGATCATGTCCTGAGTTTGATTTCGGTGATCATGGTCCTCAGTTTGATGTAGGTGATCATGGTCCTGAACTTGATGTAGGTGATCGTGGTTCCGAGTTTGATGTCAGTGATCATGGTACTGAGTATGTTGTTGGTGATTGTGGCCCTCAGCTTGATTTAAGTGATCATGGTCCTGAGTTTGATTTAGGTGATTATGGTCCTGAGTTTGATGTCGGTGATCATGGTCCTGAGTTTGATGTCGGTGATCATCGTCCTTAGTTTGATGTCAGTTATCATGGTCCTGAGTTTGATGTAGGTGATCATGGTCCTGAGTTTGATGTCTGTGATCATGTCCTGAGTTTGATGTAGGTGATCATGGTCCTCAGTTTGATGTCGGTGATCATGGTCCTGAGTTTGATGTCGGTGATCATGGTCCTGAGTTTGATGTAGGTGATCATGGTCCAGAGTTTGATGTAGATGATCATGGTCCTGATTTTGATGTCTGTGATCGTGGTCCAGAGGTTGATGTCTGTGATCGTGGTCCTGAGCTTGTTTTTAAGTGATCATGGTCCTGAGTTTGATATATGTGATCATGGTCCTGAGCTTGTTGTAGGTGATCATGGTTATGAGTTTGATGTATGTTATCATGGTTCTGAGTTTGATGTATGTGATTATGGTCCTGAGTTTGATATATGTGATCATGGTCCTGAGCTTGTTGTAGGTGATCACGGTTCTGAGTTTGATGTATGTGATCATGGTTCTGAGTTTGATGCATGTGATCATGGTCCTGAGTTTGATGTCGGGATCATGGTCCTGAGTTTGATGTAGGTGATCATGGTCCTGAGTTTGATGTCGGTGTTCATGGTCCTGAGCTTGATATCGGTGATCATGGTCCTGAGTTTGATGTAGGTGATCATGGTCCTGAGATTGATATCGGTGATCATGGTCCTGAGCTTGATTTCGGTGATCATGGTCCTGAACTTGATGTAGGTGATCATGGTCCTCAGGTTGATGACAGTGTTCATGGTACTGAGTTTGATGTCAGTGATTATGCTCCTGAGTTTGATGTAGGTGATCATGGTCCTGAGTTTGATGTCGATGATCATGGTCCTGAGTTTGATGTAGGTGATGATGGAGCAGAGGTTGATGTCGGAGATCATGCTCCTGAGTTTGACATCGTGATCATGGTCCTGAGTTTGATATCGGTGATCATGGTCCTGAGTTTGATGTAGGTGATCATGGTCCAGAGTTTGATGTAGCTGATCATCGTCCAGAGTTTGAAGTCGGTGATCGTGGTCCTGAGGTTGATGTCTGTGATTGTGGTCCTGAGCTTGTTGTAGGTGATCATGGTCCTGTGTTTGATGTCAGTGATCATGGTCCTGAGTTTCATGTAGGTGATCATGTTCCAGAGTTTGATGTAGGTGATCATGGTCCTGATTTTGATGTCTGTGATCGTGGTCCTGAGGTTCATGTCTGTGATCGTGGTCCTGAGCTTGTTGTAGGTGATCATGGTCCTGAGTTTGATGTAGTTGATCATGGTCCTCAGGTTGATGTCAGTGATCATGGTCCTGAGTTTGATGTCGGTGATTATGCTCCTGAGTTTGATGTAGGTGATCATGGTCCTGAGTTTGATGTCGGTGATCATGGTCCTGAGTTTGATGTAGGTGATGATGGACCTGAGGTTGATGTCGGAGATCATGCTCCTGAGTTTGACATCGTGATCATGGTCCTGAGTTTGATATCGGTGATCATGGTCCTGAGTTTGATGTAGGTGATCATGGTCCAGAGTTTGATGTAGATGATCATGGTCCTGATTTTGATGTCTGTGATCGTGGTCCTGAGCTTGTTGTAAGTGATCATGGTCCTGAGTTTGATATATGTGATCATGGTCCTGAGCTTGTTGTAGGTGATCATGGTTATGAGTTTGATGTATGTTATCATGGTTCTGAGTTTGATGTATGTGATTATGGTCCTGAGTTTGATATATGTGATCATGGTCCTGAGCTTGTTGTAGGTGATCATGGTTCTGAGTTTGATGTATGTGATCATGGTTCTGAGTTTGATGTATGTGATCATGGTCCTGAGTTTGATGTCAGGATCATGGTCCTGAGTTTGATGTCGGTGTTCATGGTCCTGAGCTTGATATCGGTGATCATGGTCCTGAGTTTGATATAGGTGATCATGGTCCTGAGATTGATATCGGTGATCATGGTCCTGAGCTTGATGTCGGTGATCATGGTCCTGAACTTGATGTAGGTGATCATGGTCCTGAGTTTCATATCCGTGATCATGGTCCTGAAATTGATGTCAGTGATCATGGTCCTGAGCTTGATGCAGGAGATCATGGTCCTGAGTTTGATGTAGGTGATCATATTTCTGAACTTGATGTAGGTGATCGTGGTCCCGAGTTTGATGTCAGTGATCATGGTACTGAGTTTGATGTAGTTGATTATGGTCTTGAGTTTGATTTTGGTGATCATGTTCGAGAGCCTGATGTTGGTGATCGTGGTCCTGAGATTGATTTAAGTGATCATGGTCCTGAGTTTAATGTAGGTGATTATGGTCCTGAGTTTGATGTTGGTGATCATGGTCCTGAGTTTGATATGGGTGATCATGGTCCTGATTTTGATGTAATTGATCATGGTCCTACGTTTGATGTCGGTGATCATGGTCCTGAATTTGATGTCGGCAATCATGGTCTTGAGCTTAATGCAGGAGTTCATGTTCTTGAGTTTGATGTCGGTGATCATGTTCCTGAGTTTGTTGTCGGTGATCATGGTCCTGAGTTTGATGTTCGTGATCATTGTCCTGAGCTTGATGTCGGTTATCATGGTCCTGAGTTTGATATCGGTGATGATGGTCCTGAGTTTGATGTCGGTGATCATTGTCCTGAGCTTGATGTAGGTGATCATGGTCCTGAGTTTGATGTCGGTGATCATGCTCCTGAGCTTGATGTAGGTGATCATGGTCCTGAGTTTGATGTAGGTGATCATGGTTCTGAGTTTGATGTCGGTTGTCATGGTCCTGAGTTTGATGTCAGTGATCATGGTCCTGAGTTTGATGTCGTTTGTCATGCTCCTGAGTTTGATGTAGGTGATCATCGTCCAGAGTTTGATGTCGGTGATCATGGTCCTGAGTTTGATGTAGGTGATGATGGTCCTGAGGTTGATGTCGGAGATCATGCTCCTGACTTTGATATCAGTGATCATGCTCCTGAGTTTGATGTCAGTGATCATGGTCCTGAGTTTGATGTAGGTGATCATGGTCCTGAGGTTGATGTCGGGATCATGGTCCTGAGTTTGATGTCGGTGATCATGGTCCTGAGGTTGATGTTGGTGATCATGTTCGTGAGCTTGATGTCGGTGATCATGGTCCTGAGCTTGATGCAGGAGATAAAGGTCCTCAGTTTGATGTAGGTGATCATGGTCCTGAACTTGATGTAGGTGATCGTGGTCTCGAGTTTGATGTCAGTGATCACGGTACTGAGTTTGATGTTGGTGATCATGTTCGTGAGCTTGATGCCGGTGATCATGGTCCTGAGTTTGATGTCTGCGATCGTGGTCCTGAGCTTGATTTAAGAGATCATGGTCCTGAGTTTGATTTAGGTGATTATGGTCCTGAGTTTGATGTCGGTGATCATGGTCTTGAGTTTGATGTCGGTGATCATCGTCCTTAGTTTGATGTCAGTGATCATGGTCCTGAGTTTGATGTAGGTGATCATGGTCCTGAGGTTGATGTCGGGATCATGGTCCTGAGTTTGATGTAGGTGATCATGGTCCTGAACTTGATGTAGGTGATCGTGGTCCCGAGTTTGATATCAGTGATCATGGTACTGAGTTTGTTGTTGGTGATTGTGGCCCTGAGCTTGATTTAAGTGATCATGGTCCTGAGTTTGATTTAGGTGATTATCGTCCTGAGTTTGATGTCGGTGATCATGGTCCTGAGTTTGATGTCGGTGATCATCGTCCTTAGTTTGATGTCAGTGATCATGGTCCTGAGTTTGATGTAGGTGATCATGGTCCTGAGTTTGATGTCTGTGATCATGTCCTGAGTTTGATGTAGGTGATCATGGTCCTCAGTTTGATGTCGGTGATCATGTCCTGAGTTTGATTTCGGTGATCATGGTCCTCAGTTTGATGTTGGTGATCATGGTCCTGAGTTTGATGTAGGTGATCATCATCCTGAGTTTGATGTCGGTGCTCATGGTCCTGAGTTTGATGTAATTGATCATGGCCCTGATTTTGATGTCTGTGATCGTGGTCCTGAGCTTGATGTCTGTGATCGTGGTCCTGAGCTTGATGTAGGTGATCATGGTCCTCAGTTTGATATCAGTGATCATGGTCCTGAGTTTGATGTCGGTGATCATGCTCCTGAGTTTGATGTCGGTGATCATGGTCCTGAGTTTGATGTAGGTGATCATGGTCCTCAGGTTGATGTCAGTGATCATGGTCCTGAGTTTGATGTCGGTGATTATGCTCCTGAGTTTGATGTAGGTGATCATGATCCTGAGTTTGATGTCGGTGATCATGGTCCTGAGTTTGATGTCGTTGATCATGCTCCTGAGTTCTGATGTAGCTGATCATCGTCCAGAGTTTGAAGTCGGTGATCGTGGTCCTGAGGTTGATGTCTGTGATTGTGGTCCTGAGCTTGTTGTAGGTGATCATGGTCCTGTGTTTGATGTAGGTGATCATGTTCCAGAGTTTGATGTAGGTGATCATGGTCCTGATTTTGATGTCTGTGATCGTGGTCCTGAGGTTGATGTCTGTGATCGTGGTCCTGAGCTTGTTGTAGGTGATCATGGTCCTGAATTTGATGTAGGTGGTCATGGTCCTCAGGTTGATGTCAGTGATCATGGTCCTGAGTTTGATGTCGGTGATTATGCTCCTGAGTTTTGATATAGGTGATCATGGTCCTGAGTTTGATGTCGGTGATCATGGTCCTGAGTTTGATGTAGGTGATGATGGAGCAGAGGTTGATGTCGGAGATCATGCTCCTGAGTTTGACATCGTGATCATGGTCCTGAGTTTGATATCGGTGATCATGGTCCTGAGTTTGATGTAGGTGATCATGGTCCAGTGTTTAATATAGGTGATCATGGTCCTGATTTTGATGTCTGTGATCGTGGTCCTGAGCTTGTTGTAGGTGATCATTGTCCTGAGTTTGATATATGTGATCATGGTCCTGAGCTTGTTGTAGGTGATCATGGTTCTGAGTTTGATGTATGTGATCATGGTTCTGAGTTTGATGTATGTGATCATGGTCCTGAGTTTGATGTCGGGATCATGGTCCTGAGTTTGATGTCGGTGATCATGGTCCTGAGTTTGATGTAGGTGATGATGGTCCTGAGGTTGATGTCGGAGATCATGCTCCTGAGTTTGATATCAGTGATCATGGTCCTGAGTTTGATGTCAGTGATCATGGTCCTGAGTTTGATGTAGGTGATCATGGTCCTGAGGTTGATGTCGGGATCATGGTCCTGAGTTTGATGTCGGTGATCATGGTCCTGAGGTTGATGTTGGTGATCATGTTCGTGAGCTTGATGTCGGTGATCATGGTCCTGAGCTTGATGCAGGAGATAAAGGTCCTCAGTTTGATGTAGGTGATCATGGTCCTGAACTTGATGTAGGTGATCGTGGTCTCGAGTTTGATGTCAGTGATCACGGTACTGAGTTTGATGTTGGTGATCATGTTCGTGAGCTTGATGCCGGTGATCATGGTCCTGAGTTTGATGTCTGCGATCGTGGTCCTGAGCTTGATTTAAGAGATCATGGTCCTGAGTTTGATTTAGGTGATTATGGTCCTGAGTTTGATGTCGGTGATCATGGTCTTGAGTTTGATGTCGGTGATCATGGTCCTCAGGTTGATGACAGTGTTCATGGTACTGAGTTTGATGTCAGTGATTATGCTCCTGAGTTTGATGTAGGTGATCATGGTCCTGAGTTTGATGTCGGTGATCATGGTCCTGAGTTTGATGTAGGTGATGATGGAGCAGAGGTTGATGTCGGAGATCATGCTCCTGAGTTTGACATCGTGATCATGGTCCTGAGTTTGATATCGGTGATCATGGTCCTGAGTTTGATGTAGGTGATCATGGTCCAGAGTTTGATGTAGCTGATCATCGTCCAGAGTTTGAAGTCGGTGATCGTGGTCCTGAGGTTGATGTCTGTGATTGTGGTCCTGAGCTTGTTGTAGGTGATCATGGTCCTGTGTTTGATGTCAGTGATCATGGTCCTGAGTTTCATGTAGGTGATCATGTTCCAGAGTTTGATGTAGGTGATCATGGTCCTGATTTTGATGTCTGTGATCGTGGTCCTGAGGTTCATGTCTGTGATCGTGGTCCTGAGCTTGTTGTAGGTGATCATGGTCCTGAGTTTGATGTAGTTGATCATGGTCCTCAGGTTGATGTCAGTGATCATGGTCCTGAGTTTGATGTCGGTGATTATGCTCCTGAGTTTGATGTAGGTGATCATGGTCCTGAGTTTGATGTCGGTGATCATGGTCCTGAGTTTGATGTAGGTGATGATGGACCTGAGGTTGATGTCGGAGATCATGCTCCTGAGTTTGACATCGTGATCATGGTCCTGAGTTTGATATCGGTGATCATGGTCCTGAGTTTGATGTAGGTGATCATGGTCCAGAGTTTGATGTAGATGATCATGTTCCTGATTTTGATGTCTGTGATCGTGGTCCTGAGGTTGATGTCTGTGATCGTGGTCCTGAGCTTGTTGTAAGTGATCATGGTCCTGAGTTTGATATATGTGATCATGGTCCTGAGCTTGTTGTAGGTGATCATGGTTATGAGTTTGATGTATGTTATCATGGTTCTGAGTTTGATGTATGTGATTATGGTCCTGAGTTTGATATATGTGATCATGGTCCTGAGCTTGTTGTAGGTGATCATGGTTCTGAGTTTGATGTATGTGATCATGGTTCTGAGTTTGATGTATGTGATCATGGTCCTGAGTTTGATGTCGGGATCATGGTCCTGAGTTTGATGTCGGTGTTCATGGTCCTGAGCTTGATATCGGTGATCATGGTCCTGAGTTTGATATAGGTGATCATGGTCCTGAGATTGATATCGGTGATCATGGTCCTGAGCTTGATGTCGGTGATCATGGTCCTGAACTTGATGTAGGTGATCATGGTCCTGAGTTTCATATCCGTGATCATGGTCCTGAAATTGATGTCAGTGATCATGGTCCTGAGCTTGATGCAGGAGATCATGGTCCTGAGTTTGATGTAGGTGATCATATTTCTGAACTTGATGTAGGTGATCGTGGTCCCGAGTTTGATGTCAGTGATCATGGTACTGAGTTTGATGTAGTTGATTATGGTCTTGAGTTTGATTTTGGTGATCATGTTCGAGAGCCTGATGTTGGTGATCGTGGTCCTGAGATTGATTTAAGTGATCATGGTCCTGAGTTTAATGTAGGTGATTATGGTCCTGAGTTTGATGTTGGTGATCATGGTCCTGAGTTTGATATGGGTGATCATGGTCCTGATTTTGATGTAATTGATCATGGTCCTACGTTTGATGTCGGTGATCATGGTCCTGAATTTGATGTCGGCAATCATGGTCTTGAGCTTAATGCAGGAGTTCATGTTCTTGAGTTTGATGTCGGTGATCATGTTCCTGAGTTTGTTGTCGGTGATCATGGTCCTGAGTTTGATGTTCGTGATCATTGTCCTGAGCTTGATGTCGGTTATCATGGTCCTGAGTTTGATATCGGTGATGATGGTCCTGAGTTTGATGTCGGTGATCATTGTCCTGAGCTTGATGTAGGTGATCATGGTCCTGAGTTTGATGTCGGTGATCATGCTCCTGAGCTTGATGTAGGTGATCATGGTCCTGAGTTTGATGTAGGTGATCATGGTTCTGAGTTTGATGTCGGTTGTCATGGTCCTGAGTTTGATGTCAGTGATCATGGTCCTGAGTTTGATGTCGTTTGTCATGCTCCTGAGTTTGATGTAGGTGATCATCGTCCAGAGTTTGATGTCGGTGATCATGGTCCTGAGTTTGATGTAGGTGATGATGGTCCTGAGGTTGATGTCGGAGATCATGCTCCTGAGTTTGATATCAGTGATCATGGTCCTGAGTTTGATGTCAGTGATCATGGTCCTGAGTTTGATGTAGGTGATCATGGTCCTGAGGTTGATGTCGGGATCATGGTCCTGAGTTTGATGTCGGTGATCATGGTCCTGAGGTTGATGTTGGTGATCATGTTCGTGAGCTTGATGTCGGTGATCATGGTCCTGAGCTTGATGCAGGAGATAAAGGTCCTCAGTTTGATGTAGGTGATCATGGTCCTGAACTTGATGTAGGTGATCGTGGTCTCGAGTTTGATGTCAGTGATCACGGTACTGAGTTTGATGTTGGTGATCATGTTCGTGAGCTTGATGCCGGTGATCATGGTCCTGAGTTTGATGTCTGCGATCGTGGTCCTGAGCTTGATTTAAGAGATCATGGTCCTGAGTTTGATTTAGGTGATTATGGTCCTGAGTTTGATGTCGGTGATCATGGTCTTGAGTTTGATGTCGGTGATCATCGTCCTTAGTTTGATGTCAGTGATCATGGTCCTGAGTTTGATGTAGGTGATCATGGTCCTGAGGTTGATGTCGGGATCATGGTCCTGAGTTTGATGTAGGTGATCATGGTCCTGAACTTGATGTAGGTGATCGTGGTCCCGAGTTTGATATCAGTGATCATGGTACTGAGTTTGTTGTTGGTGATTGTGGCCCTGAGCTTGATTTAAGTGATCATGGTCCTGAGTTTGATTTAGGTGATTATCGTCCTGAGTTTGATGTCGGTGATCATGGTCCTGAGTTTGATGTCGGTGATCATCGTCCTTAGTTTGATGTCAGTGATCATGGTCGTGAGTTTGATGTAGGTGATCATGGTCCTGAGTTTGATGTCTGTGATCATGTCCTGAGTTTGATGTAGGTGATCATGGTCCTCAGTTTGATGTCGGTGATCATGTCCTGAGTTTGATTTCGGTGATCATGGTCCTCAGTTTGATGTTGGTGATCATGGTCCTGAGTTTGATGTAGGTGATCATCATCCTGAGTTTGATGTCGGTGCTCATGGTCCTGAGTTTGATGTAATTGATCATGGCCCTGATTTTGATGTCTGTGATCGTGGTCCTGAGCTTGATGTCTGTGATCGTGGTCCTGAGCTTGATGTAGGTGATCATGGTCCTCAGTTTGATATCAGTGATCATGGTCCTGAGTTTGATGTCGGTGATCATGCTCCTGAGTTTGATGTCGGTGATCATGGTCCTGAGTTTGATGTAGGTGATCATGGTCCTCAGGTTGATGTCAGTGATCATGGTCCTGAGTTTGATGTCGGTGATTATGCTCCTGAGTTTGATGTAGGTGATCATGATCCTGAGTTTGATGTCGGTGATCATGGTCCTGAGTTTGATGTCGTTGATCATGCTCCTGAGTTTGATGTAGCTGATCATCGTCCAGAGTTTGAAGTCGGTGATCGTGGTCCTGAGGTTGATGTCTGTGATTGTGGTCCTGAGCTTGTTGTAGGTGATCATGGTCCTGTGTTTGATGTAGGTGATCATGTTCCAGAGTTTGATGTAGGTGATCATGGTCCTGATTTTGATGTCTGTGATCGTGGTCCTGAGGTTGATGTCTGTGATCGTGGTCCTGAGCTTGTTGTAGGTGATCATGGTCCTGAATTTGATGTAGGTGGTCATGGTCCTCAGGTTGATGTCAGTGATCATGGTCCTGAGTTTGATGTCGGTGATTATGCTCCTGAGTTTGATATAGGTGATCATGGTCCTGAGTTTGATGTCGGTGATCATGGTCCTGAGTTTGATGTAGGTGATGATGGAGCAGAGGTTGATGTCGGAGATCATGCTCCTGAGTTTGACATCGTGATCATGGTCCTGAGTTTGATATCGGTGATCATGGTCCTGAGTTTGATGTAGGTGATCATGGTCCAGTGTTTAATATAGGTGATCATGGTCCTGATTTTGATGTCTGTGATCGTGGTCCTGAGCTTGTTGTAGGTGATCATTGTCCTGAGTTTGATATATGTGATCATGGTCCTGAGCTTGTTGTAGGTGATCATGGTTCTGAGTTTGATGTATGTGATCATGGTTCTGAGTTTGATGTATGTGATCATGGTCCTGAGTTTGATGTCGGGATCATGGTCCTGAGTTTGATGTCGGTGATCATGGTCCTGAGTTTGATGTAGGTGATGATGGTCCTGAGGTTGATGTCGGAGATCATGCTCCTGAGTTTGATATCAGTGATCATGGTCCTGAGTTTGATGTCAGTGATCATGGTCCTGAGTTTGATGTAGGTGATCATGGTCCTGAGGTTGATGTCGGGATCATGGTCCTGAGTTTGTTGTCGGTGATCATGGTCCTGAGGTTGATGTTGGTGATCATGTTCGTGAGCTTGATGTCGGTGATCATGGTCCTGAGCTTGATGCAGGAGATAAAGGTCCTCAGTTTGATGTAGGTGATCATGGTCCTGAACTTGATGTAGGTGATCGTGGTCTCGAGTTTGATGTCAGTGATCACGGTACTGAGTTTGATGTTGGTGATCATGTTCGTGAGCTTGATGCCGGTGATCATGGTCCTGAGTTTGATGTCTGCGATCGTGGTCCTGAGCTTGATTTAAGAGATCATGGTCCTGAGTTTGATTTAGGTGATTATGGTCCTGAGTTTGATGTCGGTGATCATGGTCTTGAGTTTGATGTCGGTGATCATCGTCCTTAGTTTGATGTCAGTGATCATGGTCCTGAGTTTGATGTAGGTGATCATGGTCCTGAGGTTGATGTCGGGATCATGGTCCTGAGTTTGATGTAGGTGATCATGGTCCTGAACTTGATGTAGGTGATCGTGGTCCCGAGTTTGATATCAGTGATCATGGTACTGAGTTTGTTGTTGGTGATTGTGGCCCTGAGCTTGATTTAAGTGATCATGGTCCTGAGTTTGATTTAGGTGATTATCGTCCTGAGTTTGATGTCGGTGATCATGGTCCTGAGTTTGATGTCGGTGATCATCGTCCTTAGTTTGATGTCAGTGATCATGGTCCTGAGTTTGATGTAGGTGATCATGGTCCTGAGTTTGATGTCTGTGATCATGTCCTGAGTTTGATGTAGGTGATCATGGTCCTCAGTTTGATGTCGGTGATCATGTCCTGAGTTTGATTTCGGTGATCATGGTCCTCAGTTTGATGTTGGTGATCATGGTCCTGAGTTTGATGTAGGTGATCATCATCCTGAGCTTGATGTCGGTGCTCATGGTCCTGAGTTTGATGTAATTGATCATGGCCCTGATTTTGATGTCTGTGATCGTGGTCCTGAGCTTGATGTCTGTGATCGTGGTCCTGAGCTTGATGTAGGTGATCATGGTCCTCAGTTTGATATCAGTGATCATGGTCCTGAGTTTGATGTCGGTGATCATGTCCCTGAGTTTGATGTCGGTGATCATGGTCCTGAGTTTGATGTAGGTGATCATGGTCCTCAGGTTGATGTCAGTGATCATGGTCCTGAGTTTGATGTCGGTGATTATGCTCCTGAGTTTGATGTAGGTGATCATGATCCTGAGTTTGATGTCGGTGATCATGGTCCTGAGTTTGATGTCGTTGATCATGCTCCTGAGTTTGATGTAGCTGATCATCGTCCAGAGTTTGAAGTCGGTGATCGTGGTCCTGAGGTTGATGTCTGTGATTGTGGTCCTGAGCTTGTTGTAGGTGATCATGGTCCTGTGTTTGATGTAGGTGATCATGTTCCAGAGTTTAATGTAGGTGATCATGGTCCTGATTTTGATGTCTGTGATCGTGGTCCTGAGGTTGATGTCTGTGATCGTGGTCCTGAGCTTGTTGTAGGTGATCATGGTCCTGAGTTTGATGTAGGTGGTCATGGTCCTCAGGTTGATGTCAGTGATCATGGTCCTGAGTTTGATGTCGGTGATTATGCTCCTGAGTTTGATATAGGTGATCATGGTCCTGAGTTTGATGTCGGTGATCATGGTCCTGAGTTTGATGTAGGTGATGATGGAGCAGAGGTTGATGTCGGAGATCATGCTCCTGAGTTTGACATCGTGATCATGGTCCTGAGTTTGATATCGGTGATCATGGTCCTGAGTTTGATGTAGGTGATCATGGTCCAGTGTTTAATATAGGTGATCATGGTCCTGATTTTGATGTCTGTGATCGTGGTCCTGAGCTTGTTGTAGGTGATCATTGTCCTGAGTTTGATATATGTGATCATGGTCCTGAGCTTGTTGTAGGTGATCATGGTTCTGAGTTTGATGTATGTGATCATGGTTCTGAGTTTGATGAATGTGATCATGGTCCTGAGTTTGATGTCGGGATCATGGTCCTGAGTTTGATGTAGGTGATCATGGTCCTGAGTTTGATGTCGGTGATCATGGTCCTGAGCTTGATATCGGTGATCATGATCCTGAGTTTGATGTAGGTGATCATGCTCCTGAGTTTGATATCGGTGATCATGGTCCTGAGCTTGACGACGGTGATAATGGTCCTGAACTTGATGTAGGTGATCATGGTCCTGAGTCTGATATCGGTGATCATGGTCCTGAACTTGATGTCAGTGATCATGGTCCTGAGCGTGATGCAGGAGATCATGGTCCTGAGTTTGATGTAGGTGATCATGGTCCTGAACTTAATGTAGGTGCTCGTGGTCCCGAGTTTGATGTCAGTGATCATGGTACTGAGTTTGATGTAGTTGATTATGGTCTTGAGTTTGATTTTGGTGATCATGGTCGTGAGCCTGATGTCGGTTATCATGGTCCTGAGTTTGATATCGGTATCATGGTCCTGATTTTGATGTAATTGATCATGGTCCTACGTTTGATGTCGGTGATCATGTTCCTGAATTTGATGTCGGCGATCATGGTCCTGTGTTTGATGTCGGTGATCATGCTCCTTAGCTTGATGTAGGTGATCATGGTCCTGAGTTTGATGTAGGTGATCATGGTTCTGAGTTTGATGTCGTTTGTCATGGTCCTGAGTTTGATGTCAGTGATCATGGTCCTGAGTTTGATGTCGTTGATCATGCTCCTGAGTTTGATGTAGGTGATCATCGTCCAGAGTTTGATGTCGGTGATCATGGTCCTGAGTTTGATGTAGGTGATGATGGTCCTGAGGTTGATGTCGGAGATCATGCTCCTGAGTTTGATGTCGGTGATCATCGTCCTTAGTTTGATGTCAGTGATCATGGTCCTGAGTTTGATGTAGGTGATCATGGTCCTGAGGTTGATGTCGGGATCATGGTCCTGAGTTTGATGTAGGTGATCATGGTCCTGAACTTGATGTAGGTGATCGTGGTCCCGAGTTTGATGTCAGTGATTATGGTTCTGAGTTTGTTGTTGGTGATTGTGGCCCTTAGCTTGATTTAAGTGATCATGGTCCTGAGTTTGATTTAGGTGATTATGGTCCTGAGTTTGATGTCGGTGATCATGGTCCTGAGTTTGATGTCGGTGATCATCGTCCTTAGTTTGATGTCAGTGATCATGGTCCTGAGTTTGATGTAGGTGTTCATGGTCCTGAGTTTGATGTCTGTGATCATGTCCTGAGTTTGATGTAGGTGATCATGGTCCTCAGTTTGATGTCGGTGATCATGTCCTGAGTTTGATTTCAGTGATCATGGTCCTGAGTTTGATGTAGGTGATCATGGTCCTGAGTTTGATGTAGGTGATCATGGTCCTCAGGTTGATGTCAGTGATCATGGTCCTGAGTTTGATGTCGGTGATTATGCTCCTGAGTTTGATGTAGGTGATCATGGTCCTGAGTTTGATGTCGGTGATCATGGTCCTGAGTTTGATGTCGTTGATCATGCTCCTGAGTTTGATGTAGCTGATCATCGTCCAGAGTTTGAAGTCGGTGATCGTGGTCCTGAGGTTGATGTCTGTGATTGTGGTCCTGAGCTTGTTGTAGGTGATCATGGTCCTGTGTTTGATGTAGGTGATCATGTTCCAGAGTTTGATGTAGGTGATCATGGTCCTGATTTTGATGTCTGTGATCGTGGTCCTGAGGTTGATGTCTGTGATCGTGGTCCTGAGCTTGTTGTAGGTGATCATGGTCCTGAGTTTGATGTAGGTGATCATGGTCCTCAGGTTGATGTCAGTGATCATGGTCCTGAGTTTGATGTCGGTGATTATGCTCCTGAGTTTGATATAGGTGATCATGGTCCTGAGTTTGATGTCGGTGATCATGGTCCTGAGTTTGATGTAGGTGATGATGGAGCAGAGGTTGATGTCGGAGATCATGCTCCTGAGTTTGACATCGTGATCATGGTCCTGAGTTTGATATCGGTGATCATGGTCCTGAGTTTGATGTAGGTGATCATGGTCCAGTGTTTAATATAGGTGATCATGGTCCTGATTTTGATGTCTGTGATCGTGGTCCTGAGCTTGTTGTAGGTGATCATTGTCCTGAGTTTGATAAATGTGATCATGGTCCTGAGCTTGTTGTAGGTGATCATGGTTCTGAGTTTGATGTATGTGATCATGGTTCTGAGTTTGATGTCGGTGATCATGGTCCTGAATTTGATGTCGGCGATCATGGTCCTGAGTTTGATGTCGGTGATCATGCTCCTGAGCTTGATGTAGGTGATCATGGTCCTGAGTTTGATGTAGGTGATCATGGTTCTGAGTTTGATGTCGGTTGTCATGGTCCTGAGTTTGATGTCAGTGATCATGGTCCTGAGTTTGATGTCGTTGATCATGCTCCTGAGTTTGATGTAGGTGATCATCGTCCAGAGTTTGATGTCGGTGATCATGGTCCTGAGTTTGATGTAGGTGATGATGGTCCTGAGGTTGATGTAGGTGATCATTGTCCTGAGTTTGATGTCGGTGATCATCGTCCTTAGTTTGATGTCAGTGATCATGGTCCTGAGTTTGATGTAGGTGATCATGGTCCTGAGTTTGATGTCTCTGATCATGTCCTGAGTTTGATGTAGGTGATCATGGTCCTCAGTTTGATGTCGGTGATCATGTCCTGAGTTTGATTTCGGTGATCATGGTCCTCAGTTTGATGTTGGTGATCATGGTCCTGAGTTTGATGTAGGTGATCATCATCCTGAGTTTGATGTCGGTGCTCATGGTCCTGAGTTTGATGTAATTGATCATGGCCCTGATTTTGATGTCTGTGATCGTGGTCCTGAGCTTGATGTCTGTGATCGTGGTCCTGAGCTTGATGTAGGTGATCATGGTCCTCAGTTTGATATCAGTGATCATGGTCCTGAGTTTGATGTCGGTGATCATGCTCCTGAGTTTGATGTCGGTGATCATGGTCCAGAGTTTGATGTAGGTGATCATGGTCCTCAGGTTGATGTCAGTGATCATGGTCCTGAGTTTGATGTCGGTGATTATGCTCCTGAGTTTGATGTAGGTGATCATGGTCCTGAGTTTGATGTCGGTGATCATGGTCCTGAGTTTGATGTCGGTGATGATGGAGCAGAGGTTGATGTCGGAGATCATGCTCCTGACTTTGACATCGTGATCATGGTCCTGAGTTTGATATCGGTGATCATGGTCCTGAGTTTGATGTAGGTGATCATGGTCCAGAGTTTGATGTAGGTGATCATTGTCCTGATTTTGATGTCTGTGATCGTGGTCCTGAGCTTGTTGTAGGTGATCATTGTCCTGAGTTTGATATATGTGATCATGGTCCTGAGCTTGTTGTAGGTGATCATGGTTATGAGTTTGATGTATGTGATCATGGTTCTGAGTTTGATGTATGTGATTATGGTCCTGAGTTTGATATATGTGATCATGGTCCTGAGCTTGTTGTAGGTGATCATGGTTCTGAGTTTGATGTATGTGATCATGGTCCTGAGTTTGATGTCGGGATCATGGTCCTGAGTTTGATGTAGGTGATCATGGTCCTGAGTTTGATGTCGGTGATCATGGTTCTGAGCTTGATATCGGTGATCTTGGTCCTGAGTTTGATGTAGGTGATCATGGTCCTGAGTTTGATATCGGTGATCATGGTCCTGAGCTTGATGACGGTGATCATGGTCCTGAGTTTGATGTCGGTGATCATCGTCCTTAGTTTGATGTCAGTGATCATGGTCCTGAGTTTGATGTAGGTGATCATGGTCCTGAGTTTGATGTCTGTGATCATGTCCTGAGTTTGATGTAGGTGATCATGGTACTCAGTTTGATGTCGGTGATCATGTCCTGAGTTTGATTTCGGTGATCATGGTCCTCAGTTTGATGTTGGTGATCATGGTCCTGAGTTTGATGTAGGTGATCATCATCCTGAGTTTGATGTCGGTGCTCATGGTCCTGAGTTTGATGTAATTGATCATGGCCCTGATTTTGATGTCAGTGATCATGGTCCTGAGTTTGATGTAGGTGATCATGGTCCTGAGGTTGATGTCGGGATCATGGTCCTGAGTTTGATGTAGGTGATCATGGTCCTGAACTTGATGTAGGTGATCGTGGTCCCGAGTTTGATATCAGTGATCATGGTACTGAGTTTGTTGTTGGTGATTGTGGCCCTGAGCTTGATGTATGTGATCATGGTTCTGAGTTTGATGTATGTGATTATGGTCCTGAGATTGATATATGTGATCATGGTCCTGAGCTTGTTCTAGGTGATCATGGTTCTGAGTTTGATGTATGTGATCATGGTTCTGAGTTTGATGTATGTGATCATGGTCCTGAGTTTGATGTCGGGATCATGGTCCTGAGTTTGATGTAGGTGATCATGGTCCTGAGTTTGATGTCGGTGATCATGGTCCTGAGCTTGATATCGGTGATCATGATCCTGAGTTTGATGTAGGTGATCATGGTCCTGAGTTTGATATCGGTGATCATGGTCCTGAGCTTGACGACGGTGATCATGGTCCTGAACTTGATGTAGGTGATCATGGTCCTGAGTCTGATATCGGTGATCATGGTCCTGAACTTGATGTCAGTGATCATGGTCCTGAGCTTGATGCAGGAGATCATGGTCCTGAGTTTGATGTAGGTGATCATGGTCCTGAACTTGATGTAGGTGATCGTGGTCCCGAGTTTGATGTCAGTGATCATGGTACTGAGTTTGATGTAGTTGATTATGGTCTTGAGTTTGATTTTGGTGATCATGTTCGTGAGCCTGATGTCGGTGATCATGGTCCTGAGTTTGATATCGGTGATCATGGTCCTGATTTTGATGTAATTGATCATGGTCCTACGTTTGATGTCGGTGATCATGGTCCTGAATTTGATGTCGGCGATCATGGTCCTGAGTTTGATGTCGGTGATCATGCTCCTGAGCTTGATGTAGGTGATCATGGTCCTGAGTTTGATGTAGGTGATCATGGTTCTGAGTTTGATGTCGGTTGTCATGGTCCTGAGTTTGATGTCAGTGATCATGGTCCTGAGTTTGATGTCGTTGATCATGCTCCTGAGTTTGATGTAGGTGATCATCGTCCAGAGTTTGATGTCGGTGATCATGGTCCTGAGTTTGATGTAGGTGATGATGGTCCTGAGGTTGATGTCGGAGATCATGCTCCTGAGTTTGATGTCGGTGATCATCGTCCTTAGTTTGATGTCAGTGATCATGGTCCTGAGTTTGATGTAGGTGATCATGGTCCTGAGGTTGATGTCGGGATCATGGTCCTGAGTTTGATGTAGGTGATCATGGTCCTGAACTTGATGTAGGTGATCGTGGTCCCGAGTTTGATGTCAGTGATCATGGTACTGAGTTTGTTGTTGGTGATTGTGGCCCTGAGCTTGATTTAAGTGATCATGGTCCTGAGATTGATTTAGGTGATTATGGTCCTGAGTTTGATGTCGGTGATCATGGTCCTGAGTTTGATGTCGGTGATCATCGTCCTTAGTTTGATGTCAGTGATCATGGTCCTGAGTTTGATGTAGGTGATCATGGTCCTGAGTTTGATGTCTGTGATCATGTCCTGAGTTTGATGTAGGTGATCATGGTCCTCAGTTTGATGTCGGTGATCATGTCCTGAGTTTGATTTCGGTGATCATGGTCCTCAGTTTGATGTTGGTGATCATGGTCCTGAGTTTGATGTAGGTGATCATCATCCTGAGTTTGATGTCTGTGATCGTGGTCCTGAGCTTGATGTCTGTGATCGTGGTCCTGAGCTTGATGTAGGTGATCATGGTCCTCAGTTTGATGTCAGTGATCATGGTCCTGAGTTTGATGTCGGTGATCATGCTCCTGAGTTTGATGTCGGTGATCATGGTCCAGAGTTTGATGTAGGTGATCATGGTCCTCAGGTTGATGTCAGTGATCATGGTCCTGAGTTTGATGTCGGTGATTATGCTCCTGAGTTTGATGTAGGTGATCATGGTCCTGAGTTTGATGTCGGTGATCATGGTCCTGAGTTTGATGTAGGTGATGATGGAGCAGAGGTTGATGTCGGAGATCATGCTCCTGACTTTGACATCGTGATCATGGTCCTGAGTTTGATATCGGTGATCATGGTCCTGAGTTTGATGTAGGTGATCATGGTCCAGAGTTTAATGTAGGTGATCATTGTCCTGATTTTGATGTCTGTGATCGTGGTCCTGAGCTTGTTGTAGGTGATCATTGTCCTGAGTTTGATATATGTGATCATGGTCCTGAGCTTGTTGTAGGTGATCATGGTTATGAGTTTGATGTATGTGATCATGGTTCTGAGTTTGATGTATGTGATTATGGTCCTGAGTTTGATATATGTGATCAGGGTCCTGAGCTTGTTGTAGGTGATCATGGTTCTGAGTTTGATGTATGTGATCATGGTTCTGAGTTTGATGTATGTGATCATGGTCCTGAGTTTGATGTCGGGATCATGGTCCTGAGTTTGATGTAGGTGATCATGGTCCTGAGTTTGATGTCGGTGATCATGGTCCTGAGCTTGATATCGGTGATCTTGGTCCTGAGTTTGATGTAGGTGATCATGGTCCTGAGTTTGAAATCGGTGATCATGGTCCTGAGCTTGATGACGGTGATCATGGTCCTGAACTTGATGTAGGTGATCATGGTCCTGAGTTTGATATCGGTGATCATGGTCCTGAACTTGATGTCAGTGATCATGGTCCTGAGCTTGATGCAGGAGATCATGGTCCTGAGTTTGATGTAGGTGATCATGGTCCTGAACTTGATGTAGGTGATCGTGTTCCCGAGTTTGATGTCAGTGATCATGGTACTGAGTTTGATGTAGTTGATTATGGTCTTGAGTTTGATTTTGGTGATCATGTTCGTGAGCCGGATGTCAGTGATCATGGTCCTGAGTTTGAAATCGGTGATCATGGTCCTCAGCTTGATGACGGTGATCATGGTCCTGAACTTGATGTAGGTGATCATGGTCCTGAGTTTGATATCGGTGATCATGGTCCTGAACTTGATGTCAGTGATCATGGTCCTGAGCTTGATGCAGGAGATCATGGTCCTGAGTTTGATGTAGGTGATCATGGTCCTGAACTTGATGTAGGTGATCGTGTTCCCGAGTTTGATGTCAGTGATCATGGTACTGAGTTTGATGTAGTTGATTAT
Source organism: Hypanus sabinus (assembly GCF_030144855.1). Classification (NCBI taxonomy): domain Eukaryota; kingdom Metazoa; phylum Chordata; class Chondrichthyes; order Myliobatiformes; family Dasyatidae; genus Hypanus; species Hypanus sabinus. The sequence goes on along the minus strand of NC_082723.1, from coordinate 75,099,408 downwards.
GGTCTTGAGTTTGATTTTGGTGATCATGTTCGTGAGCCGGATGTCAGTGATCATGGTCCTGAGTTTGATATCGGTGATCATGGTCCTGATTTTGATGTAATTGATCATGGTCCTACGTTTGATGTCGGTGATCATGGTCCTGAATTTGATGTCGGCGATCATGGTCCTGAGGTTGATGTCGGTGATCATGCTCCTGAGCTTGATGTAGGTGATCATGGTCCTGAGTTTGATGTAGGTGATCATGGTTCTGAGTTTGATGTCGGTTGTCATAGTCCTGAGTTTGATGTCAGTGATCATGGTCCTGAGTTTGATGTCGTTGATCATGCTCCTGAGTTTGATGTAGGTGATCATCGTCCAGAGTTTGATGTCGGTGATCATGGTCCTGAGATTGATATCGGTGATCATGGTCCTGAGCTTGATGTCGGTGATCATGGTCCTGAACTTGATGTAGGTGATCATGGTCCTGAGTTTCATATCGGTGATCATGGTCCTGAAATTGATGTCAGTGATCATGGTCCTGAGCTTGATGCAGGAGATCATGGTCCTGAGTTTGATGTAGGTGATCATGGTCCTGAACTTGATGTAGGTGATCGTGGTCCCGAGTTTGATGTCAGTGATCATGGTACTGAGTTTGATGTAGTTGATTATGGTCTTGAGTTTGATTTTGGTGATCATGTTCGAGAGCCTGATGTTGGTGATCGTGGTCCTGAGATTGATTTAAGTGATCATGGTCCTGAGTTTAATGTAGGTGATTATGGTCCTGAGTTTGATGTTGGTGATCATGGTCCTGAGTTTGATATCGGTGATCATGGTCCTGATTTTGATGTAATTGATCATGGTCCTACGTTTGATGTCGGTGATCATGGTCCTGAATTTGATGTCGGCGATCATGGTCTTGAGCTTAATGCAGGAGTTCATGTTCTTGAGTTTGATGTCGGTGATCATGTTCCTGAGTTTGATGTCGGTGATCATGGTCCTGAGTTTGATGTTCGTGATCATTGTCCTGAGCTTGATGTCGGTTCTCATGGTCCTGAGTTTGATATCGGTGATGATGGTCCTGAGTTTGATGTCGGTGATCATGGTCCTGAGCTTGATGTAGGTGATCATGGTCCTGAGTTTGATGTACGTGATCATGGTTCTGAGTTTGATGTCGGTTGTCATGGTCCTGAGTTTGATCTCAGTGATCATGGTCCTGAGTTTGATGTCGTTTGTCATGCTCCTGAGTTTGATGTAGGTGAACATCGTCCAGAGTTTGATGTCGGTGATCATGGTCCTGAGTTTGATGTAGGTGATGATGGTCCTGAGGTTGATGTCGGAGATCATGCTCCTGAGTTTGATATCAGTGATCATGGTCCTGAGTTTGATGTCAGTGATCATTGTCCTGAGTTTGATGTAGGTGATCATGGTCCTGAGGTTGATGTCGGGATCATGGTCCTGAGTTTGATGTCGGTGATCATGGTCCTGAGGTTGATGTTGGTGATCATGTTCCTGAGCTTAATGTCGGTGATCATGGTCCTGAGCTTGATGCAGGAGATAAAGGTCCTCAGTTTGATGTAGGTGATCATGGTCCTGAACTTGATGTAGGTGATCGTGGTCTCGAGTTTGATGTCAGTGATCACGGTACTGAGTTTGATGTTGGTGATCATGTTCGTGAGCTTGATGCCGGTGATCATGGTCCTGAGTTTGATGTCTGCGATCGTGGTCCTGAGCTTGATTTAAGAGATCATGGTCCTGAGTTTGATTTAGGTGATTATGGTCCTGAGTTTGATGTCGGTGATCATGGTCCTGAGTTTGATGTCGGTGATCATCGTCCTTAGTTTGATGTCAGTGATCATGGTCCTGAGTTTGATGTAGTTGATCATGGTCCTGAGGTTGATGTCGGGATCATGGTCCTGAGTTTGATGTAGGTGATCATGGTCCTGAACTTGATGTAGGTGATCGTGGTCCCGAGTTTGATGTCAGTGATCATGGTACTGAGTTTGTTGTTGGTGATTGTGGCCCTGAGCTTGATTTAAGTGATCATGTTCCTGAGTTTGATTTAGGTGATTATGGTCCTGAGTTTGATGTCGGTGATCATGGTCCTGAGTTTGATGTCGGTGATCATCGTCCTTAGTTTGATGTCAGTGATCATGGTCCTGAGTTTGATGTAGGTGATCATGGTCCTGAGTTTGATGTCTGTGATCATGTCCTGAGTTTGATGTAGGTAATCATGGTCCTCAGTTTGATGTCGGTGATCATGTCCTGAGTTTGATTTCGGTGATCATGGTCCTCAGTTTGATGTTGGTGATCATGGTCCTGAGTTTGATGTAGGTGATCATCATCCTGAGTTTGATGTCGGTGCTCATGGTCCTGAGTTTGATGTAATTGATCATGGCCCTGATTTTGTTGTCTGTGATCGTGGTCCTGAGTTTGATATCAGTGATCATGGTCCTGAGTTTGATGTCGGTGATCATGCTCCTGAGTTTGATGTTGGTGATCATGGTACTGAGTTTGATGTAGGTGATCATGGTCCTCAGGTTGATGTCAGTGATCATGGTCCTGAATTTGATGTCGGTGATTATGCTCCTGAGTTTGATGTAGGTGATCATGGTCCTGAGTTTGATGTCGGTGATCATGGTCCTGAGTTTGATGTCGTTGATCATGCTCCTGAGTTTGATGTAGCTGATCATCGTCCAGAGTTTGAAGTCGGTGATCGTGGTCCTGAGGTTGATGTCTGTGATTGTGGTCCTGAGCTTGTTGTAGGTGATCATGGTCCTGTGTTTGATGTCAGTGATCATGGTCCTGAGTATGATGTCGGTGATCATGTTCCAGAGTTTGATGTAGGTGAGCATGGTCCTGATTTTGATGTCTGTGATCGTGGTCCTGAGGTTGATGTCTGTGATCGTGGTCCTGAGCTTGTTGTAGGTGATCATGGTCCTGAGTTTGATGTAGGTGATCATGGTCCTCAGGTTGATGTCAGTGATCATGGTCCTGAGTTTGATGTCGGTGATTATGCTCCTGAGTTTGATATAGGTGATCATGGTCCTTAGTTTGATGTCGGTGATCATGGTCCTGAGTTTGATGTAGGTGATGATGGAGCAGAGGTTGATGTCGGAGATCATGCTCCTGAGTTTGACATCGTGATCATGGTCCTGAGTTTGATATCGGTGTTCATGGTCCTGAGTTTGATGTAGGTGATCATGGTCCCGAATTTCATGTAGGTGATCATGGTCCTGATTTTGATGTCTGTGATCGTGGTCCTGAGCTTGTTGTAGGTGATCATTGTCCTGAGTTTGATATATGTGATCATGGTCCTGAGCTTGTTGTAGGTGATCATGGTTATGAGTTTGATGTATGTGATCATGGTTCTGAGTTTGATGTATGTGATTATGGTCCTGAGTTTGATATATGTGATCATGGTCCTGAGCTTGTTCTAGGTGATCATGGTTCTGAGTTTGATGTATGTGATCATGGTTCTGAATTTGATGTATGTGATCATGGTCCTGAGTTTGATGTCGGGATCATGGTCCTGAGTTTGATGTAGGTGATCATGGTCCTGAGTTTGATGTCGGTGATCATGGTCCTGAGTTTGATGTCGGTGATCATGCTCCTGAGCTTGATGTAGGTGATCATGGTCCTGAGTTTGATGTAGGTGATCATGGTTCTGAGTTTGATGTCGGTTGTCATGGTCCTGTGTTTGATGTCAGTGATCATGGTCCTGAGTTCGATGTCATTGATCATGCTCCTGAGTTTGATGTAGGTGATCATCGTCCAGAGTTTGATGTCGGTGATCATGGTCCTGAGTTTGATGTAGGTGATGATGGTCCTGAGGTTGATGTCGGAGATCATGCTCCTGAGTTTGATGTCGGTGATCATCGTCCTTAGTTTGATGTCAGTGATCATGGTCCTGAGTTTGATGTAGGTGATCATTGTCCTGAGGTTGATGTCGGGATCATGGTCCTGAGTTTGATGTAGGTGATCATTGTCCTGAACTTGATGTAGGTGATCGTGGTCCCGAGTTTGATGTCAGTGATCATGGTACTGAGTTTGTTGTTGGTGATTGTGGCCCTTAGCTTGATTTAAGTGATCATGGTCCTGAGTTTGATTTAGGTGATTATGGTCCTGAGTTTGATGTCGGTGATCATGGTCCTGAGTTTGATGTCGGTGATCATCGTCCTTAGTTTGATGTCAGTGATCATGGTCCTGAGTTTGATGTAGGTGATCATTGTCCTGAGTTTGATGTCTGTGATCATGTCCTGAGTTTGATGTAGGTGATCATGGTCCTCAGTTTGCTGTCGGTGATCATGTCCTGAGTTTGATTTCGGTGATCATGGTCCTCAGTTTGATGTTGGTGATCATGGTCCTGAGTTTGATGTAGGTGATCATCATCCTGAGTTTGATGTCGGTGCCCATGGTCCTGAGTTTGAAGTAATTGATCATGGCCCTGATTTTGATGTCTGTGATCGTGGTCCTGAGCTTGATGTCTGTGATCGTGGTCATGAGCTTGATGTAGGTGATCATGGTCCTCAGTTTGATATCAGTGATCATGGTCCTGAGTTTGATGTCGGTGATCATGGTCCTCAGGTTGATGTCAGTGATCATGGTCCTGAGTTTGATGTAGGTGATCATGTTCCAGAGTTTGATGTAGGTGATCATGGTCCTGATTTTGATGTCTGTGATCGTGGTCCTGAGGTTGATGTCTGTGATCGTGGTCCTGAGCTTGTTGTAGGTGATCATGGTCCTGAGTATGATGTAGGTGATCATGGTCCTCAGGTTGATGTCAGTGATCATGGTCCTGAGTTTGATGTCGGTGATTAAGCTCCTGAGTTTGATATAGGTGATCATGGTCCTGAGTTTGATGTAGGTGATGATGGAGCAGAGGTTGATGTCGGTGATCATGGTCCTGAGTTTGATGTAGGTGATGATGGTCCTGAGGTTGATGTCGGAGATCATGCTCCTGAGTTTGATGTCGGTGATCATCGTCCTTAGTTTGATGTCAGTGATCATGGTCCTGAGTTTGATGTAGGTGATCATGGTCCTGAGGTAGATGTCGGGATCATGGTCCTGAGGTAGATGTCGGGATCATGGTCCTGAGTTTGATGTAGGTGATCATGGTCCTGAACTTGATGTAGGTGATCGTGGTCCCGAGTTTGATGTCAGTGATCATGGTCCTGAGCTTGATGCAGGAGATCATGGTCCTGAGTTTGATGTCGGTGATTATGCTCCTGAGTTTGATATAGGTGATCATGGTCCTGAGTTTGATGTCGGTGATCATGGTCTTGAGTTTGATGTAGGTGATGATGGAGCAGAGGTTGATGTCGGTGATCATGGTCCTGAGTTTGATGTAGGTGATGATGGTCCTGAGGTTGATGTCGGAGATCATGCTCCTGAGTTTGATGTCGGTGATCATCGTCCTTAGTTTGATGTCAGTGATCATGGTCCTGAGTTTGATGTAGGTGATCATGGTCCTGAGGTAGATGTCGGGATCATGGTCCTGAGTTTGATGTAGGTGATCATGGTCCTGAACTTGATGTAGGTGATCGTGGTCCCGAGTTTGATGTCAGTGATCATGGTCCTGAGCTTGATGCAGGAGATCATGGTCCTGAGTTTGATGTAGGTGATCATGGTCCTGAACTTGATGTAGGTGATCGTGGTCGCGAGTTTGATGTCAGTGATCATGGTACTGAGTTTGATGTAGTTGATTATGGTCTTGAGTTTGATTTTGGTGATCATGTTCGTGAGCCTGATGTCGGTGATCATGGTCCTGAGTTTGATATCGGTGATCATGGTCCTGATTTTGATGTAATTGATCATGGTCCTACGTTTGATGTCGGTGATCATGGTCCTGAATTTGATGTCGGCGATCATGGTCCTGAGTTTGATGTCGGTGATCATGCTCCTGAGCTTGATGTAGGTGATCATGGTCCTGAGTTTGATGTAGGTGATCATGGTTCTGAGTTTGATGTCGGTTGTCATGGTCCTGAGTTTGATGTCAGTGATCATGGTCCTGAGTTTGATGTCATTGATCATGCTCCTGAGTTTGATGTAGGTGATCATCGTCCAGAGTTTGATGTCGGTGATCATGGTCCTGAGTTTGATGTAGGTGATGATGGTCCTGAGGTTGATGTCGGAGATCATGCTCCTGAGTTTGATGTCGGTGATCATCGTCCTTAGTTTGATGTCAGTGATCATGGTCCTGAGTTTGATGTAGGTGATCATTGTCCTGAGGTTGATGTCGGGATCATGGTCCTGAGTTTGATGTAGGTGATCATGGTCCTGAACTTGATGTAGGTGATCGTGGTCCCGAGTTTGATGTCAGTGATCATGGTACTGAGTTTGTTGTTGGTGATTGTGGCCCTTAGCTTGATTTAAGTGATCATGGTCCTGAGTTTGATTTAGGTGATTATGGTCCTGAGTTTGATGTCGGTGATCATGGTCCTGAGTTTGATGTCGGTGATCATCGTCCTTAGTTTGATGTCAGTGATCATGGTCCTGAGTTTGATGTAGGTGATCATGGTCCTGAGTTTGATGTCTGTGATCATGTCCTGAGTTTGATGTAGGTGATCATGGTCCTCAGTTTGCTGTCGGTGATCATGTCCTGAGTATGATTTCGGTGATCATGGTCCTCAGTTTGATGTTGGTGATCATGGTCCTGAGTTTGATGTAGGTGATCATCATCCTGAGTTTGATGTCGGTGCTCATGGTCCTGAGTTTGAAGTAATTGATCATGGCCCTGATTTTGATGTCTGTGATCGTGGTCCTGAGCTTGATGTCTGTGATCGTGGTCATGAGCTTGATGTAGGTGATCATGGTCCTCAGTTTGATATCAGTGATCATGGTCCTGAGTTTGATGTCGGTGATCATGGTCCTCAGGTTGATGTCAGTGATCATGGTCCTGAGTTTGATGTAGGTGATCATGTTCCAGAGTTTGATGTAGGTGATCATGGTCCTGATTTTGATGTCTGTGATCGTGGTCCTGAGGTTGATGTCTGTGATCGTGGTCCTGAGCTTGTTGTAGGTGATCATGGTCCTGAGTTTGATGTAGGTGATCATGGTCCTCAGGTTGATGTCAGTGATCATGGTCCTGAGTTTGATGTCGGTGATTATGCTCCTGAGTTTGATATAGGTGATCATGGTCCTGAGTTTGATGTCGGTGATCATGGTCCTGAGTCTGATGTAGGTGATGATGGAGCAGAGGTTGATGTCGGTGATCATGGTCCTGAGTTTGATGTAGGTGATGATGGTCCTGAGGTTGATGTCGGAGATCATGCTCCTGAGTTTGATGTCGGTGATCATCGTCCTTAGTTTGATGTCAGTGATCATGGTCCTGAGTTTGATGTAGGTGATCATGGTCCTGAGGTAGATGTCGGGATCATGGTCATGAGTTTGATGTAGGTGATCATGGTCCTGAACTTGATGTAGGTGATCGTGGTCCCGAGTTTGATGTCAGTGATCATGGTACTGAGTTTGTTGTTGGTGATTGTGGCCCTTAGCTTGATTTAAGTGATCATGGTCCTGAGTTTGATTTAGGTGATTATGGTCCTGAGTTTGATGTCGGTGATCATCGTCCTTAGTTTGATGTCAGAGATCATGGTCCTGAGTTTGATGTAGGTGATCATGGTCCTGAGTTTGATGACTGTGATCATGTCCTGAGTTTGATGTAGGTGATCATGGTCCTCAGTTTGATGTCGGTGATCATGTCCTGAGTTTGATTTCGGTGATCATGGTCCTCAGTTTGATGTTGGTGATCATGGTCCTGAGTTTGATGTATGTGCTCATCATCCTGAGTTTGATGTCGATGCTCATGGTCCTGAGTTTGATGTAATTGATCATGGCACTGATTTTGATGTCTGTGATCGTGGTCCTGAGCTTGATGTCTGTGATCGTGGTCCTGAGCTTGATGTAGGTGATCATGGTCCTCAGTTTGATATCAGTGATCATGGTCCTGAGTTTGATGTCGGTGATCATGCTCCTGAGTTTGATGTCGGTGATCATGGTCCTGAGTTTGATGTAGGTGATCATGGTCCTCAGGTTGATGTCAGTGATCATGGTCCTGAGTTTGATGTAGGTGATCATGTTCCAGAGTTTGATGTAGGTGATCATGGTCCTGATTTTGATGTCTGTGATCGTGGTCCTGAGGTTGATGTCTGTGATCGTGGTCCTGAGCTTGTTATAGGTGATCATGGTCCTGAGTTTGATGTAGGTGATCATGGTCCTGAGTTTGATGTCGGTGATCATCGTCCTTAGTTTGATGTCAGTGATCATGGTCCTGAGTTTGATGTAGGTGATCATGGTCCTGAGTTTGATGTCTGTGATCATGTCCTGAGTTTGATGTAGGTGATCATGGTCCTCAGTTTGCTGTCGGTGATCATGTCCTGAGTTTGATTTCGGTGATCATGGTCCTCAGTTTGATGTTGGTGATCATGGTCCTGAGTTTGATGTAGGTGATCATCATCCTGAGTTTGATGTCGGTGCCCATGGTCCTGAGTTTGAAGTAATTGATCATGGCCCTGATTTTGATGTCTGTGATCGTGGTCCTGAGCTTGATGTCTGTGATCGTGGTCATGAGCTTGATGTAGGTGATCATGGTCCCTCAGTTTGATATCAGTGATCATGGTCCTGAGTTTGATGTCGGTGATCATGGTCCTCAGGTTGATGTCAGTGATCATGGTCCTGAGTTTGATGTAGGTGATCATGTTCCAGAGTTTGATGTAGGTGATCATGGTCCTGATTTTGATGTCTGTGATCGTGGTCCTGAGGTTGATGTCTGTGATCGTGGTCCTGAGCTTGTTGTAGGTGATCATGGTCCTGAGTATGATGTAGGTGATCATGGTCCTCAGGTTGATGTCAGTGATCATGGTCCTGAGTTTGATGTCGGTGATTAAGCTCCTGAGTTTGATATAGGTGATCATGGTCCTGAGTTTGATGTAGGTGATGATGGAGCAGAGGTTGATGTCGGTGATCATGGTCCTGAGTTTGATGTAGGTGATGATGGTCCTGAGGTTGATGTCGGAGATCATGCTCCTGAGTTTGATGTCGGTGATCATCGTCCTTAGTTTGATGTCAGTGATCATGGTCCTGAGTTTGATGTAGGTGATCATGGTCCTGAGGTAGATGTCGGGATCATGGTCCTGAGGTAGATGTCGGGATCATGGTCCTGAGTTTGATGTAGGTGATCATGGTCCTGAACTTGATGTAGGTGATCGTGGTCCCGAGTTTGATGTCAGTGATCATGGTCCTGAGCTTGATGCAGGAGATCATGGTCCTGAGTTTGATGTCGGTGATTATGCTCCTGAGTTTGATATAGGTGATCATGGTCCTGAGTTTGATGTCGGTGATCATGGTCTTGAGTTTGATGTAGGTGATGATGGAGCAGAGGTTGATGTCGGTGATCATGGTCCTGAGTTTGATGTAGGTGATGATGGTCCTGAGGTTGATGTCGGAGATCATGCTCCTGAGTTTGATGTCGGTGATCATCGTCCTTAGTTTGATGTCAGTGATCATGGTCCTGAGTTTGATGTAGGTGATCATGGTCCTGAGGTAGATGTCGGGATCATGGTCCTGAGTTTGATGTAGGTGATCATGGTCCTGAACTTGATGTAGGTGATCGTGGTCCCGAGTTTGATGTCAGTGATCATGGTCCTGAGCTTGATGCAGGAGATCATGGTCCTGAGTTTGATGTAGGTGATCATGGTCCTGAACTTGATGTAGGTGATCGTGGTCGCGAGTTTGATGTCAGTGATCATGGTACTGAGTTTGATGTAGTTGATTATGGTCTTGAGTTTGATTTTGGTGATCATGTTCGTGAGCCTGATGTCGGTGATCATGGTCCTGAGTTTGATATCGGTGATCATGGTCCTGATTTTGATGTAATTGATCATGGTCCTACGTTTGATGTCGGTGATCATGGTCCTGAATTTGATGTCGGCGATCATGGTCCTGAGTTTGATGTCGGTGATCATGCTCCTGAGCTTGATGTAGGTGATCATGGTCCTGAGTTTGATGTAGGTGATCATGGTTCTGAGTTTGATGTCGGTTGTCATGGTCCTGAGTTTGATGTCAGTGATCATGGTCCTGAGTTTGATGTCATTGATCATGCTCCTGAGTTTGATGTAGGTGATCATCGTCCAGAGTTTGATGTCGGTGATCATGGTCCTGAGTTTGATGTAGGTGATGATGGTCCTGAGGTTGATGTCGGAGATCATGCTCCTGAGTTTGATGTCGGTGATCATCGTCCTTAGTTTGATGTCAGTGATCATGGTCCTGAGTTTGATGTAGGTGATCATTGTCCTGAGGTTGATGTCGGGATCATGGTCCTGAGTTTGATGTAGGTGATCATGGTCCTGAACTTGATGTAGGTGATCGTGGTCCCGAGTTTGATGTCAGTGATCATGGTACTGAGTTTGTTGTTGGTGATTGTGGCCCTTAGCTTGATTTAAGTGATCATGGTCCTGAGTTTGATTTAGGTGATTATGGTCCTGAGTTTGATGTCGGTGATCATGGTCCTGAGTTTGATGTCGGTGATCATCGTCCTTAGTTTGATGTCAGTGATCATGGTCCTGAGTTTGATGTAGGTGATCATGGTCCTGAGTTTGATGTCTGTGATCATGTCCTGAGTTTGATGTAGGTGATCATGGTCCTCAGTTTGCTGTCGGTGATCATGTCCTGAGTATGATTTCGGTGATCATGGTCCTCAGTTTGATGTTGGTGATCATGGTCCTGAGTTTGATGTAGGTGATCATCATCCTGAGTTTGATGTCGGTGCTCATGGTCCTGAGTTTGAAGTAATTGATCATGGCCCTGATTTTGATGTCTGTGATCGTGGTCCTGAGCTTGATGTCTGTGATCGTGGTCATGAGCTTGATGTAGGTGATCATGGTCCTCAGTTTGATATCAGTGATCATGGTCCTGAGTTTGATGTCGGTGATCATGGTCCTCAGGTTGATGTCAGTGATCATGGTCCTGAGTTTGATGTAGGTGATCATGTTCCAGAGTTTGATGTAGGTGATCATGGTCCTGATTTTGATGTCTGTGATCGTGGTCCTGAGGTTGATGTCTGTGATCGTGGTCCTGAGCTTGTTGTAGGTGATCATGGTCCTGAGTTTGATGTAGGTGATCATGGTCCTCAGGTTGATGTCAGTGATCATGGTCCTGAGTTTGATGTCGGTGATTATGCTCCTGAGTTTGATATAGGTGATCATGGTCCTGAGTTTGATGTCGGTGATCATGGTCCTGAGTCTGATGTAGGTGATGATGGAGCAGAGGTTGATGTCGGTGATCATGGTCCTGAGTTTGATGTAGGTGATGATGGTCCTGAGGTTGATGTCGGAGATCATGCTCCTGAGTTTGATGTCGGTGATCATCGTCCTTAGTTTGATGTCAGTGATCATGGTCCTGAGTTTGATGTAGGTGATCATGGTCCTGAGGTAGATGTCGGGATCATGGTCATGAGTTTGATGTAGGTGATCATGGTCCTGAACTTGATGTAGGTGATCGTGGTCCCGAGTTTGATGTCAGTGATCATGGTACTGAGTTTGTTGTTGGTGATTGTGGCCCTTAGCTTGATTTAAGTGATCATGGTCCTGAGTTTGATTTAGGTGATTATGGTCCTGAGTTTGATGTCGGTGATCATCGTCCTTAGTTTGATGTCAGAGATCATGGTCCTGAGTTTGATGTAGGTGATCATGGTCCTGAGTTTGATGACTGTGATCATGTCCTGAGTTTGATGTAGGTGATCATGGTCCTCAGTTTGATGTCGGTGATCATGTCCTGAGTTTGATTTCGGTGATCATGGTCCTCAGTTTGATGTTGGTGATCATGGTCCTGAGTTTGATGTATGTGCTCATCATCCTGAGTTTGATGTCGGTGCTCATGGTCCTGAGTTTGATGTAATTGATCATGGCACTGATTTTGATGTCTGTGATCGTGGTCCTGAGCTTGATGTCTGTGATCGTGGTCCTGAGCTTGATGTAGGTGATCATGGTCCTCAGTTTGATATCAGTGATCATGGTCCTGAGTTTGATGTCGGTGATCATGCTCCTGAGTTTGATGTCGGTGATCATGGTCCTGAGTTTGATGTAGGTGATCATGGTCCTCAGGTTGATGTCAGTGATCATGGTCCTGAGTTTGATGTAGGTGATCATGTTCCAGAGTTTGATGTAGGTGATCATGGTCCTGATTTTGATGTCTGTGATCGTGGTCCTGAGGTTGATGTCTGTGATCGTGGTCCTGAGCTTGTTATAGGTGATCATGGTCCTGAGTTTGATGTAGGTGATCATGGTCCTGAGTTTGATGTCGGTGATCATGGTCTTGAGTTTGATGTAGGTGATGATGGAGCAGAGGTTGATGTCGGAGATCATGCTCCTGAGTTTGACATCGTGATCATGGTCCTGAGTTTGATATCGGTGATCATGGTCCTGAGTTTGATGTAGGTGATCATGGTCCTGATTTTGATGTCTGTGATCATGGTCCTGAGCTTGTTGTAGGTGATCATTGTCCTGAGTTTGATATATGTGATCATGGTCCTGAGCTTGTTGTAGGTGATAATGGTTATGAGTTTGATGTATGTGATCATGGTTCTGAGTTTGATGTATGTGATTATGGTCCTGAGTTTGATATATGTGATCATGGTCCTGAGCTTGTTGTATGTGATCATGGTTCTGAGTTTGATGTATGTGATCATGGTCCTGAGTTTGATGTCGGGATCATGGTCCTGAGTTTGATGTAGGTGATCATGGTCCTGAGTTTGATGTCGGTGATCATGGTCCTGAGCTTGATATCGGTGATCATGATCCTGAGTTTGATGTAGGTGATCATGGTCCTGAGTTTGATATCGGTGATCATGTTCCTGAACTTGATGTCAGTGATCATGGTCCTGAGCTTGATGCAGGAGATCATGGTCCTGAGTTTGATGTAGGTGATCATGGTCCTGAACTTGATGTAGGTGATCGTGGTCCCGAGTTTGATGTCAGTGATAATGGTACTGAGTTTGATGTAGTTGATTATGGTCTTGAGTTTGATTTTGGTGATCATGTTCGTGAGCCTGATGTCTGTGATCATGTCCTGAGTTTGATGTAGGTGATCATGGTCCTCAGTTTGATGTCGGTGATCATGGTCCTGAGTTTGATGTCGGTGATGATGGAGCAGAGGTTGATGTCGGTGATCATGGTCCTGAGTTTGATGTAGGTGATGATGGTCCTGAGGTTGATGTCGGTTGTCATGGTCCTGAGTTTGATGTCAGTGATCATGGTCCTGAGTTTGATGTCGTTGATCATGCTCCTGAGTTTGATGTAGGTGATCATCGTCCAGAGTTTGATGTCGGTGATCATGGTCCTGAGTTTGATGTAGGTGATGATGGTCCTGAGGTTGATGTCGGAGATCATGCTCCTGAGTTTGATGTCGGTGATCGTCGTCCTTAGTTTGATGTCAGTGATCATGGTCCTGAGTTTGATGTAGGTGATGATGGTCCTGAGGTTGATGTCGGGATCATGGTCCTGAGTTTGATGTAGGTGATCATGGTCCTGAACATGATGTAGGTGATCATGGTCCTGAGTTTGATGTCAGTGATCATGGTACTGAGTTTGTTGTTGGTGATTGTGGCCCTTAGCTTGATTTAAGTGATCATGGTCCTGAGTTTGATTTAGGTGATTTTGGTCCTGAGTTTGATATCGGTGATCATGGTCCTGAGTTTGAAGTCGGTGATGATGGAGCAGAGGTTGATGTCGGTGATCATGGTCCTGAGTTTGATGTAGGTGATGATGGTCCTGAGGTTGATGTCGGAGATCATGCTCCTGAGTTTGATGTCGGTGATCATCGTCCTTAGTTTGATGTCAGTGATCATGGTCCTGAGTTTGATGTAGGTGATCATGGTCCTGAGATTGATGTCGGGATCATGGTCCTGAGTTTGATTCAGGTGATTATGGTCCTGAGTTTGATGTCGGTGATCATGGTCCTGAGTTTGATGTCGGTGATCATCGTCCTTAGTTTGATGTCAGTGATCATGGTCCTGAGTTTGATGTAGGTGATCATGGTCCTGAGTTTGATGTCTGTGATCATGTCCTGAGTTTGATGTAGGTGATCATGATCCTCAGTTTGCTGTCGGTGATCATGTCCTGAGTTTGATTTCGGTGATCATGGTCCTCAGTTTGATGTTGGTGATCATGGTCCTGAGTTTGATGTAGGTGATCATCATCCTGAGTTTGATGTCGGTGCCCATGGTCCTGAGTTTGAAGTAATTGATCATGGCCCTGATTTTGATGTCTGTGATCGTGGTCCTGAGCTTGATGTCTGTGATCGTGGTCATGAGCTTGATGTAGGTGATCATGGTCCTCAGTTTGATATCAGTGATCATGGTCCTGAGTTTGATGTCGGTGATCATGGTCCTCAGGTTGATGTCAGTGATCATGGTCCTGAGTTTGATGTAGGTGATCATGTTCCAGAGTTTGATGTAGGTGATCATGGTCCTGATTTTGATGTCTGTGATCGTGGTCCTGAGGTTGATGTCTGTGATCGTGGTCCTGAGCTTGTTGTAGGTGATCATGGTCCTGAGTATGATGTAGGTGATCATGGTCCTCAGGTTGATGTCAGTGATCATGGTCCTGAGTTTGATGTCGGTGATTAAGCTCCTGAGTTTGATATAGGTGATCATGGTCCTGAGTTTGATGTAGGTGATGATGGAGCAGTGGTTGATGTCGGTGATCATGGTCCTGAGTTTGATGTAGGTGATGATGGTCCTGAGGTTGATGTCGGAGATCATGCTCCTGAGTTTGATGTCGGTGATCATCGTCCTTAGTTTGATGTCAGTGATCATGGTCCTGAGTTTGATGTAGGTGATCATGGTCCTGAGGTAGATGTCGGGATCATGGTCCTGAGGTAGATGTCGGGATCATGGTCCTGAGTTTGATGTAGGTGATCATGGTCCTGAACTTGATGTAGGTGATCGTGGTCCCGAGTTTGATGTCAGTGATCATGGTCCTGAGCTTGATGCAGGAGATCATGGTCCTGAGTTTGATGTCGGTGATTATGCTCCTGAGTTTGATATAGGTGATCATGGTCCTGAGTTTGATGTCGGTGATCATGGTCCTGAGTTTGACGTAGGTGATGATGGAGCAGAGGTTGATGTCGGTGATCATGGTCCTGAGTTTGATGTAGGTGATGATGGTCCTGAGGTTGATGTCGGAGATCATGCTCCTGAGTTTGATGTCGGTGATCATCGTCCTTAGTTTGATGTCAGTGATCATGGTCCTGAGTTTGATGTAGGTGATCATGGTCCTGAGGTAGATGTCGGGATCATGGTCCTGAGTTTGATGTAGGTGATCATGGTCCTGAACTTGATGTAGGTGATCGTGGTCCCGAGTTTGATGTCAGTGATCATGGTCCTGAGCTTGATGCAGGAGATCATGGTCCTGAGTTTGATGTAGGTGATCATGGTCCTGAACTTGATGTAGGTGATCGTGGTCGCGAGTTTGATGTCAGTGATCATGGTACTGAGTTTGATGTAGTTGATTATGGTCTTGAGTTTGATTTTGGTGATCATGTTCGTGAGCCTGATGTCGGTGATCATGGTCCTGAGTTTGATATCGGTGATCATGGTCCTGATTTTGATGTAATTGATCATGGTCCTACGTTTGATGTCGGTGATCATGGTCCTGAATTTGATGTCGGCGATCATGGTCCTGAGTTTGATGTCGGTGATCATGCTCCTGAGCTTGATGTAGGTGATCATGGTCCTGAGTTTGATGTAGGTGATCATGGTTCTGAGTTTGATGTCGGTTGTCATGGTCCTGAGTTTGATGTCAGTGATCATGGTCCTGAGTTTGATGTCATTGATCATGCTCCTGAGTTTGATGTAGGTGATCATCGTCCAGAGTTTGATGTCGGTGATCATGGTCCTGAGTTTGATGTAGGTGATGATGGTCCTGAGGTTGATGTCGGAGATCATGCTCCTGAGTTTGATGTCGGTGATCATCGTCCTTAGTTTGATGTCAGTGATCATGGTCCTGAGTTTGATGTAGGTGATCATTGTCCTGAGGTTGATGTCGGGATCATGGTCCTGAGTTTGATGTAGGTGATCATGGTCCTGAACTTGATGTAGGTGATCGTGGTCCCGAGTTTGATGTCAGTGATCATGGTACTGAGTTTGTTGTTGGTGATTGTGGCCCTTAGCTTGATTTAAGTGATCATGGTCCTGAGTTTGATTTAGGTGATTATGGTCCTGAGTTTGATGTCGGTGATCATGGTCCTGAGTTTGATGTCGGTGATCATCGTCCTTAGTTTGATGTCAGTGATCATGGTCCTGAGTTTGATGTAGGTGATCATGGTCCTGAGTTTGATGTCTGTGATCATGTCCTGAGTTTGATGTAGGTGATCATGGTCCTCAGTTTGCTGTCGGTGATCATGTCCTGAGTATGATTTCGGTGATCATGGTCCTCAGTTTGATGTTGGTGATCATGGTCCTGAGTTTGATGTAGGTGATCATCATCCTGAGTTTGATGTCGGTGCTCATGGTCCTGAGTTTGAAGTAATTGATCATGGCCCTGATTTTGATGTCTGTGATCGTGGTCCTGAGCTTGATGTCTGTGATCGTGGTCATGAGCTTGATGTAGGTGATCATGGTCCTCAGTTTGATATCAGTGATCATGGTCCTGAGTTTGATGTCGGTGATCATGGTCCTCAGGTTGATGTCAGTGATCATGGTCCTGAGTTTGATGTAGGTGATCATGTTCCAGAGTTTGATGTAGGTGATCATGGTCCTGATTTTGATGTCTGTGATCGTGGTCCTGAGGTTGATGTCTGTGATCGTGGTCCTGAGCTTGTTGTAGGTGATCATGGTCCTGAGTTTGATGTAGGTGATCATGGTCCTCAGGTTGATGTCAGTGATCATGGTCCTGAGTTTGATGTCGGTGATTATGCTCCTGAGTTTGATATAGGTGATCATGGTCCTGAGTTTGATGTCGGTGATCATGGTCCTGAGTCTGATGTAGGTGATGATGGAGCAGAGGTTGATGTCGGTGATCATGGTCCTGAGTTTGATGTAGGTGATGATGGTCCTGAGGTTGATGTCGGAGATCATGCTCCTGAGTTTGATGTCGGTGATCATCGTCCTTAGTTTGATGTCAGTGATCATGGTCCTGAGTTTGATGTAGGTGATCATGGTCCTGAGGTAGATGTCGGGATCATGGTCATGAGTTTGATGTAGGTGATCATGGTCCTGAACTTGATGTAGGTGATCGTGGTCCCGAGTTTGATGTCAGTGATCATGGTACTGAGTTTGTTGTTGGTGATTGTGGCCCTTAGCTTGATTTAAGTGATCATGGTCCTGAGTTTGATTTAGGTGATTATGGTCCTGAGTTTGATGTCGGTGATCATCGTCCTTAGTTTGATGTCAGAGATCATGGTCCTGAGTTTGATGTAGGTGATCATGGTCCTGAGTTTGATGACTGTGATCATGTCCTGAGTTTGATGTAGGTGATCATGGTCCTCAGTTTGATGTCAGTGATCATGTCCTGAGTTTGATTTCGGTGATCATGGTCCTCAGTTTGATGTTGGTGATCATGGTCCTGAGTTTGATGTATGTGCTCATCATCCTGAGTTTGATGTCGGTGCTCATGGTCCTGACTTTGATGTAATTGATCATGGCACTGATTTTGATGTCTGTGATCGTGGTCCTGAGCTTGATGTCTGTGGTCGTGGTCCTGAGCTTGATGTAGGTGATCATGGTCCTCAGTTTGATATCAGTGATCATGGTCCTGAGTTTGATGTCGGTGATCATGCTCCTGAGTTTGATGTCGGTGATCATGGTCCTGAGTTTGATGTAGGTGATCATGGTCCTCAGGTTGATGTCAGTGATCATGGTCCTGAGTTTGATGTAGGTGATCATGTTCCAGAGTTTGATGTAGGTGATCATGGTCCTGATTTTGATGTCTGTGATCGTGGTCCTGAGGTTGATGTCTGTGATCGTGGTCCCGAGCTTGTTATAGGTGATCATGGTCCTGAGTTTGATGTAGGTGATCATGGTCCTGAGTTTGATGTCGGTGATCATGGTCTTGAGTTTGATGTAGGTGATGATGGAGCAGAGGTTGATGTCGGAGATCATGCTCCTGAGTTTGACATCGTGATCATGGTCCTGAGTTTGATATCGGTGATCATGGTCCTGAGTTTGATGTAGGTGATCATGGTCCAGAGTTTAATGTAGGTGATCATGGTCCTGATTTTGATGTCTGTGATCGTGGTCCTGAGATTGTTGTAGGTGATCATTGTCTTGAGTTTGATATATGTGATCATGGTCCTGAGCTTGTTGTAGGTGATAATGGTTATGAGTTTGATGTATGTGATCATGGTTCTGAGTTTGATGTATGTGATTATGGTCCTGAGTTTGATATATGTGATCATGGTCCTGAGCTTGTTGTATGTGATCATGGTTCTGAGTTTGATGTATGTGATCATGGTCCTGAGTTTGATGTCGGGATCATGGTCCTGAGTTTGATGTAGGTGATCATGGTCCTGAGTTTGATGTCGGTGATCATGGTCCTGAGCTTGATATCGGTGATCATAATCCTGAGTTTGATGTAGGTGATCATGGTCCTGAGTTTGATATCGGTGATCATGTTCCTGAACTTGATGTCAGTGATCATGGTCCTGAGCTTGATGCAGGAGATCATGGTCCTGAGTTTGATGTAGGTGATCATGGTCCTGAACTTGATGTAGGTGATCGTGGTCCCGAGTTTGATGTCAGTGATAATGGTACTGAGTTTGATGTAGTTGATTATGGTCTTGAGTTTGATTTTGGTGATCATGTTCGTGAGCCTGATGTCTGTGATCATGTCCTGAGTTTGATGTAGGTGATCATGGTCCTCAGTTTGATGTCGGTGATCATGGTCCTGAGTTTGATGTCGGTGATGATGGAGCAGAGGTTGATGTCGGTGATCATGGTCCTGAGTTTGATGTAGGTGATGATGGTCCTGAGGTTGATGTCGGTTGTCATGGTCCTGAGTTTGATGTCAGTGATCATGGTCCTGAGTTTGATGTCGTTGATCATGCTCCTGAGTTTGATGTAGGTGATCATCGTCCAGAGTTTGATGTCGGTGATCATGGTCCTGAGTTTGATGTAGGTGATGATGGTCCTGAGGTTGATGTCGGAGATCATGCTCCTGAGTTTGATGTCGGTGATCGTCGTCCTTAGTTTGATGTCAGTGATCATGGTCCTGAGTTTGATGTAGGTGATCATGGTCCTGAGGTTGATGTCGGGATCATGGTCCTGAGTTTGATGTAGGTGATCATGGTCCTGAACACGATGTAGGTGATCGTGGTCCCGAGTTTGATGTCAGTGATCATGGTACTGAGTTTGTTGTTGGTGATTGTGGCCCTTAGCTTGATTTAAGTGATCATGGTCCTGAGTTTGATTTAGGTGATTATGGTCCTGAGTTTGATGTCGGTGATCATGGTCCTGAGTTTGATGTCGGTGATGATGGAGCAGAGGTTGATGTCGGTGATTATGGTCCTGAACATGATGTAGGTGATCGTGGTCCCGAGTTTGATGTCAGTGATCATGGTACTGAGTTTGTTGTTGGTGATTGTGGCCCTTAGCTTGATTTAAGTGATCATGGTCCTGAGTTTGATTTAGGTGATTTTGGTCCTGAGTTTGATGTCGGTGATCATGGTCCTGAGTTTGAAGTCGGTGATGATGGAGCAGAGGTTGATGTCGGTGATCATGGTCCTGAGTTTGATGTAGGTGATGATGGTCCTGAGGTTGATGTCGGAGATCATGCTCCTGAGTTTGATGTCGGTGATCATCGTCCTTAGTTTGATGTCAGTGATCATGGTCCTGAGTTTGATGTAGGTGATCATGGTCCTGAGGTTGATGTCGGGATCATGGTCCTGAGTTTGATGTAGGTGATCATGGTCCTGAACTTGATGTAGGTGATCGTGGTCCCGAGTTTGATGTCAGTGATCATGGTACTGAGTTTGTTGTTGGTGATTGTGGCCCTTAGCTTGATTTAAGTGATCATGGTCCTGAGTTTGATTTAGGTGATTATGGTCCTGAGTTTGTTGTCGGTGATCATGGTCCTGAGTTTGATGTCGGTGATCATCGTCCTTAGTTTGATGTCAGTGATCATGGTCCTGAGTTTGATGTAGGTGATGATGGTCCTGTGGTTGATGTCGGAGATCATGCTCCTGAGTTTGATGTCGGTGATCATCGTCCTTAGTTTGATGTCAGTGATCATGGTCCTGAGTTTGATGTAGGTGATCATGGTCCTGAGGTTGATGTCGGGATCATGGTCCTGAGTTTGATGTAGGTGATCATGGTCCTGAACTTGATGTAGGTGATCGTGGTCCCGAGTTTGATGTCAGTGATCATGGTACTGAGTTTGTTGTTGGTGATTGTGGCCCTTAGCTTGATTTAAGTGATCATGGTCCTGAGTTGGATTTAGGTGATTATGGTCCTGAGTTTGATGTCGGTGATCATGGTCCTGAGTTTGATGTCGGTGATCATCGTCCTTAGTTTGATGTCAGTGATCATGGTCCTGAGTTTGATGTAGGTGATCATGGTCCTGAGTTTGATGTCTGTGATCATGTCCTGAGTTTGATGTAGGTGATCATGGTCCTCAGTTTGATGTCGGTGATCATGTCCTGAGTTTGATTTCAGTGATCATGGTCCTGAGTTTGATGTCGGTGATCATGCTCCTGAGTTTGATGTCGGTGATCATGGTCCTGAGTTTGATGTAGGTGATCATGGTCCTCGGGTTGATGTCAGTGATCATGGTCCTGAGTTTGATGTCGGTGATTATGCTCCTGAGTTTGATGTAGGTGATCATGGTCCTGAGTTTGATGTCGGTGATCATGGTCCTGAGTTTGATGTCGTTGATCATGCTCCTGAGTTTGATGTAGCTGATCATCGTCCAGAGTTTGAAGTCGGTGATCGTGGTCCTGAGGTTGATGTCTGTGATTGTGGTCCTGAGCTTGTTGTAGGTGATCATGGTCCTGTGTTTGATGTAGGTGATCATGTTCCAGAGTTTGATGTAGGTGATCATGGTCCTGATTTTGATGTCTGTGATCGTGGTCCTGAGGTTGATGTCTGTGATCGTGGTCCTGAGCTTGTTGTAGGTGATCATGGTCCTGAGTTTGATGTAGGTGATCATGGTCCTCAGGTTGATGTCAGTGATCATGGTCCTGAGTTTGATGTCGGTGATTATGCTCCTGAGTTTGATATAGGTGATCATGGTCCTGAGTTTGATGTCGGTGATCATGGTCCTGAGTTTGATGTAGGTGATGATGGAGCAGAGGTTGATGTCGGAGATCATGCTCCTGAGTTTGACATCGTGATCATGGTCCTGAGTTTGATATCGGTGATCATGGTCCTGAGTTTGATGTAGGTGATCATGGTCCAGTGTTTAATATAGGTGATCATGGTCCTGATTTTGATGTCTGTGATCGTGGTCCTGAGCTTGTTGTAGGTGATCATTGTCCTGAGTTTGATATATGTGATCATGGTCCTGAGCTTGTTGTAGGTGATCATGGTTCTGAGTTTGATGTATGTGATCATGGTTCTGAGTTTGATGTATGTGATCATGGTCCTGAGTTTGATGTCGGGATCATGGTCCTGAGTTTGATGTAGGTGATCATGGTCCTGAGTTTGATGTCGGTGATCATGGTCCTGAGCTTGATATCGGTGATCATGATCCTGAGTTTGATGTAGGTGATCATGGTCCTGAGTTTGATATCGGTGATCATGTTCCTGAACTTGATGTCAGTGATCATGGTCCTGAGCTTGATGCAGGAGATCATGGTCCTGAGTTTGATGTAGGTGATCATGGTCCTGAACTTGATGTAGGTGATCGTGGTCCCGAGTTTGATGTCAGTGATAATGGTACTGAGTTTGATGTAGTTGATTATGGTCTTGAGTTTGATTTTGGTGATCATGTTCGTGAGCCTGATGTCGGTGATCATGGTCCTGAGTTTGATATCGGTGATCATGGTCCTGATTTTGATGTAATTGATCATGGTCCTACGTTTGATGTCGGTGATCATGGTCCTGAATTTGATGTCGGCGATCATGGTCCTGAGTTTGATGTCGGTGATCATGCTCCTGAGCTTGATGTAGGTGATCATGGTCCTGAGTTTGATGTAGGTGATCATGGTTCTGAGTTTGATGTCGGTTGTCATGGTCCTGAGTTTGCTGTCAGTGATCATGGTCCTGAGTTTGATGTCGTTGATCATGCTCCTGAGTTTGATGTAGGTGATCATCGTCCAGAGTTTGATGTCGGTGATCATGGTCCTGAGTTTGATGTAGGTGATGATGGTCCTGAGGTTGATGTCGGAGATCATGCTCCTGAGTTTGATGTCGGTGATCATCGTCCTTAGTTTGATGTCAGTGATCATGGTCCTGAGTTTGATGTAGGTGATCATGGTCCTGAGGTTGATGTCGGGATCATGGTCCTGAGTTTGATGTAGGTGATCATGGTCCTGAACATGATGTAGGTGATCGTGGTCCCGAGTTTGATGTCAGTGATCATGGTACTGAGTTTGTTGTTGGTGATTGTGGCCCTTAGCTTGATTTAAGTGATCATGGTCCTGAGTTTGATTTAGGTGATTATGGTCCTGAGTTTGATGTCGGTGATCATGGTCCTGAGTTTGATGTCGGTGATGATGGAGCAGAGGTTGATGTCGGTGATTATGGTCCTGAGTTTGATGTAGGTGATGATGGTCCTGAGGTTGATGTCGGAGATCATGCTCCTGAGTTTGATGTCGGTGATCATCGTCCTTAGTTTGATGTCAGTGATAATGGTCCTGAGTTTGATGTAGGTGATCATGGTCCTGAGGTTGATGTCGGGATCATGGTCCTGAGTTTGATGTAGGTGATCATGGTCCTGAACTTGATGTAGGTGATCGTGGTCCCGAGTTTGATGTCAGTGATCATGGTACTGAGTTTGTTGTTGGTGATTGTGGCCCTTAGCTTGATTTAAGTGATCATGGTCCTGAGTTTGATTTAGGTGATTATGGTCCTGAGTTTGATGTCGGTGATCATGGTCCTGAGTTTGATGTCGGTGATGATGGAGCAGAGGTTGATGTCGGTGATTATGGTCCTGAGTTTGATGTAGGTGATGATGGTCCTGAGGTTGATGTCGGAGATCATGGTCCTGAGTTTGATGTCGGTGATCATCGTCCTTAGTTTGATGTCAGTGATCATGGTCCTGAGTTTGATGTAGGTGATCATGGTCCTGAGGTTGATGTCGGGATCATGGTCCTGAGTTTGATGTAGGTGATCATGGTCCTGAACTTGATGTAGGTGATCGTGGTCCCGAGTTTGATGTCAGTGATCATGGTACTGAGTTTGTTGTTGGTGATTGTGGCCCTTAGCTTGATTTAAGTGATCATGGTCCTGAGTTTGATTTAGGTGATTATGGTCCTGAGTTTGATGTCGGTGATCATGGTCCTGAGTTTGATGTCGGTGATCATCGTCCTTAGTTTGATGTCAGTGATCATGGTCCTGAGTTTGATGTAGGTGATCATGGTCCTGAGGTTGATGTCGGGATCATGGTCCTGAGTTTGATGTAGGTGATCATGGTCCTGAACATGATGTAGGTGATCGTGGTCCCGAGTTTGATGTCAGTGATCATGGTACTGAGTTTGTTGTTGGTGATTGTGGCCCTAAGCTTGATTTAAGTGATCATGGTCCTGAGTTTGATTTAGGTGATTTTGGTCCTGAGTTTGATGTCGGTGATCATGGTCCTGAGTTTGATGTCGGTGATGATGGAGCAGAGGTTGATGTCGGTGATCATGGTCCTGAGTTTGATGTAGGTGATGATGGTCCTGAGGTTGATGTCGGAGATCATGCTCCTGAGTTTGATGTCGGTGATCATCGTCCTTAGTTTGATGTCAGTGATCATGGTCCTGAGTTTGATGTAGGTGATCATGGTCCTGAGGTTGATGTCGGGATCATGGTCCTGAGTTTGATGTAGGTGATCATGGTCCTGAACTTGATGTACGTGATCGTGGTCCCGAGTTTGATGTCAGTGATCATGGTACTGAGTTTGTTGTTGGTGATTGTGGCCCTTAGCTTGATTTAAGTGATCATGGTCCTGAGTTTGATTTAGGTGATTATGGTCCTGAGTTTGATGTCGGTGATCATGGTCCTGAGTTTGATGTCGGTGATCATCGTCCTTAGTTTGATGTCAGTGATCATGGTCCTGAGTTTGATGTAGGTGATCATGGTCCTGAGTTTGATGTCTGTGATCATGTCCCGAGTTTGATGTAGGTGATCATGGTCCTCAGTTTGATGTCGGTGATCATGTCCTGAGTTTGATTTCGGTGATCATGGTCCTCAGTTTGATGTTGGTGATCATGGTCCTGAGTTTGATGTAGGTGATCATCATCCTGAGTTTGATGTCGGTGCTCATGGTCCTGAGTTTGATGTAATTGATCATGGCACTGATTTTGATGTCTGTGATCGTGGTCCTGAGCTTGATGTCTGTGATCGTGGTCCTGAGCTTGATGTAGGTGATCATGGTCCTCAGTTTGATATCAGTGATCATGGTCCTGAGTTTGATGTCGGTGATCATGCTCCTGAGTTTGATGTCGGTGATCATGGTCCTGAGTTTGATGTAGGTGATCATGGTCCTCAGGTTGATGTCAGTGATCATGGTCCTGAGTTTGATGTAGGTGATCATGTTCCAGAGTTGGATGTAGGTGATCATGGTCCTGATTTTGATGTCTGTGATCGTGGTCCTGAGGTTGATGTCTGTGATCGTGGTCCTGAGCTTGTTGTAGGTGATCATGGTCCTGAGTTTGATGTAGGTGATCATGGT
Source organism: Hypanus sabinus (assembly GCF_030144855.1). Classification (NCBI taxonomy): domain Eukaryota; kingdom Metazoa; phylum Chordata; class Chondrichthyes; order Myliobatiformes; family Dasyatidae; genus Hypanus; species Hypanus sabinus. The sequence goes on along the minus strand of NC_082723.1, from coordinate 75,074,626 downwards.
CCTCAGGTTGATGTCAGTGATCATGGTCCTGAGTTTGATGTCGGTAATTATGCTCCTGAGTTTGATATAGGTGATCATGGTCCTGAGTTTGATGTCGGTGATCATGGTCCTGAGTTTGATGTAGGTGATGATGGAGCAGAGGTTGATGTCGGAGATCATGCTCCTGAGTTTGACATCGTGATCATGGTCCTGAGTTTGATATCGGTGATCATGGTCCTGAGTTTGATGTAGGTGACCATGGTCCAGAGTTTAATGTAGGTGATCATGGTCCTGATTTTGATGTCTGTGATCGTGGTCCTGAGCTTGTTGTAGGTGATAATCGTTATGAGTTTGATGTATGTGATCATGGTTCTGAGTTTGATGTATGTGATTATGGTCCTGAGTTTGATATATGTGATCATGGTCCTGAGCTTGTTGTAGGTGATCATGGTTCTGAGTTTGATGTATGTGATCATGGTCCTGAGTTTGATGTCGGGATCATGGTCCTGAGTTTGATGTAGGTGATCATGGTCCTGATTTGATGTCGGTGATCATGGTCCTGAGCTTGATATCGGTGATCATGATCCTGAGTTTGATGTAGGTGATCATGGTCCTGAGTTTGATATCGGTGATCATGGTCCTGAGCTTGACGACGGTGATCATGGTCCTGAACATGATGTAGGTGATCATGGTCCTGAGTCTGATATCGGTGATCATGGTCCTGAACTTGATGTCAGTGATCATGGTCCTGAGCTTGATGCAGCAGATCATGGTCCTGAGTTTGATGTAGGTGATCATGGTCCTGAACTTGATGTAGGTGATCGTGGTCCCGAGTTTGATGTCAGTGATAATGGTACTGAGTTTGTTGTAGTTGATTATGGTCTTGAGTTTGATTTTGGTGATCATGTTCGTGAGCCTGATGTCGGTGATCATGGTCCTGAGTTTGAAATCGGTGATCATGGTCATGATTTTGATGTAATTGATCATGGTCCTACGTTTGATGTCGGTGATCATGGTCCTGAATTTGATGTCGGCAATCATGGTCCTGAGTTTGATGTCGGTGATCATGCTCCTGAGCTTGATGTAGGTGATCATGCTCCTGAGTTTGATGTAGGTGATCATGGTTCTGAGTTTGATGTCGGTTGTCATGGTCCTGAGTTTGATGTCAGTGATTATGGTCCTGAGTTTGATGTCGTTGATCATGCTCCTGAGTTTGATGTAGGTGATCATCGTCCAGAGTTTGATGTCGGTGATCATGGTCCTGAGTTTGATGTAGGTGATGATGGTCCTGAGGTTGATGTCGGAGATCATGCTCCTGAGTTTGATGTCGGTGATCATCGTCCTTAGTTTGATGTCAGTGATCATGGTCCTGAGTTTGATGTAGGTGATCATGGTCCTGAGGTTGATGTCGGGATCATGGTCCTGAGTTTGATGTAGGTGATCATGGTCCTGAACGTGATGTAGGTGATCGTGGTCCCGAGTTGGATGTCAGTGATCATGGTACTGAGTTTGTTGTTGGTGATTGTGGCCCTTAGCTTGATTTTAGTGATCATGGTCCTGAGTTTGATTTAGGTGATTATGGTCCTGAGTTTGATGTCGGTGATCATGGTCCTGAGTTTGATGTCGGTGATCATCGTCCTTAGTTTGATGTCGGTGATCATGGTCCTGAGTTTGATGTTGGTGATCATGGTCCTGAGTTTGATGTCTGTGATCATGTCCTGAGTTTGATGTAGGTGATCATGGTCCTCAGTTTGATGTCGGTGATCATGTCCTGAGTTTGATTTCGGTGATCATGGTCCTCAGTTTGATGTTGGTGATCATGGTCCTGAGTTTGATGTAGGTGATCATCATCCTGAGTTTGATGTCGGTGCTCATGGTCCTGAGTTTGATGTAATTGATCATGGCACTGATTTTGATGTCTGTGATCGTGGTCCTGAGCTTGATGTCTGTGATCGTGGTCCTGAGCTTGATGTAGGTGATCATGGTCCTCAGTTTGATATCAGTGATCATGGTCCTGAGTTTGATGTCGGTGATCATGCTCCTGAGTTTGATGTCGGTGATCATGGTCCAGAGTTTGATGTAGGTGATCATGGTCCTCAGGTTGATGTCAGTGATCATGGTCCTGAGTTTGATGTCGGTGATTATGCTCCTGAGTTTGATGTAGGTGATCATGGTCCTGAGTTTGATGTCGGTGATCATGGTCCTGAGTTTGATGTCGTTGATCAATCTCCTGAGTTTGATGTAGCTGATCATCGTCCAGAATTTGAAGTCGGTGATCGTGGTCCTGAGGTTGATGTCTGTGATTGTGGTCCTGAGCTTGTTGTAGGTGATCATGGTCCTGTGTTTGATGTCAGTGATCATGGTCCTGAGTTTGATGTAGGTGATCATGGTTCTGAGTTTGATGTCGGTTGTCATGGTCCTGAGTTTGATGTCAGTGATCATGGTCCTGAGTTTGATGTCGTTGATCATGCTCCTGAGTTTGATGTAGGTGATCATTGTCCAGAGTTTGATGTCGGTGATCATGGTCCTGAGTTTGATGTAGGTGATGATGGTCCTGAGGTTGATGTCGGAGATCATGCTCCTGAGTTTGATGTCGGTGATCATCGTCCTTAGTTTGATGTCAGTGATCATGGTCCTGAGTTTGATGTAGGTGATCATGGTCCTGAGGTTGATGTCGGGATCATGGTCCTGAGTTTGATGTAGGTGATCATGGTCCTGAACTTGATGTAGGTGATCGTGGTCCCGAGTTTGATGTCAGTGATCATGGTACTGAGTTTGTTGTTGGTGATTGTGGCCCTGAGCTTGATTTAAGTGATCATGGTCCTGAGTTTGATTTAGGTGATTATGGTCCTGAGTTTGATGTCGGTGATCATGGTCCTGAGTTTGATGTCGGTGATCATGGTCCTGATTTTGATGTCTGTGATCGTGGTCCTGAGCTTGTTGTAGGTGATCATTGTCCTGAGATTGATATATGTGATCATGGTCCTGAGCTTGTTGTAGGTGATCATGGTTATGAGTTTGATGTATGTTATCATGGTTCTGAGTTTGATGTATGTGATTATGGTCCTGAGTTTGATATATGTGATCATGGTCCTGAGCTTGTTGTAGGTGATCATGGTTCTGAGTTTGATGTATGTGATCATGGTTCTGAGTTTGATGTATGTGATCATGGTCCTGAGTTTGATGTCGGGATCATGGTCCTGAGTTTGATGTAGGTGATCATGGTCCTGAGTTTGATGTCGGTGATCATGGTCCTGAGCTTGATATCGGTGATCATGATCCTGAGTTTGATGTAGGTGATCATGGTCCTGAGTTTGATATCGGTGATCATGGTCCTGAGCTTGACGACGGTGATCATGGTCCTGAACTTGTTGTAGGTGATCATGGTCCTGAGTCTGATATCGGTGATCATGGTCCTGAACTTGATGTCAGTGATCATGGTCCTGAACTTGATGCAGGAGATCATGGTCCTGAGTTTGATGTAGGTGATCATGGTCCTGAACTTGATGTAGGTGATCGTGGTCCCGAGTTTGATGTCAGTGATCATGGTACCGAGTTTGATGTAGTTGATTATGGTCTTGAGTTTGATTTTGGTGATCATGTTCGTGAGCCTGATGTCGGTGATCATGGTCCTGAGTTTGATATCGGTGATCATAGTCCTGATTTTGATGTAATTGATCATGGTCCTACGTTTGATGTCGGTGATCATGGTCCTGAATTTGATGTCGGCGATCATGGTCCTGAGTTTGATGTCGGTGATCATGCTCCTGAGCTTGATGTAGGTGATCATGGTCCTGAGTTTGATGTAGGTGATCATGGTTCTGAGTTTGATGTCGGTTGTCATGGTCCTGAGTTTGATGTCAGTGATCATGGTCCTGATGTTGATGTCGGGATCATGGTCCTGAGTTTGATGTAGGTGATCATGGTCCTGAGTTTGATGTAGGTGATCATGGTTCTGAGTTTGATGTCGGTTGTCATGGTCCTGAGTTTGATGTAGGTGATCATCGTCCAGAGTTTGATGTCGGTGATCATGGTCCTGAGTTTGATGTCGGTGATCATGGTCCTGAGTTTGATGTAGGTGATCATGGTCCTGAGTTTGATGTCGGTGATCATGGTCCTGAGTTTGATGTCGTTGATCATGCTCCTGAGTTTGATGTAGCTGATCATCGCCCAGAGTTTGAAGTCGGTGATCGTGGTCCTGAGGTCGATGTCTGTGATTGTGGTCCTGAGCTTGTTGTAGGTGATCATGGTCCTGTGTTTGATGTCAGTGATCATGGTCCTGAGTTTGATGTAGGTGATCATGGTTCTGAGTTTGATGTCGGTTGTCATGGTCCTGAGTTTGATGTCAGTGATCATGGTCCTCAGTTTGATGTCGTTGATCATGCTCCTGAGTTTGATGTAGGTGATCATCGTCCAGAGTTTGATGTCGGTGATCATGGTCCTGAGTTTGATGTAGGTGATGATGGTCCTGAGGTTGATGTCGGAGATCATGCTCCTGAGTTTGATGTCGGTGATCATCGTCATTAGTTTGATGTCAGTGATCATGGTCCTGAGTTTGATGTAGGTGATCATGGTCCTGAGGTTGATGTCGGGATCATGGTCCTGAGTTTGATGCAGGTGATCATGGTCCTGAACTTGATGTAGGTGATCGTGGTCCCGAGTTTGATGTCAGTGATCATGGTACTGAGTTTGTTGTTGGTGATTGTGGCCCTGAGCTTGATTTAAGTGATCATGGTCCTGAGTTTGATTTAGGTGATTATGGTCCTGAGTTTGATGTCGGTGATCATGGTCCTGAGTTTGATGTTGGTGATCATCGTGCTTAGTTTGATGTCAGTGATCATGGTCCTGAGTTTGATGTAGGTGATCATGGTCCTGAGTTTGATGTCTGTGATCATGTCCTGAGTTTGATGTAGGTGATCATGGTCCTCAGTTTGATGGCGGTGATCATGTCCTGAGTTTGATTTCGGTGATCATGGTCCTCAGTTTGATGTTGGTGATCATGGTCCTGAGTTTGATGTAGGTGATCATCATCCTGAGTTTGATGTTGGTGCTCATGGTCCTGAGTTTGATGTAATTGATCATGGCCCTGATTTTGATGTCTGTGATCGTGGTCCTGAGTTTGATGTCGGTGATCATGGTCCTGAGTTTGATGTCGGTGATCATCGTGCTTAGTTTGATGTCAGTGATCATGGTCCTGAGTTTGATGTACGTGATCATGGTCCAGAGTTTGATGTAGGTGATCATGGTCCTGATTTTGATGTCTGTGATCGTGGTCCTGAGCTTGTTGTATGTGATCATTGTCCTGAGATTGATATATGTGATCATGGTCCTGAGCTTGTTGTAGGTGATCATGGTTATGAGTTTGATGTATGTGATCATGGTTCTGAGTTTGATGTATGTGATTATGGTCCTGAGTTTGATATATGTGATCATGGTCCTGAGCTTGTTGTAGGTGATCATGGTTCTGAGTTTGATGTATGTGATCATGGTTCTGAGTTTGATGTATGTGATCATGGTCCTGAGTTTGATGTCGGGATCATGGTCCTGAGTTTGATGTAGGTGATCATGGACCTGAGTTTGATGTCGGTGATCATGGTCCTGAGCTTGATATCGGTGATCTTGGTCCTGAGTTTGATGTAGGTGATCATGGTCCTGAGTTTGATATCGGTGATCATGGTCCTGAGTTTGATATCGGTGATCATGGTCCTGAGCTTGATGACGGTGATCATGGTCCTGAACTTGATGTAGGTGATCATGGTCCTGAGTTTGATGCAGGAGATCATGGTCCCGAGTTTGATGTCAGTGATCATGGTACTGAGTTTGATGTAGTTGATTATGGTCTTGAGTTTGATTTTGGTGATCATGTTCGTGAGCCTGATGTCGGTGATCATGGTCCTGAGTTTGATGTAGGTGATCATGGTCCTGAGTTTGATGTCTGTGATCATGTCCTGAGTTTGATGTAGATGATCATGGTCCTCAGTTTGATGTCGGTGATCATGTCCTGAGTTTGATGTAGGTGATCATGGTCCTCAGTTTGATGTTGGTGATCATGGTCCTGAGGTTGATGTCTGTGATCGTGGTCCTGAGCTTGTTGTAGGTGATCATGGTCCTGAGTTTGATGTAGGTGATCATGGTCCTCAGGTTGATGTCAGTGATCATGGTCCTGAGTTTGATGTCGGTGATTATGCTCCTGAGTTTGATGTAGGTGATCTTGGTCCTGAGTTTGATGTCGGTGATCATGCTCCTGAGCTTGATGTAGGTGATCATGGTCCTGAGTTTGATGTAGGTGATCATGGTTCTGAGTTTGATGTCGGTTGTCATGGTCCTGAGTTTGATGTCAGTGATCATGGTCCTGAGTTTGATGTCGGTGATCATGGTCCTGAGTTTGATGTAGGTGATCATGGTCCTCAGGTTGATGTCAGTGATCATGGTCCTGAGTTTGATGTCGGTGATTATGCTCCTGAGTTTGATGTAGGTGATCATGGTCCTGAGTTTGATGTCGGTGATCATGGTCCTGAGTTTGATGTCGTTGATCATGCTCCTGAGTTTGATGTAGCTGATCATCGTCCAGAGTTTGAAGTCGGTGATCGTGGTCCTGAGGTTGATGTCTGTGATTGTGGTCCTGAGCTTGTTGTAGGTGATCATGGTCCTGTGTTTGATGTCAGTGATCATGGTCCTGATTTTGATGTAGGTGATCATGGTTCTGAGTTTGATGTCGGTTGTCATGGTCCTGAGTTTGATGTCAGTGATCATGGTCCTGAGTTTGATGTCGTTGATCATGCTCCTGAGTTTGATGTAGGTGATCATCGTCCAGAGTTTGATGTCGGTGATCATGGTCCTGAGTTTGATGTAGGTGATGATGGTCCTGAGGTTGATGTCGGAGGTCATGCTCCTGCGTTTGATGTCGGTGATCATCGTCATTAGTTTGATGTCAGTGATCATGGTCCTCAGTTTGATGTCGGTGATCATGCTCCTGAGTTTGATGTCGGTGATCATGGTCCTGAGTTTGATATCGGTGATCATGGTCCTGAGGTTGATGTCGGGATCATGGTCCTGAGTTTGATGCAGGTGATCATGGTCCTGAACTTGATGTAGGTGATCGTGGTCCCGAGTTTGATGTCAGTGATCATGGTACTGAGTTTGTTGTTGGTGATTGTGGCCCTGAGCTTGATTTAAGTGATCATGGTCCTGAGTTTGATTTAGGTGATTATGGTCCTGAGTTTGATGTCGGTGATCATGGTCCTGAGTTTGATGTTGGTGATCATCGTCCTTAGTTTGATGTCAGTGATCATGGTCCTGAGTTTGATGTAGGTGATCATGGTCCTGAGTTTGATGTCTGTGATCATGTCCTGAGTTTGATGTAGGTGATCATTGTCCTCAGTTTGATGTCAGTGATCATGTCCTGAGTTTGATTTCGGTGATCATGGTCCTCAGTTTGATGTTGGTGATCATGGTCCTGAGTTTGATGTAGGTGATCATCATCCTGAGTTTGATGTTGGTGCTCATGGTCCTGAGTTTGATGTAATTGATCATGGCCCTGATTTTGATGTCTGTGATCGTGGTCCTGAGCTTGATGTCTGTGATCGTGGTCCTGAGCTTGATGTAGGTGATCATGGTCCTCAGTTTGATATCAGTGATCATGGTCCTGAGTTTGATGTCGGTGATCATGCTCCTGAGTTTGATGTCGGTGATCATGGTCCTGAGTTTGATGTAGGTGATCATGGTCCTCAGGTTGATGTCAGTGATCATGGTCCTGAGTTTGATGTCGGTGATTATGCTCCTGAGTTTGATGTAGGTGATCATGGTCCTGAGTTTGATGTCGGTGATCATGGTCCTGAGTTTGATGTCGTTGATCATGCTCCTGAGTTTGATGTAGCTGATCATCGTCCAGAGTTTGAAGTCGGTGATCGTGGTCCTGAGGTTGATGTCTGTGATTGTGGTCCTGAGCTTGTTGTAGGTGATCATGGTCCTGAGTTTGATGTAGGTGATCATGGTCCTCAGGTTGATGTCAGTGATCATGGTCCTGAGTTTGATGTCGGTGATTATGCTCCTGAGTTTGATGTAGGTGATCATGGTCCTGAGTTTGATGTCGGTCATCATGGTCCTGAGTTTGATGTAGGTGATGATGGAGCAGAGGTTGATGTCGGAGATCATGCTCCTGAGTTTGACATCGTGATCATGGTCCTGAGTTTGATATCGGTGATCATGGTCCTGAGTTTGGTGTAGGTGATCATGGTCCAGAGTTTGATGTAGGTGATCATGGTCCTGATTTTGATGTCTGTGATCGTGGTCCTGAGCTTGTTGTAGGTGATCATTGTCCTGAGTTTGATATATGTGATCATGGTCCTGAGCTTGTTGTGGGTGATCATGGTTATGAGTTTGATGTATGTGATCATGGTTCTGAGTTTGATGTATGTGATTATGGTCCTGAGTTTGATATATGTGATCATGGTCCTGAGCTTGTTGTAGGTGATCATGGTCCTGAGTTTGATTTATGTGATCATGGTTCTGAGTTTGATGTATGTGATCATGGTCCTGAGTTTGATGTCGGGATCATGGTCCTGAGTTTGATGTAGGTGATCATGGTCCTGAGTTTGATGTCGGTGATCATGGTCCTGAGCTTGATATCGGTGATCTTGGTCCTGAGTTTGATGTAGGTGATCATGGTCCTGAGTTTGATATCGGTGATCATGGTCCTGAGCTTGATGACGGTGATCATGGTCCTGAACTTGATGTAGGTGATCATGGTCCTGAGTTTGATATCGGTGATCATGGTCCTGAACTTGATGTCAGTGATCATGGTCCTGAGCTTGATGCAGGAGATCATGGTCCTGAGTTTGATGTAGGTGATCATGGTCCTGAACTTGATGTAGGTGATCGTGGTCCCGAGTTTGATGTCAGTGATCATGGTACTGAGTTTGATGTAGTTGATTATGGTCTTGAGTTTGATTTTGGTGATCATGTTCGTGAGCCTGATATCGGTGATCATGGTCCTGATTTTGATGTAATTGATCATGGTCCTACGTTTGATGTCGGTGATCATGGTCCTGAGTTTGATGTAGGTGATCATGGTCCTGATTTTGATGTCTGTGATCGTGGTCCTGAGGTTGATGTCTGTGATCGTGGTCCTGAGCTTGTTGTAGGTGATCATGGTCCTGAGTTTGATGTAGGTGATCATGATCCTCAGGTTGATGTCAGTGATCATGGTCCTGAGTTTGATGTCGGTGATTATGCTCCTGAGTTTGATGTAGGTGATCATGGTCCTGAGTTTGATGTCGGTGATCATGGTCCTGAGTTTGATGTAGGTGATGATGGAGCAGAGGTTGATGTCGGAGATCATGCTCCTGAGTTTGACATCGTGATCATGGTCCTGAGTTTGATATCGGTGATCATGGTCCTGAGTTTGGTGTAGGTGATCATGGTCCAGAGTTTGATGTAGGTGATCATGGTCCTGATTTTGATGTCTGTGATCGTGGTCCTGAGCTTGTTGTAGGAGATCATTGTCCTGAGTTTGATATATGTGATCATGGTCCTGAGCTTGTTGTAGGTGATCATGGTTATGAGTTTGATGTATGTGATCATGGTTCTGAGTTTGATGTATGTGATTATGGTCCTGAGTTTGATATATGTGATCATGGTCCTGAGCTTGTTGTAGGTGATCATGGTTCTGAGTTTGATGTATGTGATCATGGTTCTGAGTTTGATGTATGTGATCATGGTCCTGAGTTTGATGTCGGGATCATGGTCCTGAGTTTGATGTAGGTGATCATGGTCCTGAGTTTGATGTCGGTGATCATGGTCCTGAGCTTGATATCGGTGATCTTGGTCCTGAGTTTGATGTAGGTGATCATGGTCCTGAGTTTGATATCGGTGATCATGGTCCTGAGCTTGATGACGGTGATCATGGTCCTGAACTTGATGTAGGTGATCATGGTCCTGAGTTTGATATCGGTGATCATGGTCCTGAGTTTGATGTCGGTGATCATGGTCCTGAGCTTGATGCAGGAGATCATGGTCCTCATTTTGATGTAGGTGATAATGGTCCTGTGTTTGATGTAGGTGATCATGGTCCTGAACTTGATGTAGGTGATCGTGGACCCGAGTTTGATGTCAGTCATCACGGTGCTGAGTTTGATGTTGGTGATCATGGTCCTGAGTTTGATGTCGGTGATCATGGTCCTGAGGTTGATGTCTGCGATCGTGCTCCTGAGCTTGATTTAAGAGATCATGGTCCTGAGTTTGATTTAGGTTATTATGGTCCTGAGTTTGATGTTGGTGATCATGGTCCTGAGTTTGATGTCGGTGATCATCGTCCTTAGTTTGATGTCAGTGATCATGGTCCTGAGTTTGATGTAGGTGATCATGGTCCTGAACTTGATGTAGGTGATCGTGGTCCCGAGTTTGATGTCAGTGATCATGGTACTGAGTTTGATGTAGTTGATTATGGTCTTGAGTTTGATTTTGGTGATCATGTTCGTGAGCCTGATGTTGGTGATCGTGGTCCTGAGATTGATTTAAGTTATCATGGTCCTGAGTTTGATGTAGGTGATTACGGTCCTGAGTTTGATGTTGGTGATCATGGTCCTGAGTTTGATGTCGGTGATCATGGTCCTGAATTTGATGTCGGTGATCGTGGTCCCTAGTTTGATGTCAGTGATCACGGTACTGAGTTTGATGTTGGTGATCATGTTCGTGAGCTTGATCTCGGTGATCATGGTCCTGAGTTTGATGTCTGTGATCGTGGTCCTGAGCTTGATTTAAGTGATCATGGTCCTGAGTTTGATGTTGGTGATCATGGTCCTGAGTTTGATGTCGGTGCTCATGGTCCTGAGTTTGATGTAATTGATCATGGCCCTGATTTTGATGTCTGTGATCGTGGTCCTGAGCTTGATGTCTGTGATCGTGGACCTGAGCTTGATGTAGGTGATCATGGTCCTCAGTTTGATATCAGTGATCATGGTCCTGAGTTTGATGTCGGTGATCATGCTCCTGAGTTTGATGTCGGTGATCATGGTCCTGAGTTTGATGTAGGTGATCATGGTCCTCAGGTTGATGTCAGTGATCATGGTCCTGAGTTTGATGTCGGTGATTATGCTCCTGAGTTTGATGTAGGTGATCATGGTCCTGAGTTTGATGTCGGTGATCATGGTCCTCAGTTTGATGTCGTTGATCATGCTCCTGAGTTTGATGTAGCTGATCATCGTCCAGAGTTTGAAGTCGGTGATCATGGTCCTGAGTTTGATGTAGGTGATGATGGACCTGAGGTTGATGTCGGAGATTATGCTCTTGAGTTTGACATCGTGATCATGGTCCTGAGTTTGATATCGGTGATCATGGTCCTGAGTTTGATGTAGGTGATCATGGTCCTGAGTTTGATGTCGGTGATCATGGTCCTGAGTTTGATGTAGGTGATCATGGTCCACAGTTTGATGTAGGTGATCATGGTCCTGATTTTGATGTCTGTGATCGTGGTCCTGAGGTTGATGTCTGTGATCGTGGTCCTGAGCTTGTTGTAGTTGATCATGGTCCTGAGTTTGATATATGTGATCATGGTCCTGAGCTTGTTGTAGGTGATCATGGTTCTGAGTTTGATGTATGTGATCATGGTTCTGAGTTTGATGTATATGATCATGGTCCTGAGTTTGATGTCGGGATCATGGTCCTGAGTTTGATGTAGGTGATCATAGTCCTGAGTTTGATATCGGTGATCATGGTCCTGAGTTTGATATCGGTGATCTTGGTCCTGAGTTTGATATAGCTGATCATGGTCCTGAGTTTGATATCGGTGATCATGGTCCTGAGTTTGATGTCAGTGATCATGGTCCTGAGTTTGACGTCTGTGATCATGGTCCTGAGTATGATATTGGTGATCATGGTCCTAAATTTGATGTCGGTGATCATGGTCCTGAGTTTGGTATCGGAGATCATGGTCCTGAACTTGATGTCAGTGATCATGGTCCTGAGCTTGATGCAGGAGATCATAGTCCTGAGTTTGATGTAGGTGATCATGGTCCTGAACTTGATGTAGGTGATCGTGGTCCCGAGTTTAATGTCAGTGATCATGGTACTGAGTTTGATGTAGTTGATTATGGTCTTGAGTTTGATTTTGGTGATCATGTTCGTGAGCCTGATGTTGGTGATCGTGGTCCTGTGATTGATTTAAGTGATCATGGTCCTGAGTTTGATGTAGGTGATTATTGTCCTGAGTTTGATGTTGGTGATCATGGTCCTGAGATTGATGTCGGTGATCATGGTCGTGAGTTTGATATCGGTGATCATGCTCCTGAATTTGATGTCGGTGATCATGCTCCTGAATTTGATGTCGGGGATCGTGGTCCTGAGTTTGATGTCGCTGATCATGGTCCTGAGTTTGATGTCGGTGATCATGCTCCTGAATTTGATGTCGGTGTTCATGCTTCTGAATTTGATGTCGATGATCATACTCCTGAATTTGATGTCGGTGATCATGCTCCTGAGTTTGATGTCAGCGATCATGCTCCTGAATTTGATGTCGGTGATCATGCCTCTGAGTTTGATGTCGGTGATCATGGTCCTGAGCTTGATGTATGTGATCATGGTCCTGAGTTTGATGTAGGTGATCTTGGTCCTGAGATTGAAGTCGGTGATAATCGTCCTGAGTTTGATGTCGTTGTTCATGGTCCTCAGTTTGATGTCGGTGATCATGGTCCAGAGCTTGACGTAGATGATCATGGTCTTGAGTCTGATGTCGGAGATCATGCTCCTCAGTTTGATGTCAGTGAGCATGCTCCTGAGGTTGATTTAGGTGTTCATGATCCTGAGCTTGATGCTGGTGATCATGTTCCTGAGCTTGATGCAGGTGATAATGTTCCTGAGGTTCATGTCGGTAATCATGGTCCTGAGTTTGATGTAGGTGATCATGGTCCTGAGTTTGATATCGGTGATCATGGTCCTGAGTTTGATGTAGGTGATCATGGTCCTGAGTTTGATGTCGGTGATCATGGTCCTGAGTTTGATATCGGTGATCATGGTCCTGAGTTTGATGTCGCTGATCATGTTCCTGAGCTTGATGTCGGTGATCATGGTCCTGAATTTGATGTCGGTGATCATGGTCCTGAGTTTGATGTCGGCGATCATGGTCCTGAGTTTGATGTCGGTGATCATTGTCCTGAGTTTGATGTAGGTGATCATGGTCCTGAGCTTGATGTAGGTGATCTTGGTCCTGAGTTTGATGTCGGTGATCATGGTCCTGAGTTTGATTTCGGTGATCATGGTCCTGAGTTTGATGTAGGTGATCATGGTCCTGAGCTTGATGTATGTGATCATGGTCCTGAGTTTGATGTAGATGATCATGGTCCTGAGCTTGATGTCGGTGATCATGGTCCTGATTTTGATGTCGGTGATCATGGTCCTGAGTTTGATGTCGCTGATCATGGTCCTGAGCTTGATGTCGGTGATCATGCTCCTGAATTTGATGTCGGTGATCATGCTCCTGAGTTTGATGTCGGTGATCATGGTCCTGAGCTTGATGTTTGTGATCATGGTCCTGAGTTTGATGTAGGTGATGATGGTCCTGAGATTGATGACAGTGATCATCGTCCTGAGTTTGATGTCGTTGAGCATGCTCCTGAGTTTGGTGTTGGTGATCATGTTCCTGAGCTTGATGTAGGTGATCATGGTTCTGAGTTTGATGTATGTGATCATGGTTCTGAGTTTGATGTATGTGATCATGCTCCTGAGTTTGATGTCGGTGATCATGGTCCTGAGTTTGATGTCGTTGAGCATGCTCCTGAGTTTGGTGTTGGTGATCATGGTCCTGAGCTTGATGTATGTGATCATGGTCCTGAGTTTGATGTAGGTGATCTTGGTCCTGAGATTGAAGTCGGTGATAATCGTCCTGAGTTTGATGTCGTTGTTCATGGTCCTCAGTTTGATGTCGGTGATCATGGTCCAGAGCTTGACGTAGATGATCATGGTCTTGAGTCTGATGTCGGAGATCATGCTCCTCAGTTTGATGTCAGTGAGCATGCTCCTGAGGTTGATTTAGGTGTTCATGATCCTGAGCTTGATGCTGGTGATCATGTTCCTGAGCTTGATGCAGGTGATAATGTTCCTGAGGTTCATGTCGGTAATCATGGTCCTGAGTTTGATGTAGGTGATCATGGTCCTGAGTTTGATGTCGGTGATCATGGTCCTGAGTTTGATGTAGGTGATCATGGTCCTGAGTTTGATGTCGGTGATCATGGTCCTGAGTTTGATATCGGTGATCATGGTCCTGAGTTTGATGTCGCTGATCATGTTCCTGAGCTTGATGTCGGTGATCATGGTCCTGAATTTGATGTCGGTGATCATGGTCCTGAGTTTGATGTCGGCGATCATGGTCCTGAGTTTGATGTCGGTGATCATTGTCCTGAGTTTGATGTAGGTGATCATGGTCCTGAGCTTGATGTAGGTGATCTTGGTCCTGAGTTTGATGTCGGTGATCATGGTCCTGAGTTTGATTTCGGTGATCATGGTCCTGAGTTTGATGTAGGTGATCATGGTCCTGAGCTTGATGTATGTGATCATGGTCCTGAGTTTGATGTAGATGATCATGGTCCTGAGCTTGATGTCGGTGATCATGGTCCTGATTTTGATGTCGGTGATCATGGTCCTGAGTTTGATGTCGCTGATCATGGTCCTGAGCTTGATGTCGGTGATCATGCTCCTGAATTTGATGTCGGTGATCATGCTCCTGAGTTTGATGTCGGTGATCATGGTCCTGAGCTTGATGTTTGTGATCATGGTCCTGAGTTTGATGTAGGTGATGATGGTCCTGAGATTGATGACAGTGATCATCGTCCTGAGTTTGATGTCGTTGAGCATGCTCCTGAGTTTGGTGTTGGTGATCATGTTCCTGAGCTTGATGTAGGTGATCATGGTTCTGAGTTTGATGTATGTGATCATGGTTCTGAGTTTGATGTATGTGATCATGCTCCTGAGTTTGATGTCGGTGATCATGGTCCTGAGTTTGATGTCGTTGAGCATGCTCCTGAGTTTGGTGTTGGTGATCATGGTCCTGAGCTTGATGTATGTGATCATGGTCCTGAGTTTGATGTAGGTGATCTTGGTCCTGAGATTGAAGTCGGTGATAATCGTCCTGAGTTTGATGTCGTTGTTCATGGTCCTCAGTTTGATGTCGGTGATCATGGTCCAGAGCTTGACGTAGATGATCATGGTCTTGAGTCTGATGTCGGAGATCATGCTCCTCAGTTTGATGTCAGTGAGCATGCTCCTGAGGTTGATTTAGGTGTTCATGATCCTGAGCTTGATGCTGGTGATCATGTTCCTGAGCTTGATGCAGGTGATAATGTTCCTGAGGTTCATGTCGGTAATCATGGTCCTGAGTTTGATGTAGGTGATCATGGTCCTGAGTTTGATGTCGGTGATCATGGTCCTGAGTTTGATGTAGGTGATCATGGTCCTGAGTTTGATGTCGGTGATCATGGTCCTGAGTTTGATATCGGTGATCATGGTCCTGAGTTTGATGTCGCTGATCATGTTCCTGAGCTTGATGTCGGTGATCATGGTCCTGAATTTGATGTCGGTGATCATGGTCCTGAGTTTGATGTCGGCGATCATGGTCCTGAGTTTGATGTCGGTGATCATTGTCCTGAGTTTGATGTAGGTGATCATGGTCCTGAGCTTGATGTAGGTGATCTTGGTCCTGAGTTTGATGTCGGTGATCATGGTCCTGAGTTTGATTTCGGTGATCATGGTCCTGAGTTTGATGTAGGTGATCATGGTCCTGAGCTTGATGTATGTGATCATGGTCCTGAGTTTGATGTAGATGATCATGGTCCTGAGCTTGATGTCGGTGATCATGGTCCCGATTTTGATGTCGGTGATCATGGTCCTGAGTTTGATGTCGCTGATCATGGTCCTGAGCTTGATGTCGGTGATCATGCTCCTGAATTTGATGTCGGTGATCATCCTCCTGAGTTTGATGTCGGTGATCATGGTCCTGAGCTTGATGTTTGTGATCATGGTCCTGAGTTTGATGTAGGTGATGATGGTCCTGAGATTGATGACAGTGATCATCGTCCTGAGTTTGATGTCGTTGAGCATGCTCCTGAGTTTGGTGTTGGTGATCATGTTCCTGAGCTTGATGTCGCTGATCATGGTCCTGAGCTTGATGTCGGTGATCATGCTCCTGAATGTGATGTCGGTGATCATCCTCCTGAGTTTGGTGTTGGTGATCATGTTCCTGAGCTTGATGTAGGTGATCATGGTTCTGAGTTTGATGTATGTGATCATGGTTCTGAGTTTGATGTATGTGATCATGCTCCTGAGTTTGATGTCGGTGATCATGGTCCTGAGTTTGATGTCGTTGAGCATGCTCCTGAGTTTGGTGTTGGTGATCATGGTCCTGAGCTGTTTGTAGGTGATCATGGTTCTGAGTTTGATGTATGTGATCATGGTTCTGAGTTTGATGTATGTGATCATGCTCCTGAGTTTGATGTCGGTGATCATGGTCCTGAGTTTGATGTAGGTGATCATGGTCCTGAGTTCGATATCGGTGATCATGGTCCTGAGTTTGATATCGGTGATCTTGGTCCTGAGTTTCATATAGTTGATCATGGTCCTGAGTTTGATATCGATGATCATGGTCCTGAGGTTTATATCGGTGATCATGGTCCTGAGTTTGATGTTGGTGATCATGGTCCTGAGTTTGATGTTGGTGATCATGGTCCTGAGTTTGACGTCTGTGATCATGGTCCTGAGTATGATATTGGTGATCATGGTCCTAAGTTTGATGTCGGTAATCATGGTCCTGAGTTTGATGTCGGTGATCATGCTCCTGATTTTGATCTCTGTGATCGTGGTCCTGAGCTTGATGTCTGTGATCATGGTCCTGAGCTTGTTGTAGGTGATCATGGTTCTGAGTTTGATGTATGTGATCATGGTCCTGAGGTTGATGTCAGGATCATGGTCCTGAGTTTGATGTAGGTGATCATGGTCCTGAGTTTGATATCGGTGATCATGGTCCTGAGTTTGATATCGGTGATCTTGGTCCTGAGTTTTATATAGGTGATAATGGTCCTGAGTTTGATATCGGTGATCATGGTCCTGAGTTTGATATCGGTGATCATGGTCCTGAGTTTGATGTTGGTGATCATGGTCCTGAGTTTGATGTCAGTGATCATGGTCCTGAGTTTGACGTCTGTGATCATGGTCCTGAGTATGATATCTGTGATCATGGTCCTAAGTTTGATGTCGGTGATAATGGACCTGAACTTGATGTAGGTGATCATGGTCCTGAGATTCATATCGGTGATCATGGTCCTGAACTTGATGTCAGTGATCATGGACCTGAGCCTGATGCAGGAGATCATGGTCCTGAGTTTGATGTAGGTGATCATGGTCCTGAACTTGATGTAGGTGATCGTGGTCCCGAGTTTGATGTCAGTGATCATGGTACTGAGTTTGCTGTAGTTGATTATGGTCTTGAGTTTGATTTTGGTGATTATGGTCCTGAACTTGATCTAGGTGATCGTGGTCCCTAGTTTGATGTCAGTGATCACGGTACTGAGTTTGATGTTGGTGATCATGTTCGTGAGCTTGATCTCGGTGATCATGGTCCTGAGTTTGATGTCTGTGATCGTGGTCCTGAGCTTGATTTAAGTGATCATGTTCCTGAGTTTGATGTTGGTGATCATGGTCCTGAGTTTGATGTCTGTGCTCATGGTCCTGAGTTTGATGTAATTGATCATGGCCCTGATTTTGATGTCTGTGATCGTGGTCCTGAGCTTGATGTCTGTGATCGTGGTCCTGAGCTTGATGTAGGTGATCATGGTCCTCAGTTTGATATCAGTGATCATGGTCCTGAGTTTGATGTCGGTGATCATGCTCCTGAGTTTGATGTCGGTGATCATGGTCCTGAGTTTGATGTAGGTGATCATGGTCCTCAGATTGATGTCAGTGATCATGGTCCTGAGTTTGATGTCGGTGATTATGCTCCTGAGTTTGATGTAGGTGATCATGGTCCTGAGTTTGATGTCGGTGATCATGGTCCTCAGTTTGATGTCGTTGATCATGCTCCTGAGTTTGATGTAGCTGATCATCGTCCAGAGTTTGATATCGGTGATCATGGTCCTGAGGTTGATATCGGTGATCATGGTCCTGAGTTTGATGTTGGTGATCATGGTCCTGAGTTTGATGTCAGTGATCATGGTCCTGAGTTTGACGTCTGTGATCATGGTCCTGAGTATGATATTGGTGATCATGGTTCTAAGTTTGATGTCGGTGATCATGGTCCTGAGTTTGATATCGGTGATCATGGTCCTGAGTTTGATGTCGGTGATCATTGTCCTGAGTTTGATATCGGTGATCATGGTCCTGATTTTGATGTCTGTGATCGTGGTCCTGAGCTTGATGTCTGTGATCGTGGTCCTGAGCTTGTTGTATGTGATCATGGTTCTGAGTTTGATGTATGTGATCATGGTCCTGATGTTGATGTCGGGATCATGGTCCTGAGTTTGATGTAGGTGATCATGGTCCTGAGTTTGATATTGGTGATCATGGTCCTGAGTTTGATATCGGTGATCTTGGTCCTGAGTTTGATATAGGTGATCATGGTCCTGAGTTTGATATCGGTGATCATGGTCCTGAGTTTGATATCGGTGATCATGGTCCTGAGTTTGATGTCGGTGATCATGGTCCTGAGTTTGATGTCAGTGATCATGGTCCTGAGTTTGACGTCTGTGATCATGGTCCTGAGTATGATATCGGTGATCATGGTCCTAAGTTTGATGTCAGTGATCATGGTCCTGAGTTTGATATCTGTGATCATGGTCCTGAGCTTGATGTCGGTGATCATGGACCTGAACTTGATGTAGGCGATCATGGTCCTGAGTTTGATATCGGTGATCATGGTCCTGAACTTGATGTCAGTGATCTTGGACCTGAGCTTGATGCAGGAGATCATAGTCCTGAGTTTGATGTAGGTGATCATGGTCCTGAACTTGATGTAGGTGATCGTGGTCCCGAGTTTGATGTCAGTGATCATGGTACTGAGTTTGCTGTAGTTGATTATGGTCTTGAGTTTGATTTTGGTGATCATGTTCGTGAGCTTGATGTTGGTGATCGTGGTGCTGAGATTGATTTAAGTGATCATGGTCCAGAGTTTGATGTAGGTGATTATGGTCCAGAGTTTGATGTTGGTGATCATGGTCCTGAGTTTGATGTCGGTGATCATGGTCCTGAGTTTGATATCGGTGATCATGGTCCTGATTTTGATGTAATTGATCATGGTCCTACGTTTGATGTCGGTGATCATTTACCTGAGCGTGATATCGGTGATCATGGTCCTGAGTTTGATGTAGGTGATCATGGTCCTGATTTTGATGTCTGTGATCGTGGTCCTGAGCTTGATGTCTGTGATCGTGGTCCTGAGCTTGATGTAGGTGATCATGGTTCTGAGTTTGATGTCGGTGATCATGGTCCTGAGCTTGATGTAGGTGATCATGGTCCTGAGTTTGATGTAGGTGACCATGGTCCTGAGTTTGATGTCGGTTGTCATGGTCCTGAGTTTGATGTCAGTGATCATGGTCCAGAGTTTGATGTCGTTGATCACGCTCCTGAGATTGATGTAGGTGATCATGGTCCTGAGTTTGATATCGGTGATCATGGTCCTAAGTTTGATGTAGGTGATCATGGTCCTGAGTTTGATGTCAGTGATCATGGTCCTGAGTTTGATGTAGGTGATCATGGTCCTGAGCTTGATGTCTGTGATCATGATCCTGAGTTTGATGTCAGTGATCATGGTCCTGAGTTTGATGTAGGTGATCATGGTCCTGAGGTTGATGTCGGGATCATGGTCCTGAGTTTGATGTAGGTGATTATGGTCCTGAGTTTGATATCGGTGATCATGGTGCTGAGTTTGATATAGGTGATCATGGTCCTGAGTTTGATATCGGTGATCATGGTCCTGAACTTGATGTCGGTGATAACGGTCGTGAGTTTAATGTCAGTGATCATGGTCCTGAGCTTGATGCAGGAGATCAAGGTCCTGAGATTGATGTTGGTGATCATGGTCCTGGGTTTGATAGAGGTGATCATGGTCCTGAGTTTGATGTTGGTGATCATGGTACTGAACATGATGCAGGAGATATTGGTCCTGAGTTTGATGTAGGTGATCATGGTCCTGAGTTTGATATCGGTGATCATGGTCCTGAGTTTGATGTCGGTGATCATGGTCCTGAGATTGATATCGGTGATCATGGTCCTGAGTTTGATGTAGGTGATCATGGTCCTGAGTTTGATATCTGTGATCATGGTCCTGAGCTTGATGTCGGTGATCATGGACCTGAACTTCATGTAGGTGATCATGGTCCTGAGTTTGATGTTTGTGATCATAGTCCTGAGTTTGATATCGGTGATCATGGGCCTGAACTTGATGTCGGTGATCATGGTCCTGAGTTTGATGTCGGTGATCATGGTCCTGAGCTTGATGCAGGAGATCACGGTCCTCAGTTTGATGTAGGTGATCATGGTCCTGAACTTGATGTAGGTGATCGTGGTCCCGAGTTTGATGTCAGTGATCATGGTACTGAGTTTGCTGTAGTTGATTATGGTCTTGAGTTTGATTTTGGTGATCATGGTCCTGAACTTGATGTAGGTGATCGTGGTCCCTAGTTTGATGTCAGTGATCACGGTACTGTGTTTGATGTTGGTGATCATGTTCGTGAGCTTGATCTCGGTGATCATGGTCCTGAGGTTGATGTCTGTGATCGTGGTCCTGAGCTTGATTTAAGTGATCATGGTCCTGAGCTTGATGTCTGTGATCATGATCCTGAGTTTGATGTCAGTGATCATGGTCCTGAGTTTGATGTAGGTGATCATGGTCCTGAGGTTGATGTCGGGATCATGGTCCTGAGTTTGATGTAGGTGATTATGGTCCTGAGTTTGATATCGGTGATCATGGTGCTGAGTTTGATATAGGTGATCATTGTCCTGAGTTTGATATCGGTGATCATGGTCCTGAACTTGATGTCGGTGATAACGGTCGTGAGTTTGATGTCAGTGATCATGGTCCTGAGCTTGATGCAGGAGATCAAGGTCCTGAGATTGATGTTGGTGATCATGGTCCTGGGTTTGATAGAGGTGATCATGGTCCTGAGTTTGATGTTGGTGATCATGGTACTGAACATGATGCAGGAGATATTGGTCCTGAGTTTGATGTAGGTGATCATGGTCCTGAGTTTGATATCGGTGATCATGGTCCTGAGTTTGATGTCGGTGATCATGGTCCTGAGATTGATATCGGTGATCATGGTCCTGAGTTTGATGTAGGTGATCATGGTCCTGAGTTTGATATCTGTGATCATGGTCCTGAGCTTGATGTCGGTGATCCTGGACCTGAACTTCATGTAGGTGATCATGGTCCTGAGTTTGATGTTTGTGATCATAGTCCTGAGTTTGATATCGGTGATCATGGGCCTGAACTTGATGTCGGTGATCATGGTCCTGAGTTTGATGTCGGTGATCATGGTCCTGAGCTTGATGCAGGAGATCACGGTCCTCAGTTTGATGTAGGTGATCATGGTCCTGAACTTGATGTAGGTGATCGTGGTCCCGAGTTTGATGTCAGTGATCATGGTACTGAGTTTGCTGTAGTTGATTATGGTCTTGAGTTTGATTTTGGTGATCATGGTCCTGAACTTGATGTAGGTGATCGTGGTCCCTAGTTTGATGTCAGTGATCACGGTACTGTGTTTGATGTTGGTGATCATGTTCTTGAGCTTGATCTCGGTGATCATGGTCCTGAGGTTGATGTCTGTGATCGTGGTCCTGAGCTTGATTTAAGTGATCATGGTCCTGAGTTTGATGTTGGTGATCATGGTCCTGAGTTTGATGTTGGTGCTCATGGTCCTGAGTTTGATGTAATTGATCATGGCCCTGATTTTGATGTCTGTGATCGTGGTCCTGAGCTTGATGTCTGTGATCGTGGTCCTGAGCTTGATGTAGGTGATCATGGTCCTCAGTTTGATATCAGTGATCATGGTCCTGAGTTTGATGTCGGTGATCATGGTCCTGAGTTTTATGTAGATGATCATGGTCCTCAGGTTGATGTCAGTGATCATGGTCCTGAGTTTGATGTCGGTGATTATGCTCCTGAGATTGATGTAGGTGATCATGGTCCTGAGTTTGATGTCGGTGATCATGGTCCTCAGTTTGATGTCGTTGATCATGCTCCTGAGTTTGATGTAGCTGATCATCGTCCAGAGTTTGAAGTTGGTGATCATGGTCCTGAGTTTGATGTAGGTGATGATGGACCTGAGGTTGATGTCGGAGATCATGCTCCTGAGTTTGACATCGTGATCATGGTCCTGAGTATGATATCGGTGATCATGGTCCTGAGTTTGATGTAGTTGATCATGGTCCTGAGTTTGATGTCAGTGATCATGGTCCTGAGTTTGATGTAGGTGATCATGGTCCAGAGTTTGATGTAGGTGATCATGGTCCTGATTTTGATGTCTGTGATCGTGGTCCTGAGGTTGATGTCTGTGATCGTGGACCTGAGCTTGTTGTAGTTGATCATGGTTCTGAGTTTGATGTGTGTGATCATGGTTCTGAGTTTGATGTATGTGATCATGGTCCTGAGTTTGATATATGTGATCATGGTCCTGAGCTTGTTGTAGGTGATCATGGTTCTGAGTTTGATGTATGTGATCATGGTTCTGAGTTTGATGTATGTGATCATGGTTCTGAGTTTGATGTATGTGATCATGGTCCTGAGTTTGATGTTTGTGATCATAGTCCTGAGTTTGATATCGGTGATCATGGGCCTGAACTTGATGTCGGTGATCATGGTCCTGAGTTTGATGTCGGTGATCATGGTCCTGAGCTTGATGCAGGAGATCACGGTCCTCAGTTTGATGTAGGTGATCATGGTCCTGAACTTGATGTAGGTGATCGTGGTCCCGAGTTTGATGTCAGTGATCATGGTACTGAGTTTGCTGTAGTTGATTATGGTCTTGAGTTTGATTTTGGTGATCATGGTCCTGAACTTGATGTAGGTGATCGTGGTCCCTAGTTTGATGTCAGTGATCACGGTACTGTGTTTGATGTTGGTGATCATGTTCGTGAGCTTGATCTCGGTGATCATGGTCCTGAGGTTGATGTCTGTGATCGTGGTCCTGAGCTTGATTTAAGTGATCATGGTCCTGAGCTTGATGTCTGTGATCATGATCCTGAGTTTGATGTCAGTGATCATGGTCCTGAGTTTGATGTAGGTGATCATGGTCCTGAGGTTGATGTCGGGATCATGGTCCTGAGTTTGATGTAGGTGATTATGGTCCTGAGTTTGATATCGGTGATCATGGTGCTGAGTTTGATATAGGTGATCATTGTCCTGAGTTTGATATCGGTGATCATGGTCCTGAACTTGATGTCGGTGATAACGGTCGTGAGTTTGATGTCAGTGATCATGGTCCTGAGCTTGATGCAGGAGATCAAGGTCCTGAGATTGATGTTGGTGATCATGGTCCTGGGTTTGATAGAGGTGATCATGGTCCTGAGTTTGATGTTGGTGATCATGGTACTGAACATGATGCAGGAGATATTGGTCCTGAGTTTGATGTAGGTGATCATGGTCCTGAGTTTGATATCGGTGATCATGGTCCTGAGTTTGATGTCGGTGATCATGGTCCTGAGATTGATATCGGTGATCATGGTCCTGAGTTTGATGTAGGTGATCATGGTCCTGAGTTTGATATCTGTGATCATGGTCCTGAGCTTGATGTCGGTGATCCTGGACCTGAACTTCATGTAGGTGATCATGGTCCTGAGTTTGATGTTTGTGATCATAGTCCTGAGTTTGATATCGGTGATCATGGGCCTGAACTTGATGTCGGTGATCATGGTCCTGAGTTTGATGTCGGTGATCATGGTCCTGAGCTTGATGCAGGAGATCACGGTCCTCAGTTTGATGTAGGTGATCATGGTCCTGAACTTGATGTAGGTGATCGTGGTCCCGAGTTTGATGTCAGTGATCATGGTACTGAGTTTGCTGTAGTTGATTATGGTCTTGAGTTTGATTTTGGTGATCATGGTCCTGAACTTGATGTAGGTGATCGTGGTCCCTAGTTTGATGTCAGTGATCACGGTACTGTGTTTGATGTTGGTGATCATGTTCTTGAGCTTGATCTCGGTGATCATGGTCCTGAGGTTGATGTCTGTGATCGTGGTCCTGAGCTTGATTTAAGTGATCATGGTCCTGAGTTTGATGTTGGTGATCATGGTCCTGAGTTTGATGTTGGTGCTCATGGTCCTGAGTTTGATGTAATTGATCATGGCCCTGATTTTGATGTCTGTGATCGTGGTCCTGAGCTTGATGTCTGTGATCGTGGTCCTGAGCTTGATGTAGGTGATCATGGTCCTCAGTTTGATATCAGTGATCATGGTCCTGAGTTTGATGTCGGTGATCATGGTCCTGAGTTTTATGTAGATGATCATGGTCCTCAGGTTGATGTCAGTGATCATGGTCCTGAGTTTGATGTCGGTGATTATGCTCCTGAGATTGATGTAGGTGATCATGGTCCTGAGTTTGATGTCGGTGATCATGGTCCTCAGTTTGATGTCATTGATCATGCTCCTGAGTTTGATGTAGCTGATCATCGTCCAGAGTTTGAAGTTGGTGATCATGGTCCTGAGTTTGATGTAGGTGATGATGGACCTGAGGTTGATGTCGGAGATCATGCTCCTGAGTTTGACATCGTGATCATGGTCCTGAGTATGATATCGGTGATCATGGTCCTGAGTTTGATGTAGTTGATCATGGTCCTGAGTTTGATGTCAGTGATCATGGTCCTGAGTTTGATGTAGGTGATCATGGTCCAGAGTTTGATGTAGGTGATCATGGTCCTGATTTTGATGTCTGTGATCGTGGTCCTGAGGTTGATGTCTGTGATCGTGGACCTGAGCTTGTTGTAGTTGATCATGGTTCTGAGTTTGATGTGTGTGATCATGGTTCTGAGTTTGATGTATGTGATCATGGTCCTGAGTTTGATATATGTGATCATGGTCCTGAGCTTGTTGTAGGTGATCATGGTTCTGAGTTTGATGTATGTGATCATGGTTCTGAGTTTGATGTATGTGATCATGGTTCTGAGTTTGATGTATGTGATCATGGTCCTGAGTTTGAC
This sequence comes from Hypanus sabinus, assembly GCF_030144855.1. Classification (NCBI taxonomy): domain Eukaryota; kingdom Metazoa; phylum Chordata; class Chondrichthyes; order Myliobatiformes; family Dasyatidae; genus Hypanus; species Hypanus sabinus. The sequence continues at coordinate 75,049,481 of NC_082723.1, read as the reverse complement.
GTCTGTGATCATGGTCCTGAGTATGATATTGGTGATCATGGTCCTGAGTTTGATATCGGTGATCATGGTCCTGAGTTTGATATCGGTGATCATGGTCCTGAGTTTGATGTCGGTGATCATGGTCCTGAGTTTGATGTCAGTGATCATGGTCCTGAGTTTGACGTCTGTGATCATGGTCCTGAGTATGATATCGGTGATCATGGTCCTAAGTTTGATGTCGGTGATCATGGTCCTGAGTTTGATATCGGTGATCATGGTCCTGAGCTTGATGTCGGTGATCATGGACCTGAACTTGATGTAGGCGATCATGGTCCTGAGATTGATATCGGTGATCATGGTCCTGAACTTGATGTCAGTGATCTTGGACCTGAGCTTGATGCAGGAGATCATGGTCCTGAGTTTGATGTAGGTGATCATGGTCCTGAACTTGATGTAGGTGATCGTGGTCCCGAGTTTGATGTCAGTGATCATGGTACTGAGTTTGCTGTAGTTGATTATGGTCTTGAGTTTGATTTTGGTGATCATGTTCGTGAGCTTGATGTTGGTGATCATGGTCCTGAGTTTGATGTCGGTGATCATTTACCTGAGCGTGATATCGGTGATCATGGTCCTGAGTTTGATGTAGGTGATCATGGTCCTGATTTTGATGTCTGTGATCGTGGTCCTGAGCTTGATGTCTGTGATCGTGGTCCTGAGCTTGATGTAGGTGATCATGGTTCTGAGTTTGATGTCGGTGATCATGGTCCTGAGCTTGATGTAGGTGATCATGGTCCTGAGTTTGATGTAGGTGACCATGGTCCTGAGTTTGATGTCGGTTGTCATGGTCCTGAGTTTGATGTCAGTGATCATGGTCCTGAGTTTGATGTCGTTGATCATGCTCCTGAGATTGATGTAGGTGATCATGGTCCTGAGTTTGATATCGGTGATCATGGTCCTGAGTTTGATGTAGGTGATCATGGTCCTGAGTTTGATGTCAGTGATCATGGTCCTGAGTTTGATGTAGGTGATCATGGTCCTGAGCTTGATGTCTGTGATCATGATCCTGAGTTTGATGTCAGTGATCATGGTCCTGAGTTTGATGTCGGTGATTATGCTCCTGAGTTTGATGTAGGTGATCATGGTCCTGAGTTTGATGTCGGTGATCATGGTCCTCAGTTTGATGTCGTTGATCATGCTCCTGAGTTTGATGTAGCTGATCATCGTCCAGAGTTTGAAGTCGGTGATCATGGTCCTGAGTTTGATGTAGGTGATGATGGACCTGAGGTTGATGTCGGAGATCATGCTCCTGAGTTTGACATCGTGATCATGGTCCTGATTTTGATGTCTGTGATCGTGGTCCTGAGCTTGATGTCTGTGATCGTGGTCCTGAGCTTGTTGTAGGTGATCATGGTTCTGAGTTTGATGTATGTGATCATGGTCCTGATGTTGATGTCGGGATCATGGTCCTGAGTTTGATGTAGGTGATCATGGTCCTGAGTTTGATATTGGTGATCATGGTCCTGAGTTTGATAACGGTGATCTTGGTCCTGAGTTTGATATAGGTGATCATGGTCCTGAGTTTGATATCGGTGATCATGGTCCTGAGTTTGATATCGGTGATCATGGTCCTGAGTTTGATGTCGGTGATCATGGTCCTGAGTTTGATGTCAGTGATCATGGTCCTGAGTTTGACGTCTGTGATCATGGTCCTGAGTATGATATCGGTGATCATGGTCCTAAGTTTGATGTCGGTGATCATGGTCCTGAGTTTGATATCGGTGATCATGGTCCTGAGCTTGATGTCGGTGATCATGGACCTGAACTTGATGTAGGCGATCATGGTCCTGAGTTTGATATCGGTGATCATGGTCCTGAACTTGATGTCAGTGATCTTGGACCTGAGCTTGATGCAGGAGATCATGGTCCTGAGTTTGATGTAGGTGATCATGGTCCTGAACTTGATCTAGGTGATCGTGGTCCCGAGTTTGATGTCAGTGATCATGGTACTGAGTTTGCTGTAGTTGATTATGGTCTTGAGTTTGATTTTGGTGATCATGTTCGTGAGCTTGATGTTGGTGATCGTGGTGCTGAGATTGATTTAAGTGATCATGGTCCAGAGTTTGATGTAGGTGATTATGGTCCAGAGTTTGATGTTGGTGATCATGGTCCTGAGTTTGATGTCGGTGATCATGGTCCTGAGTTTGATATCGGTGATCATGGTCCTGATTTTGATGTAATTGATCATGGTCCTACGTTTGATGTCGGTGATCATTTACCTGAGCGTGATATCGGTGATCATGGTCCTTAGTTTGATGTAGGTGATCATGGTCCTGATTTTGATGTCTGTGATCGTGGTCCTGAGCTTGATGTCTGTGATCGTGGAACTGAGCTTGATGTAGGTGATCATGGTTCTGAGTTTGATGTCGGTGATCATGGTCCTGAGCTTGATGTAGGTGATCATGGTCCTGAGTTTGATGTAGGTGACCATGGTCCTGAGTTTGATGTCGGTTGTCATGGTCCTGAGTTTGATGTCAGTGATCATGGTCCAGAGTTTGATGTCGTTGATCACGCTCCTGAGATTGATGTAGGTGATCATGGTCCTGAGTTTGATATCGGTGATCATGGTCCTGAGTTTGATGTAGGTGATCATGGTCCTGAGTTTGATGTCAGTGATCATGGTCCTGAGTTTGATGTAGGTGATCATGGTCCTGAGCTTGATGTCTGTGATCATGATCCTGAGTTTGATGTCAGTGATCATGGTCCTGAGTTTGATGTAGGTGATCATGGTCCTGAGGTTGATGTCGGGATCATGGTCCTGAGTTTGATGTAGGTGATTATGGTCCTGAGTTTGATATCGGTGATCATGGTGCTGAGTTTGATATAGGTGATCATGGTTCTGAGTTTGATATCGGTGATCAATGTCCTGAACTTGATGTCGGTGATAACGGTCGTGAGTTTGATGTCGGTGATCATGGTCCTGAGCTTGATGCAGGAGATCAAGGTCCTGAGATTGATGTTGGTGATCATGGTCCTGGGTTTGATAGAGGTGATCATGGTCCTGAGTTTGATGTTGGTGATCATGGTCCTGAACATGATGCAGGAGATATTGGTCCTGAGTTTGATGTAAGTGATCATGGTCCTGAGTTTGATATCGGTGATCATGGTCCTGAGATTGATATCGGTGATCATGGTCCTGAGTTTGATGTAGGTGATCATGGTCCTGCGTTTGATATCGGTGATCATGGTCCTGAGCTTGATGTCGGTGATCATGGACCTGAACTTCATGTAGGTGATCATGGTCCTGAGTTTGATGTTTGTGATCATAGTCCTGAGTTTGATATCGGTGATCATGGTCCTGAACTTGATGTCGGTGATCATGGTCCTGAGTTTGATGTCGGTGATCATGGTCCTGAGCTTGATGCAGGAGATCACGGTCCTCAGTTTGATGTAGGTGATCATGGTCCTGAACTTGATGTAGGTGATCGTGGTCCCGAGTTTGATGTCAGTGATCATGGTACTGAGTTTGCTGTAGTTGATTATGGTCTTGAGTTTGATTTTGGTGATCATGGTCCTGAACTTGATGTAGGTGATCGTGGTCCCTAGTTGGATGTCAGTGATCACGGTACTGTGTTTGATGTTGGTGATCATGTTCGTGAGCTTGATCTCGGTGATCATGGTCCTGAGGTTGATGTCTGTGATCGTGGTCCTGAGCTTGATTTAAGTGATCATGGTCCTGAGTTTGATGTTGGTGATCATGGTCCTGAGTTTGATGTCGGTGCTCATGGTCCTGAGTTTGATGTAATTGATCAAGGCCATGATTTTGATGTCTGTGATCGTGGTCCTGAGCTTGATGTCTGTGATCGTGGTCCTGAGCTTGATGTAGGTGATCATGGTCCTCAGTTTGATATCAGTGATCATGGTCCTGAGTTTGATGTCGGTGATCATGGTCCTGAGTTTTATGTAGGTGATCATGGTCCTCAGGTTGATGTCAGTGATCATGGTCCTGAGTTTGATGTCGGTGATTATGCTCCTGAGTTTGATGTAGGTGATCATGGTCCTGAGTTTGATGTCGGTGATCATGGTCCTCAGTTTGATGTCGTTGATCATGCTCCTGAGTTTGATGTAGCTGATCATCGTCCAGAGTTTGAAGTCGGTGATCATGGTCCTGAGTTTGATGTAGGTGATGATGGACCTGAGGTTGATGTCGGAGATCATGCTCCTGAGTTTGACATCATGATCATGGTCCTGAGTATGATATCGGTGATCATGGTCCTGAGTTTGATGTAGGTGATCATGGTCCTCAGGTTGATGTCAGTGATCATGGTCCTGAGTTTGATGTCGGTGATTATGCTCCTGAGTTTGATGTAGGTGATCATGGTCCTGAGTTTGATGTCGGTGATCATGGTCCTCAGTTTGATGTCGTTGATCATGCTCCTGAGTTTGATGTAGCTGATCATCGTCCAGAGTTTGAAGTCGGTGATCATGGTCCTGAGTTTGATGTTGGTGATGATGGACCTGAGGTTGATGTCGGAGATCATGCTCCTGAGTTTGACATCGTGATCATGGTCCTGAGTATGATATCGGTGATCATGGTCCTGAGTTTGATGTATGTGTTCATGGTCCTGAGTTTGATGTCAGTGATCATGGTCCTGAGTTTGATGTAGGTGATCATGGTCCAGAGTTTGATGTAGGTGATCATGGTCCTGATTTTGATGTCTGTGATCGTGATCCTGAGGTTGATGTCTGTGATCGTGGTCCTGAGCTTATTGTAGTTGATCATGGTTCTGAGTTTGATGTATGTGATCATGGTTCTGAGTTTGATGTATGTGATCATGGTCCTGAGTTTGATATATGTGATCATGGTCCTGAGCTTGTTGTAGGTGATCATGGTTCTGAGTTTGATGTATGTGATCATGGTTCTGAGTTTGATGTATGTGATCATGGTTCTGAGTTTGATATATGTGATCATGGTCCTGAGTTTGACGTCTGTGATCATGGTCCTGAGTATGATATTGGTGATCATGGTCCTGAGTTTGATATCGGTGATCATGGTCCTGAGTTTGATATCGGTGATCATGGTCCTGAGTTTGATGTCGGTGATCATGGTCCTGAGTTTGATGTCAGTGATCATGGTCCTGAGTTTGACGTCTGTGATCATGGTCCTGAGTATGATATCGGTGATCATGGTCCTAAGTTTGATGTCGGTGATCATGGTCCTGAGTTTGATATCGGTGATCATGGTCCTGAGCTTGATGTCGGTGATCATGGACCTGAACTTGATGTAGGCGATCATGGTCCTGAGTTTGATATCGGTGATCATGGTCCTGAACTTGATGTCAGTGATCTTGGACCTGAGCTTGATGCAGGAGATCATGGTCCTGAGTTTGATGTAGGTGATCATGGTCCTGAACTTGATGTAGGTGATCGTGGTCCCGAGTTTGATGTCAGTGATCATGGTACTGAGTTTGCTGTAGTTGATTATGGTCTTGAGTTTGATTTTGGTGATCATGGTCCTGAGTTTGATGTCGGTGATCATGGTCCTGAGTTTGATATCGGTGATCATGGTCCTGATTTTGATGTAATTGATCATGGTCCTACGTTTGATGTCGGTGATCATTTATCTGAGCGTGATATCGGTGATCATGGTCCTGAGTTTGATGTAGGTGATCATGGTCCTGATTTTGATGTCTGTGATCGTGGTCCTGAGCTTGATGTCTGTGATCGTGGTCCTGAGCTTGATGTAGGTGATCATGGTTCTGAGTTTGATGTCGGTGATCATGGTCCTGAGCTTGATGTAGGTGATCATGGTCCTGAGTTTGATGTAGGTGACCATGGTCCTGAGTTTGATGTCGGTTGTCATGGTCCTGAGTTTGATGTCAGTGATCATGGTCCTGAGTTTGATGTCGTTGATCATGCTCCTGAGATTGATGTAGGTGATCATGGTCCTGAGTTTGATATCGGTGATCATGGTCCTGAGTTTGATGTAGGTGATCATGGTCCTGAGTTTGATGTCAGTGATCATGGTCCTGAGTTTGATGTAGGTGATCATGGTCCTGAGCTTGATGTCTGTGATCATGATCCTGAGTTTGATGTCAGTGATCATGGTCCTGAGTTTGATGTCGGTGATTATGCTCCTGAGTTTGATGTAGGTGATCATGGTCCTGAGTTTGATGTCGGTGATCATGGTCCTCAGTTTGATGTCGTTGATCATGCTCCTGAGTTTGATGTAGCTGATCATCGTCCAGAGTTTGAAGTCGGTGATCATGGTCCTGAGTTTGATGTAGGTGATGATGGACCTGAGGTTGATGTCGGAGATCATGCTCCTGAGTTTGACATCGTGATCATGGTCCTGAGTTTGATATCGGTGATCATGGTCCTGAGTTTGATGTAGGTGATCATGGTCCTGAGTTTGATGTCAGTGATCATGGTCCTGAGTTTGATGTAGGTGATCATGGTCCAGAGTTTGATGTAGGTGATCATGGTCCTGATTTTGATGTCTGTGATCGTGGTCCTGAGGTTGATGTCTGTGATCGTGGTCCTGAGCTTGTTGTAGTTGATCATGGTTCTGAGTTTGATGTATGTGATCATGGTTCTGAGATTGATGTATGTGATCATGGTCCTGAGTTTGATATATGTGATCATGGTCCTGAGCTTGTTGTAGGTGATCATGGTTCTGAGCTTGATGTAGGTGATCATGGTCCTGAGTTTGATGTAGGTGACCATGGTCCTGAGTTTGATGTCGGTTGTCATGGTCCTGAGTTTGATGTCAGTGATCATGGTCCTGAGTTTGATGTCGTTGATCATGCTCCTGAGATTGATGTAGGTGATCATGGTCCTGAGTTTGATATCGGTGATCATGGTCCTGAGTTTGATGTAGGTGATCATGGTCCTGAGTTTGATGTCAGTGATCATGGTCCTGAGTTTGATGTAGGTGATCATTGTCCTGAGCTTGATGTCTGTGATCATGATCCTGAGTTTGATGTCAGTGATCATGGTCCTGAGTTTGATGTCGGTGATTATGCTCCTGAGTTTGATGTAGGTGATCATGGTCCTGAGTTTGATGTCGGTGATCATGGTCCTCAGTTTGATGTCGTTGATCATGCTCCTGAGTTTGATGTAGCTGATCATCGTCCAGAGTTTGAAGTCGGTGATCATGGTCCTGAGTTTGATGTAGGTGATGATGGACCTGAGGTTGATGTCGGAGATCATGCTCCTGAGTTTGACATCGTGATCATGGTCCTGAGTTTGATATCGGTGATCATGGTCCTGAGTTTGATGTAGGTGATCATGGTCCTGAGTTTGATGTCAGTGATCATGGTCCTGAGTTTGATGTAGGTGATCATGGTCCAGAGTTTGATGTAGGTGATCATGGTCCTGATTTTGATGTCTGTGATCGTGGTCCTGAGGTTGATGTCTGTGATCGTGGTCCTGAGCTTGTTGTAGTTGATCATGGTTCTGAGTTTGATGTATGTGATCATGGTTCTGAGATTGATGTATGTGATCATGGTCCTGAGTTTGATATATGTGATCATGGTCCTGAGCTTGTTGTAGGTGATCATGGTTCTGAGTTTGATGTATGTGATCATGGTTCTGAGTTTGATGTATGTGATCATGGTTCTGAGTTTGATGTATGTGATCATGGTCCTGAGTTTGACGTCTGTGATCATGGTCCTGAGTATGATATTGGTGATCATGGTCCTGAGTTTGATATCGGTGATCATGGTCCTGAGTTTGATGTAGGTGATCATGGTCCTGAGTTTGATGTCAGTGATCATGGTCCTGAGTTTGATGTAGGTGATCATTGTCCTGAGCTTGATGTCTGTGATCATGATCCTGAGTTTGATGTCAGTGATCATGGTCCTGAGTTTGATGTCGGTGATTATGCTCCTGAGTTTGATGTAGGTGATCATGGTCCTGAGTTTGATGTCGGTGATCATGGTCCTCAGTTTGATGTCGTTGATCATGCTCCTGAGTTTGATGTAGCTGATCATCGTCCAGAGTTTGAAGTCGGTGATCATGGTCCTGAGTTTGATGTAGGTGATGATGGACCTGAGGTTGATGTCGGAGATCATGCTCCTGAGTTTGACATCGTGATCATGGTCCTGAGTTTGATATCGGTGATCATGGTCCTGAGTTTGATGTAGGTGATCATGGTCCTGAGTTTGATGTCAGTGATCATGGTCCTGAGTTTGATGTAGGTGATCATGGTCCAGAGTTTGATGTAGGTGATCATGGTCCTGATTTTGATGTCTGTGATCGTGGTCCTGAGGTTGATGTCTGTGATCGTGGTCCTGAGCTTGTTGTAGTTGATCATGGTTCTGAGTTTGATGTATGTGATCATGGTTCTGAGATTGATGTATGTGATCATGGTCCTGAGTTTGATATATGTGATCATGGTCCTGAGCTTGTTGTAGGTGATCATGGTTCTGAGTTTGATGTATGTGATCATGGTTCTGAGTTTGATGTATGTGATCATGGTTCTGAGTTTGATGTATGTGATCATGGTCCTGAGTTTGACGTCTGTGATCATGGTCCTGAGTATGATATTGGTGATCATGGTCCTGAGTTTGATATCGGTGATCATGGTCCTGAGTTTGATATCGGTGATCATGGTCCTGAGTTTGATGTCGGTGATCATGGTCCTGAGTTTGATGTCAGTGATCATGGTCCTGAGTTTGACGTCTGTGATCATGGTCCTGAGTATGATATCGGTGATCATGGTCCTAAGTTTGATGTCGGTGATCATGGTCCTGAGTTTGATATCGGTGATCATGGTCCTGAGCTTGATGTCGGTGATCATGGACCTGAACTTGATGTAGGCGATCATGGTCCTGAGTTTGATATCGGTGATCATGGTCCTGAACTTGATGTCAGTGATCTTGGACCTGAGCTTGATGCAGGAGATCATGGTCCTGAGTTTGATGTAGGTGATCATGGTCCTGAACTTGATGTAGGTGATCGTGGTCCCGAGTTTGATGTCAGTGATCATGGTACTGAGTTTGCTGTAGTTGATTATGGTCTTGAGTTTGATTTTGGTGATCATGTTCGTGAGCTTGATGTTGGTGATCATGGTCCTGAGTTTGATGTCGGTGATCATGGTCCTGAGTTTGATATCGGTGATCATGGTCCTGATTTTGATGTAATTGATCATGGTCCTCAGTTTGATGTCGTTGATCATGCTCCTGAGTTTGATGTAGCTGATCATCGTCCAGAGTTTGAAGTTGGTGATCATGGTCCTGAGTTTGATGTAGGTGATGATGGACCTGAGGTTGATGTCGGAGATCATGCTCCTGAGTTTGACATCGTGATCATGGTCCTGAGTATGATATCGGTGATCATGGTCCTGAGTTTGATGTAGGTGATCATGGTCCTGAGTTTGATGTCAGTGATCATGGTCCTGAGTTTGATGTAGGTGATCATGGTCCAGAGTTTGATGTAGGTGATCATGGTCCTGATTTTGATGTCTGTGATCGTGGTCCTGAGGTTGATCTCTGTGATCGTGGTCCTGAGCTTGTTGTAGTTGATCATGGTTCTGAGTTTGATGTATGTGATCATGGTTCTGAGTTTGATGTATGTGATCATGGTCCTGAGTTTGATATATGTGATCATGGTCCTGAGCTTGTTGTAGGTGATCATGGTTCTGAGTTTGATGTATGTGATCATGGTTCTGAGTTTGATGTATGTGATCATGGTTCTGAGTTTGATGTATGTGATCATGGTCCTGAGTTTGACGTCTGTGATCATGGTCCTGAGTATGATATTGGTGATCATGGTCCTGAGTTTGATATCGGTGATCATGGTCCTGAGTTTGATATCGGTGATCATGGTCCTGAGTTTGATGTCGGTGATCATGGTCCTGAGTTTGATGTCAGTGATCATGGTCCTGAGTTTGACGTCTGTGATCATGGTCCTGAGTATGATATCGGTGATCATGGTCCTAAGTTTGATGTCGGTGATCATGGTCCTGAGTTTGATATCGGTGATCATGGTCCTGAGCTTGATGTCGGTGATCATGGACCTGAACTTGATGTAGGCGATCATGGTCCTGAGTTTGATATCGGTGATCATGGTCCTGAACTTGATGTCAGTGATCTTGGACCTGAGCTTGATGCAGGAGATCATGGTCCTGAGTTTGATGTAGGTGATCATGGTCCTGAACTTGATGTAGGTGATCGTGGTCCCGAGTTTGATGTCAGTGATCATGGTACTGAGTTTGCTGTAGTTGATTATGGTCTTGAGTTTGATTTTGGTGATCATGTTCGTGAGCTTGATGTTGGTGATCGTGGTACTGAGATTGATTTAAGTGATCGTGGTCCTGAGTTTGATGTAGGTGATTATGGTCCAGAGTTTGATGTTGGTGATCATGGTCCTGAGTTTGATGTCGGTGATCATGGTCCTGAGTTTGATATCGGTGATCATGGTCCTGATTTTGATGTAATTGATCATGGTCCTACGTTTGATGTGGGTGATCATTTACCTGAGCGTGATATCGGTGATCATGGTCCTGAGTTTGATGTAGGTGATCATGGTCCTGATTTTGATGTCTGTGATCGTGGTCCTGAGCTTGATGTCTGTGATCGTGGTCCTGAGCTTGATGTAGGTGATCATGGTTCTGAGTTTGATGTCGGTGATCATGGTCCTGAGCTTGATGTAGGTGATCATGGTCCTGAGTTTGATGTAGGTGACCATGGTCCTGAGTTTGATGTCGGTTGTCATGGTCCTGAGTTTGATGTCAGTGATCATGGTCCTGAGTTTGATGTCGTTGATCATGCTCCTGAGATTGATGTAGGTGATCATGGTCCTGAGTTTGATATCGGTGATCATGGTCCTGAGTTTGATGTAGGTGATCATGGTCCTGAGTTTGATGTCAGTGATCATGGTCCTGAGTTTGATGTAGGTGATCATGGTCCTGAGCTTGATGTCTGTGATCATGATCCTGAGTTTGATGTCAGTGATCATGGTCCTGAGTTTGATGTAGGTGATCATGGTCCTGAGGTTGATGTCGGGATCATGGTCCTGAGTTTGATGTAGGTGATTATGGTCCTGAGTTTGACATTGGTGATCATGTTGCTGAGTTTGATATAGGTGATCATGGTCCTGAGTTTGATATCGGTGATCATGGTCCTGAACTTGATGTCGGTGATAACGGTCGTGAGTTTGATGTCGGTGATCATGGTCCTGAGCTTGATGCAGGAGATCAAGGTACTGAGATTGATGTTGGTGATCATGGTCCTGGGTTTGATAGAGGTGATCATGATCCTGAATTTGATGTTGGTGATCATGGTCCTGAACATGATGCAGGAGATATTGGTCCTGAGTTTGATGTAGGTGATCATGGTCCTGAGTTTGATATCGGTGATCATGGTCCTGAGTTTGATGTCGGTGATCATGGTCCTGAGTTTGATATCGGTGATCATGGTCCTGAGTTTGATGTAGGTGATCATGGTCCTGAGATTGATATCGGTGATCATGGTCCTGAGCTTGATGTCGGTGATCATGGACCTGAACTTCATGTAGGTGATCATAGTCCTGAGTTTGATGTTTGTGATCATAGTCCTGAGTTTGATATCGGTGATCATGGGCCTGAACTTGATGTCGGTGATCATGGTCCTGAGTTTGATGTCGGTGATCATGGTCCTGAGCCTGATGCAGGAGATCACGGTCCTCAGTTTGATGTAGGTGATCATGGTCCTGAACTTGATGTAGGTGATCGTGGTCCCGAGTTTGATGTCAGTGATCATGGTACTGAGTTTGCTGTAGTTGATTATGGTCTTGAGTTTGATTTTGGTGATCATGGTCCTGAACTTGATGTAGGTGATCATGGTCCCTAGTTTGATGTCAGTGATCACGGTACTGTGTTTGATGTTGGTGATCATGTTCGTGAGCTTGATCTCGGTGATCATGGTCCTGAGTTTGATGTCTGTGATCGTGGTCCTGAGCTTGATTTAAGTGATCATGGTCCTGAGTTTGATGTTGGTGATCATGGTCCTGAGTTTGATGTCGGTGCTCATGGTCCTGAGTTTGATGTAATTGATCATGGCCCTGATTTTGATGTCTGTGATCGTGGTCCTGAGCTTGATGTCTGTGATCGTGGTCCTGAGCTTTATGTAGGTGATCATGGTCCTCAGTTTGATATCAGTGATCATGGTCCTGAGTTTGATGTCGGTGATCATGGTCCTGAGTTTTATGTAGGTGATCATGGTCCTCAGGTTTATGTCAGTGATCATGGTCCTGAGTTTGATGTCGGTGATTATGCTCCTGAGTTTGATGTAGGTGATCATGGTCCTGAGTTTGATGTCGGTGATCATGGTCCTCAGTTTGATGTCGTTGATCATGCTCCTGAGTTTGATGTAGCTGATCATCGTCCAGAGTTTGAAGTCGGTGATCATGGTCCTGAGTTTGATGCAGGTGATGATGGACCTGAGGTTGATGTCGGAGATCATGCTCCTGAGTTTGACATCGTGATCATGGTCCTGAGTTTGATATCGGTGATCATGGTCCTGAGTTTGATGTAGGTGATCATGGTCCAGAGTTTGATGTAGGTGATCATGGTCCTGATTTTGATGTCTGTGATCGTGGTCCTGAGGTTGATGTCTGTGATCGTGGTCCTGAGCTTGTTGTACTTGATCATGGTTCTGAGTTTGATGTATGTGATCATGGTTCTGAGTTTGATGTATGTGATCATGGTCCTGAGTTTGATATATGTGATCATGGTCCTGAGCTTGTTGTAGGTGATCATGGTTCTGAGTTTGATGTATGTGATCATGGTCCTGAGTTTGATGTCGGGATCATGGTCCTGAGTTTGATGTAGGTGATCATGGTCCTGAGTTTGATATCGGTGATCATGGTCCTGAGTTTGATATCGGTGACCTTGGTCCTGAGTTTGATATAGCTGATCATTGTCCAGAGTTTGATATCGGTGATCATGGTCCTGAGGTTGATATCGGTGATCATGGTCCTGAGTTTGATGTCAGTGATCATGGTCCTGAGTTTGATGTCTGTGATCATGGTCCTGAGTATGATATCGGTGATCATGGTCCTAAGTTTGATGTCGGTGATCATGGTCCTGAGTTTGGTATCGGTGATCATGGTCCTGAACTTGATGTCAGTGATCATGGTCCTGAGCTTGATGCAGGAGATCATGGTCCTGAGTTTGATGTAGGTGATCATGGTCCTGAACTTGATGTAGGTGATCGTGGTCCCGAGTTTGATGTCAGTGATCATGGTACTGAGTTTGATGTAGTTGATTATGGTCTTGAGTTTGATTTTGGTGATCATGTTCGTGAGCCTGATGTTGGTGATCGTGGTCCTGAGATTGATTTAAGTTATCATGGTCCTGAGTTTGATGTAGGTGATTATGGTCCTGAGTTTGATGTTGGTGATCATGGTCCTGAGTTTGATGTTGGTGATCATGGTCCTGAGTTTGATGTCGGTGATCATGGTCCTGAATTTGATGTCGGTGATCGTAGTCCCTAGTTTGATGTCAGTGATCACGGTACTGAGTTTGATGTTGGTGATCATGTTCGTGAGCTTGATCTCGGTGATCATGGTCCTGAGTTTGATGTCTGTGATCATGGTCCTGAGCTTGATTTAAGTGATCATGGTCCTGAGTTTGATGTTGGTGATCATGGTCCTGAGTTTGATGTCGGTGCTCATGGTCCTGAGTTTGATGTAATTGATCATGGCCCTGATTTTGATGTCTGTGATCGTGGTCCTGAGCTTGATGTCTGTGATCGTGGTCCTGAGCTTGATGTAGGTGATCATGGTCCTCAGTTTGATATCAGTGATCATGGTCCTGAGTTTGATGTCGGTGATCATGCTCCTGAGTTTGATGTCGGTGATCATGGTCCTGAGTTTGATGCAGGTGATCATGGTCCTCAGGTTGATGTCAGTGATCATGGTCCTGAGTTTGATGTCGGTGATTATGCTCCTGAGTTTGATGTAGGTGATCATGGTCCTGAGTTTGATGTCGGTGATCATGGTCCTCAGTTTGATGTCGTTGATCATGCTCCTGAGTTTGATGTAGCTGATCATCGTCCAGAGTTTGAAGTCGGTGATCATGGTCCTGAGTTTGATGTAGGTGATGATGGACCTGAGGTTGATGTCGGAGATTATGCTCCTGAGTTTGACATCGTGATCATGGTCCTGAGTTTGATATCGGTGATCATGGTCCTGAGGTTGATGTCTGTGATCGTGGTCCTGAGCTTATTGTAGTTGATCATGGTCCTGAGTTTGATATATGTGATCATGGTCCTGAGCTTGTTGTAGGTGATCATGGTTCTGAGTTTGATGTATGTGATCATGGTTCTGAGTATGATGTATGTGATCATGGTCCTGAGTTTGATGTCGGGATCATAGTCCTGAGTTTGATGTAGGTGATCATGGTCCTGAGTTTGATATCCGTGATCATGGTCCTGAGTTTGATATCGGTGATCTTGGTCCTGAGTTTGATATAGCTGATCATGGTCCTGAGTTTGATATCGGTGATCATGGTCCTGAGGTTGATATCGGTGATCATGGTCCTGAGTTTGATGTTGGTGATCATGGTCCTGAGTTTGATGTCAGTGATCATGGTCCTGAGTTTGACGTCTGTGATCATGGTCCTGAGTATGATATTGGTGATCATGGTCCTAAGTTTGATGTCGGTGATCATGGTCCTCAGTTTGGTATCGGTGATAATGGTCCTGAACTTGATGTCAGTGATCATGGTCCTGAGCTTGATGCAGGAGATCATAGTCCTGAGTTTGATGTAGGTGATCATGGTCCTGAACTTGATGTAGGTGATCGTGGTCCCGAGTTTGATGTCAGTGATCATGGTACTGAGTTTGATGTAGTTGATTATGGTCTTGAGTTTGATTTTCGTGATCATGTTCGTGAGCCTGATGTTGGTGATCGTGGTCCTGAGATTGATTTAAGTGATCATGGTCCTGAGTTTGATGTAGGTGATTATTGTCCTGAGTTTGATGTCGGTGATCATGGTCCTGAGGTTGATATCGGTGATCATGGTCCTGAGTATGATATTGGTGATCATGGTCCTAAGTTTGATGTCGGTGATCATGGTCCTGAGTTTGATGTCGGTGATCATGGTATGATTTTGATCTCTGTGATCGTGGTCCTGAGCTTGATGTCTGTGATCGTGGTCCTGAGCTTGTTGTAGGTGATCATGGTTCTGAGTTTGATGTATGTGATCATGGTCCTGAGGTTGATGTAGGTGATCATGGTCCTGAGTTTGATGTAGGTGATCATGGTCCTGAGTTTGATATCGGTGATCATGGTCCTGAGTTTGATGTTGGTGATCATGGTCCTGAGTTTGATGTATGTGATCATGGTCCTGAGTTTGACGTCTGTGATCATGGTCCTGAGTATGATATCGGTGATCATGGTCCTAAATTTGATGTCGGTGATCATGGTCCTGAGTTTGATATCGGTGATCATGGTCCTGAGCTTGATGTCGGTGATCATGGACCTGAACTTGATGCTGGTGATCATGGTCCTGAGTTTGATGTAGGTGATCATGCTCCTGAGTTTGATGTCGGTGATCATGGTCCTGAGTTTGATGTATGTCATCATGGTCCTGAGCTTAATGTCGGGATCATGGTACTGTGTTTGATGTCGGTGATCATGGTCCTGAGCTTGATGTATGTGATCATGGTCCTGAGTTTGATGTAGCTGATCATGGTCCTCAGTTTGATGTCAGTGACCTGGTCCTGAGATTGATTTCGGTGATCATGCTCCTGTATTTGATGTAGGTGATCATGCCCCTGAGTTTGATGTCGGTGACCATGCTCCTGTATTTGATGTAGGTGATCATGCTCCTGAGTTTGATGTCGTTGATCATGCTCATGAGTTTGGTGTTGGTGATCATGTTCCTGAGCTTGATGTCGGTGATCATGGTCCAGAGTTTGATGTCGGTGATCATGCTCCTGAGTTTGATGTCGGTGATCATGGTCCAGAGCTTGATGTATGTGATCATGCTCCTGAATTTGATGTCGGTGATCATGCTCCTGAATTTGATGTCGGTGATCGTGGTCCTGAGTTTGATGTCGGTGATCATGCTCCTGAATTTGATGTCGGTGATCTTGGTCCTCAGTTTGATGTAGGTGATCATGGTCCTCAGTTTGATGTTGGTGATCATGGTCCTGAGTTTGATGACGGTGATCATGGTCCTGAGCTTGATGTATGTGATCACGTTCCTGAGTTAGATGTAGCTGATGATGGTGTTGAGATTGATGTCGGTGATCAAGGTCCTGAGTTTGATGTCGCAGATCATGGTCCTGAGCTTGATGTCGGTGATCGTGCTCCTGAATTTGATGTCGGTGATCATGCTCCTGAGCTTGATGTATGTGATCATGCTCCTGAGTTTGATGTCGGTGATCATGCTCCAGAGTTTGATGTCGGTGACCATGGTCCTGAGTTTGATATCGGTGATCATGTCCTGAGTTTGATTTCGGTGATCATGTCCTGAGTTTGATGTAGGTGATCATGGTCCTCAGTTTGATTTCGGTGATCATGTCCTGAGTTTGATTTCGGTGATCTTGGTCCTCAGTTTGATGTAGGTGATCATGGTCCTCAGTTTGATGTTGGTGATCATGGTCCTGAGTTTGATGTCGCTGATCATGGTCCTGAGTTTGATGTAGGTGATCATGGTCCTGAGTTTGATGTAGGTGATCATGGTCCTGAGCTTGATGTATGTGATCATGGTCCTGAGTTTGATGTAGGTGATCATGGTCCTGAGCTTGATGTCGGTGATCATGGTCCTGAGATTGATGTCGGTGATCATGCTCCTGAGTTTGATGTCGGTGATCATGGTCCTGAGTTTGATGTCGGTGATCATGGCCCTCAGTTTGTTGTCGGTGATCATGGTCCTGAGTTTGATGTAGGTGATCATGGTCCTGAGCTTGATGTAGGTGCTCATGGTCCTGAGCTTGATGCATGTGATCATGTTCCTGAGATTGATGTAGGTGTTCATGTTCCTGAGTTTGATTTCGGTGATCGTGGTCCTGAGTTTGATATCGGTGATCATCGTCCTGAGTTTGATGTCGGTGATCATGGTCCTGAGTTTGATGTCGGTGAGCATGCTCCTGAGTTTGATGTCGGTGATCATGCTCCTGAATTTGATGTCGGTGATCTTGGTCCTCAGTTTGATGTAGGTGATCATGGTCCTCAGTTTGATGACGGTGATCATGGTCCTGAGCTTGATGTATGTGATCACGTTCCTGAGTTAGATGTAGCTGATGATGGTGTTGAGATTGATGTCGGTGATCATGGTCCTGAGTTTGATGTCGCAGATTATGGTCCTGAGCTTGATGTCGCTGATCATGGTCCTGAGCTTGATGTCGGTGATCGTGATCCTGAGCTTGATCTATGTGATCATGCTCCTGAGTTTGATGTCGGTGATCATGGTCCTCAGTTTGATGTCGGTGATCATGGTCCTGATTTTGATGTTGGTGATCATCGTCCTGAGTTTGATGTCGGTGATCATGGTCCTGAGTTTGATGTAGGTGATCATGGTCCTGAGCTTGATGTAGGTGATCATGGTCCTGTGTTTGATGTCGGTGATCATGGTCCTGAGTTTGATGTAGGTGATCATGGTCCTGAGCTTGAAGCATGTGATCATGGTCCTGAGCTTAATGTCGGTGATCATGGTCCTGTGTTTGATGTCCGTGATCATGGTCCTGAGCTTTATGTATGTGATCATGGTCCTGAGTTTGATGTAGCTGATGATGGTGTTGAGATTGATGTCGGTGATCATGGACCTGAGTTTGATTTCAGTGATCATGGTCCTGAGTTTGATGTCAGTGATCATGGTCCTGATTTTGATGTCGTTGATCATGGTCCTGAGTTTGATGTCGCTGATCATGGTCCAGAGCTTGATGTCGGTGATCGTGCTCCTGAATTTGATGTCGGTGATCATGCTCCTGTGTTTGATGTCGGTGATCATTTTCCTGAGTTTGATGTAGGTGATCATGGTCCTGAGCTTGATGTCGGTGATCATGGTCCTGAGATTGATGTCGGTGATCATGCTCCTGAGTTTGATGTCGGTGATCATGGTCCTGAGTTTGATGTCGGTGATCATGGTCCTCAGTTTGTTGTCGGTGATCATGGTCCTGAGTTTGATGTAGGTGATCATGGTCCTGAGCTTGATGTAGGTGCTCATGGTCCTGAGCTTGATGCATGTGATCATGTTCCTGAGATTGATGTAGGTGTTCATGTTCCTGAGCTTGATTTCGGTGATCATGGTCCTGAGTTTGATATCGGTGATCATCGTCCTGAGTTTGATGTCGGTGATCATGGTCCTGAGTTTGATGTCGGTGCGCATGCTCCTGAGTTTGATGTCGGTGATCATTGTCCTGAGTTTGATGTCGGTGATCATCGTCCTGTGTTTGATGTTGGTGATCATGGTCCTGAGCTTGATGTATGTGATCATGGTCCTGAGTTTGATGTAGCTGATGATGGTGTTGAGATTGATGTCGGTGATCATGGACCTGAGTTTGATTTCGGTGATCATGGTCCTGAGTTTGATGTCAGTGATCATGGTCCTGATTTTGATGTCGGTGATCATGGTCCAGAGCTTGATGTCGGTGATGGTGCTCCTGAATTTGATGTCGGTGATCATGCTCCTGAGTTTGATGTCGGTGATCATGGTCCTGAGCTTGATGTATGTGATCATGGTACTGAGTTTGATGTCGCTGATCATGGTCCTGAGTTTGATGTCGGTGATCATGCTCCTGAATTTGATGTCGGTGATCATGCTCCTGAATTTGATGTCGGTGATCGTGGTCCTGAGTTTGATGTCGCTGATCATGGTCCTGAGTTTGATGTCGGTGATCATACTCCTGAATTTGATGTCGGTGTTCATGCTCCTAAATTTGATGTCGATGATCATGCTCCTAAATTTAATGTCAGTGCTCATGCTCCTGAGTTTGATGTCGATGATCATGCTCCTGAATTTGATGTCGGTGAACATGCTCCTGACTTTGATGTCGGTGATCATAGTCCTGAGCTTGATTTATGTGATCATGGTCCTGAGTTTGATGTAGGTGATGATGGTCCTGAGATTGATGTCGTTGACCATCGTCCTGAGTTTGATGTCGTTGATCATGGTCCAGAGCTTGATGTAGATGATCATGGTCTTGAGTCTGATGTCGGAGAACATGCTCCTCAGTTTGATGTCAGTGAGCATTCTCCTGAGGTTGATTTAGGTGTTCTTGGTCTTGAGTTTGATGCAGGTGATCATGTTCCTGAGCTTGATGCAGGTGATCATGTTCCTGAGGTTCATGTCGGTAATCATGGTCCTGAGTTTGATGTAGGTGATCATGGTCCTGAGTTTGATGTCGGTGATCATGGTCCTGAGTTTGATGTAGGTGATCATGGTCCTGAGTTTGATGTCGGTGATCATGGTCCTGAGTTTGATATCGGTGATCATGGTCCTGAATTTGATGTCGCTGATCATGTTCCTGAGCTTGATGTCGGTGATCGTGGTCCTGAATTTGATGTCGGTGATCATGGTCCTGAGTTTGATGTCGGCGATCATGGTCCTGAGTTTGATGTAGGTGATCATGGTCCTGAGCTTGATGTAGGTGATCTTGGTCCTGAGTTTGATGTCGGTGATCATGGTCCTGAGTTTGATGTCGGTGATCATGGTCCTGAGTTTGATGTAGGTGATCATGGTCCTGAGCTTGATGTATGTGATCATGGTCCTGAGTTTGATGTAGATGATCATGGTCCTGAGCTTGATGTCGGTGATCATGGTCCTGATTTTGATGTCGGTGATCATGGTCCTGAGTTTGATGTCGCTGATCATGGTCCTGAGCTTGATGTCGGTGATCATGCTCCTGAATTTGATGTAGGTGATCATGCTCCTGAGTTTGATTTCGGTGATCATGGTCCTGAGCTTGATGTTTGTGATCATGGTCCTGAGTTTGATGTAGGTGATGATGGTCCTGAGATTGATGACAGTGATCATCGTCCTGAGTTTGATGTCGTTGAGCATGCTCCTGAGTTTGGTGTTGGTGATCATGTTCCTGAGCTTGATGTCGCTGATCATGGTCCTCAGTTTGATGACGGTGATCATGCTCCTGAGTTTGATGTCGGTGATCATGGTATGATTTTGATCTCTGTGATCGTGGTCCTGAGCTTGATGTCTGTGATCGTGGTCCTGAGCTTGTTGTAGGTGATCATGGTTCTGAGTTTGATGTATGTGATCATGGTCCTGAGGTTGATGTAGGTGATCATGGTCCTGAGTTTGATGTAGGTGATCATGGTCCTGAGTTTGATATCGGTGATCATGGTCCTGAGTTTGATGTCGGTGATCATGGTCCTGAGTTTGATGTCGGTGATTATGCTCCTGAGTTTGATGTAGGTGATCATGGTCCTGAGTTTGATGTCGGTGATCATGGTCCTCAGTTTGATGTCGTTGATCATGCTCCTGAGTTTGATGTAGCTGATCATCGTCCAGAGTTTGAAGTCGGTGATCATGGTCCTGAGTTTGATGTAGGTGATGATGGACCTGAGGTTGATGTCGGAGATTATGCTCCTGAGTTTGACATCGTGATCATGGTCCTGAGTTTGATATCGGTGATCATGGTCCTGAGTTTGATGTAGGTGATCATGGTCCTGAGTTTGATGTCGGTGATCATGGTCATGATTTTGATGTAGGTGATCACGGTCCAGAGTTTGATGTAGGTGATCATGGTCCTGATTTTGATGTCTGTGATCGTGGTCCTGAGGTTGATGTCTGTGATCGTGGTCCTGAGCTTATTGTAGTTGATCATGGTCCTGAGTTTGATATATGTGATCATGGTCCTGAGCTTGTTGTAGGTGATCATGGTTCTGAGTTTGATGTATGTGATCATGGTTCTGAGTATGATGTATGTGATCATGGTCCTGAGTTTGATGTCGGGATCATAGTCCTGAGTTTGATGTAGGTGATCATGGTCCTGAGTTTGATATCCGTGATCATGGTCCTGAGTTTGATATCGGTGATCTTGGTCCTGAGTTTGATATAGCTGATCATGGTCCTGAGTTTGATATCGGTGATCATGGTCCTGAGGTTGATATCGGTGATCATGGTCCTGAGTTTGATGTTGGTGATCATGGTCCTGAGTTTGATGTCAGTGATCATGGTCCTGAGTTTGACGTCTGTGATCATGGTCCTGAGTATGATATTGGTGATCATGGTCCTAAGTTTGATGTCGGTGATCATGGTCCTCAGTTTGGTATCGGTGATAATGGTCCTGAACTTGATGTCAGTGATCATGGTCCTGAGCTTGATGCAGGAGATCATAGTCCTGAGTTTGATGTAGGTGATCATGGTCCTGAACTTGATGTAGGTGATCGTGGTCCCGAGTTTGATGTCAGTGATCATGGTACTGAGTTTGATGTAGTTGATTATGGTCTTGAGTTTGATTTTGGTGATCATGTTCGTGAGCCTGATGTTGGTGATCGTGGTCCTGAGATTGATTTAAGTGATCATGGTCCTGAGTTTGATGTAGGTGATTATTGTCCTGAGTTTGATGTCGGTGATCATGGTCCTGAGGTTGATATCGGTGATCATGGTCCTGAGTATGATATTGGTGATCATGGTCCTAAGTTTGATGTCGGTGATCATGGTCCTGAGTTTGATGTCGGTGATCATGGTATGATTTTGATCTCTGTGATCGTGGTCCTGAGCTTGATGTCTGTGATCGTGGTCCTGAGCTTGTTGTAGGTGATCATGGTTCTGAGTTTGATGTATGTGATCATGGTCCTGAGGTTGATGTAGGTGATCATGGTCCTGAGTTTGATGTAGGTGATCATGGTCCTGAGTTTGATATCGGTGATCATGGTCCTGAGTTTGATGTTGGTGATCATGGTCCTGAGTTTGATGTATGTGATCATGGTCCTGAGTTTGACGTCTGTGATCATGGTCCTGAGTATGATATCGGTGATCATGGTCCTAAATTTGATGTCGGTGATCATGGTCCTGAGTTTGATATCGGTGATCATGGTCCTGAGCTTGATGTCGGTGATCATGGACCTGAACTTGATGCTGGTGATCATGGTCCTGAGTTTGATGTAGGTGATCATGCTCCTGAGTTTGATGTCGGTGATCATGGTCCTGAGTTTGATGTATGTCATCATGGTCCTGAGCTTAATGTCGGGATCATGGTACTGTGTTTGATGTCGGTGATCATGGTCCTGAGCTTGATGTATGTGATCATGGTCCTGAGTTTGATGTAGCTGATCATGGTCCTCAGTTTGATGTCAGTGACCTGGTCCTGAGATTGATTTCGGTGATCATGCTCCTGTATTTGATGTAGGTGATCATGCCCCTGAGTTTGATGTCGGTGACCATGCTCCTGTATTTGATGTAGGTGATCATGCTCCTGAGTTTGATGTCGTTGATCATGCTCCTGAGTTTGGTGTTGGTGATCATGTTCCTGAGCTTGATGTCGGTGATCATGGTCCAGAGTTTGATGTCGGTGATCATGCTCCTGAGTTTGATGTCGGTGATCATGGTCCAGAGCTTGATGTATGTGATCATGCTCCTGAATTTGATGTCGGTGATCATGCTCCTGAATTTGATGTCGGTGATCGTGGTCCTGAGTTTGACGTCGGTGATCATGCTCCTGAATTTGATGTCGGTGATCTTGGTCCTCAGTTTGATGTAGGTGATCATGGTCCTCAGTTTGATGTTGGTGATCATGGTCCTGAGTTTGATGACGGTGATCATGGTCCTGAGCTTGATGTATGTGATCACGTTCCTGAGTTAGATGTAGCTGATGATGGTGTTGAGATTGATGTCGGTGATCATGGTCCTGAGTTTGATGTCGCAGATCATGGTCCTGAGCTTGATGTCGGTGATCGTGCTCCTGAATTTGATGTCGGTGATCATGCTCCTGAGCTTGATGTATGTGATCATGCTCCTGAGTTTGATGTCGGTGATCATGCTCCAGAGTTTGATGTCGGTGACCATGGTCCTGAGTTTGATATCGGTGATCATGTCCTGAGTTTGATTTCGGTGATCATGTCCTGAGTTTGATGTAGGTGATCATGGTCCTCAGTTTGATTTCGGTGATCATGTCCTGAGTTTGATTTCGGTGATCTTGGTCCTCAGTTTGATGTAGGTGATCATGGTCCTCAGTTTGATGTTGGTGATCATGGTCCTGAGTTTGATGTCGCTGATCATGGTCCTGAGTTTGATGTAGGTGATCATGGTCCTGAGTTTGATGTAGGTGATCATGGTCCTGAGCTTGATGTATGTGATCATGGTCCTGAGTTTGATGTAGGTGATCATGGTCCTGAGCTTGATGTCGGTGATCATGGTCCTGAGATTGATGTCGGTGATCATGCTCCTGAGTTTGATGTCGGTGATCATGGTCCTGAGTTTGATGTCGGTGATCATGGCCCTCAGTTTGTTGTCGGTGATCATGGTCCTGAGTTTGATGTAGGTGATCATGGTCCTGAGCTTGATGTAGGTGCTCATGGTCCTGAGCTTGATGCATGTGATCATGTTCCTGAGATTGATGTAGGTGTTCATGTTCCTGAGTTTGATTTCGGTGATCGTGGTCCTGAGTTTGATATCGGTGATCATCGTCCTGAGTTTGATGTCGGTGATCATGGTCCTGAGTTTGATGTCGGTGAGCATGCTCCTGAGTTTGATGTCGGTGATCATGCTCCTGAATTTGATGTCGGTGATCTTGGTCCTCAGTTTGATGTAGGTGATCATGGTCCTCAGTTTGATGACGGTGATCATGGTCCTGAGCTTGATGTATGTGATCACGTTCCTGAGTTAGATGTAGCTGATGATGGTGTTGAGATTGATGTCGGTGATCATGGTCCTGAGTTTGATGTCGCAGATTATGGTCCTGAGCTTGATGTCGCTGATCATGGTCCTGAGCTTGATGTCGGTGATCGTGGTCCTGAGCTTGATCTATGTGATCATGCTCCTGAGTTTGATGTCGGTGATCATGGTCCTCAGTTTGATGTCGGTGATCATGGTCCTGATTTTCATGTTGGTGATCATCGTCCTGAGTTTGATGTCGGTGATCATGGTCCTGAGTTTGATGTAGGTGATCATGGTCCTGAGCTTGATGTAGGTGATCATGGTCCTGTGTTTGATGTCGGTGATCATGGTCCTGAGTTTGATGTAGGTGATCATGGTCCTGAGCTTGAAGCATGTGATCATGGTCCTGAGCTTAATGTCGGTGATCATGGTCCTGTGTTTGATGTCGGTGATCATGGTCCTGAGTTTGATGTAGGTGATCATGGTCCTGAGCTTGATGTATGTGATCATGGTCCTGAGTTTGATGTAGATGATCATGGTCCTGAGCTTGATGTCGGTGATCATGGTCCTGAGCTTGATGTATGTGATCATGGTCCTGAGTTTGATGTAGCTGATCATGGTCCTCAGTTTGATGTCAGTGACCTGGTCCTGAGATTGATTTCGGTGATCATGCTCCTGTATTTGATGTAGGTGATCATGCCCCTGAGTTTGATGTCGGTGACCATGCTCCTGTATTTGATGTAGGTGATCATGCTCCTGAGTTTGATGTCGTTGATCATGCTCCTGAGTTTGGTGTTGGTGATCATGTTCCTGAGCTTGATGTCGGTGATCATGGTCCAGAGTTTGATGTCGGTGATCATGCTCCTGAGTTTGATGTCGGTGATCATGGTCCAGAGCTTGATGTATGTGATCATGCTCCTGAATTTGATGTCGGTGATCATGCTCCTGAATTTGATGTCGGTGATCGTGGTCCTGAGTTTGACGTCGGTGATCATGCTCCTGAATTTGATGTCGGTGATCTTGGTCCTGAGTTTGATGACGGTGATCATGGTCCTGAGCTTGATGTATGTGATCACGTTCCTGAGTTAGATGTAGCTGATGATGGTGTTGAGATTGATGTCGGTGATCATGGTCCTGAGTTTGATGTCGCAGATCATGGTCCTGAGCTTGATGTCGGTGATCGTGCTCCTGAATTTGATGTCGGTGATCATGCTCCTGAGCTTGATGTATGTGATCATGCTCCTGAGTTTGATGTCGGTGATCATGCTCCAGAGTTTGATGTCGGTGACCATGGTCCTGAGTTTGATATCGGTGATCATGTCCTGAGTTTGATTTCGGTGATCATGTCCTGAGTTTGATGTAGGTGATCATGGTCCTCAGTTTGATTTCGGTGATCATGTCCTGAGTTTGATTTCGGTGATCTTGGTCCTCAGTTTGATGTAGGTGATCATGGTCCTCAGTTTGATGTTGGTGATCATGGTCCTGAGTTTGATGTCGCTGATCATGGTCCTGAGTTTGATGTAGGTGATCATGGTCCTGAGTTTGATGTAGGTGATCATGGTCCTGAGCTTGATGTATGTGATCATGGTCCTGAGTTTGATGTAGGTGATCATGGTCCTGAGCTTGATGTCGGTGATCATGGTCCTGAGATTGATGTCGGTGATCATGCTCCTGAGTTTGATGTCGGTGATCATGGTCCTGAGTTTGATGTCGGTGATCATGGCCCTCAGTTTGTTGTCGGTGATCATGGTCCTGAGTTTGATGTAGGTGATCATGGTCCTGAGCTTGATGTTGGTGCTCATGGTCCTGAGCTTGATGCATGTGATCATGTTCCTGAGATTGATGTAGGTGTTCATGTTCCTGAGTTTGATTTCGGTGATCGTGGTCCTGAGTTTGATATCGGTGATCATCGTCCTGAGTTTGATGTCGGTGATCATGGTCCTGAGTTTGATGTCGGTGAGCATGCTCCTGAGTTTGATGTCGGTGATCATGCTCCTGAATTTGATGTCGGTGATCTTGGTCCTCAGTTTGATGTAGGTGATCATGGTCCTCAGTTTGATGACGGTGATCATGGTCCTGAGCTTGATGTATGTGATCACGTTCCTGAGTTAGATGTAGCTGATGATGGTGTTGAGATTGATGTCGGTGATCATGGTCCTGAGTTTGATGTCGCAGATTATGGTCCTGAGCTTGATGTCGCTGATCATGGTCCTGAGCTTGATGTCGGTGATCGTGGTCCTGAGCTTGATCTATGTGATCATGCTCCTGAGTTTGATGTCGGTGATCATGGTCCTCAGTTTGATGTCGGTGATCATGGTCCTGATTTTCATGTTGGTGATCATCGTCCTGAGTTTGATGTCGGTGATCATGGTCCTGAGTTTGATGTAGGTGATCATGGTCCTGAGCTTGATGTAGGTGATCATGGTCCTGTGTTTGATGTCGGTGATCATGGTCCTGAGTTTGATGTAGGTGATCATGGTCCTGAGCTTGAAGCATGTGATCATGGTCCTGAGCTTAATGTCGGTGATCATGGTCCTGTGTTTGATGTCCGTGATCATGGTCCTGAGCTTTATGTATGTGATCATGGTCCTGAGTTTGATGTAGCTGATGATGGTGTTGAGATTGATGTCGGTGATCATGGACCTGAGTTTGATTTCAGTGATCATGGTCCTGAGTTTGATGTCAGTGATCATGGTCCTGATTTTGATGTCGGTGATCATGGTCCTGAGTTTGATGTCGCTGATCATGGTCCAGAGCTTGATGTCGGTGATCGTGCTCCTGAATTTGATGTCGGTGATCATGCTCCTGTGTTTGATGTCGGTGATCATTTTCCTGAGTTTGATGTAGGTGATCATGGTCCTGAGCTTGATGTCGGTGATCATGGTCCTGAGATTGATGTCGGTGATCATGCTCCTGAGTTTGATGTCGGTGATCATGGTCCTGAGTTTGATGTCGGTGATCATGGTCCTCAGTTTGTTGTCGGTGATCATGGTCCTGAGTTTGATGTAGGTGATCATGGTCCTGAGCTTGATGTAGGTGCTCATGGTCCTGAGATTGATGCATGTGATCATGTTCCTGAGATTGATGTAGGTGTTCATGTTCCTGAGCTTGATTTCGGTGATCATGGTCCTGAGTTTGATATCGGTGATCATCGTCCTGAGTTTGATGTCGGTGATCATGGTCCTGAGTTTGATGTCGGTGAGCATGCTCCTGAGTTTGATGTCGGTGATCATTTTCCTGAGTTTGATGTCGGTGATCATCGTCCTGTGTTTGATGTTGGTGATCATGGTCCTGAGCTTGATGTATGTGATCATGGTCCTGAGTTTGATGTAGCTGATGATGGTGTTGAGATTGATGTCGGTGATCATGGACCTGAGTTTGATTTCGGTGATCATGGTCCTGAGTTTGATGTCAGTGATCATGGTCCTGATTTTGATGTCGGTGATCATGGTCCTGAGTTTGATGTCGCTGATCATGGTCCTGAGCTTGATGTCGGTGATGGTGCTCCTGAATTTGATGTCGGTGATCATGCTCCTGAGTTTGATGTCGGTGATCATGGTCCTGAGCTTGATGTATGTGATCATGGTACTGAGTTTGATGTCGCTGATCATGGTCCTGAGTTTGATGTCGGTGATCATGCTCCTGAATTTGATGTCGGTGATCATGCTCCTGAATTTGATGTCGGTGATCGTGGTCCTGAGTTTGATGTCGCTGATCATGGTCCTGAGTTTGATGTCGGTGATCATACTCCTGAATTTGATGTCGGTGTTCATGCTCCTAAATTTGATGTCGATGATCATGCTCCTAAATTTAATGTCAGTGCTCATGCTCCTGAGTTTGATGTCGATGATCATGCTCCTGAATTTGATGTCGGTGAACATGCTCCTGACTTTGATGTCGGTGATCATAGTCCTGAGCTTGATTTATGTGATCATGGTCCTGAGTTTGATGTAGGTGATGATGGTCCTGAGATTGATGTCGTTGACCATCGTCCTGAGTTTGATGTCGTTGATCATGGTCCAGAGCTTGATGTAGATGATCATGGTCTTGAGTCTGATGTCGGAGAACATGCTCCTCAGTTTGATGTCAGTGAGCATTCTCCTGAGGTTGATTTAGGTGTTCTTGGTCTTGAGTTTGATGCAGGTGATCATGTTCCTGAGCTTGATGCAGGTGATCATGTTCCTGAGGTTCATGTCGGTAATCATGGTCCTGAGTTTGATGTAGGTGATCATGGTCCTGAGTTTGATGTCGGTGATCATGGTCCTGAGTTTGATGTAGGTGATCATGGTCCTGAGTTTGATGTCGGTGATCATGGTCCTGAGTTTGATATCGGTGATCATGGTCCTGAATTTGATGTCGCTGATCATGTTCCTGAGCTTGATGTCGGTGATCGTGGTCCTGAATTTGATGTCGGTGATCATGGTCCTGAGTTTGATGTCGGCGATCATGGTCCTGAGTTTGATGTAGGTGATCATGGTCCTGAGCTTGATGTAGGTGATCTTGGTCCTGAGTTTGATGTCGGTGATCATGGTCCTGAGTTTGATGTCGGTGATCATGGTCCTGAGTTTGATGTAGGTGATCATGGTCCTGAGCTTGATGTATGTGATCATGGTCCTGAGTTTGATGTAGATGATCATGGTCCTGAGCTTGATGTCGGTGATCATGGTCCTGATTTTGATGTCGGTGATCATGGTCCTGAGTTTGATGTCGCTGATCATGGTCCTGAGCTTGATGTCGGTGATCATGCTCCTGAATTTGATGTAGGTGATCATGCTCCTGAGTTTGATTTCGGTGATCATGGTCCTGAGCTTGATGTTTGTGATCATGGTCCTGAGTTTGATGTAGGTGATGATGGTCCTGAGATTGATGACAGTGATCATCGTCCTGAGTTTGATGTCGTTGAGCATGCTCCTGAGTTTGGTGTTGGTGATCATGTTCCTGAGCTTGATGTCGCTGATCATGGTCCTCAGTTTGATGACGGTGATCATGCTCCTGAGTTTGATGTCGGTGATCATGGTCCTGAGTTTGATGTCGGTGATCATGATCCTCAGTTTGATGTCGGTGATCATGGTCCTGTGTTTGATGTAGGTGATCATGGTCCTGAGCTTGATGTAGGTGCTCATGGTCCTGAGCTTGATGCAGGTGATCATGTTCCTGAGATTGATGTAGGTGATCATGTTCCTGAGCTTCATGTCGGTAATCATGGTCCTGAGTTTGATGTCGATGATCATGGTCCTGAGTTTGATATCGGTGATCATGGTCCTGAGTTTGATGTCGGTGATCATGGTCCTGAGTTTGATGTCGGTGAGCATGCTCCTGAGTTTGATGTCGGAGATCATTGTCCTGAGTTTGATGTTGGTGATCATCGTCCTGAGTTTGATGTCGGTGATCATGGTCCTGATTTTGATGAAGGTGCTCATGGTCCTGAGTTTGATGTAGCTGATGATGGTGTTGAGATTGATGTCGGTGATCATGGACCTGAGTTTGATTTCAGTGATCATGGTCCTGAGTTTGATGTCAGTGATCATGGTCCTGATTTTGATGTCGGTGATCATGGTCCTGAGTTTGATGTCGCTGATCATGGTCCTCAGTTTGTTGTCGGTGATCATGGTCCTGAGTTTGATGTAGGTGATCATGGTCCTGAGCTTGATGTAGGTGCTCATGGTCCTGAGCTTGATGCATGTGATCATGTTCCTGAGATTGATGTAGGTGTTCATGTTCCTGAGCTTGATTTCGGTGATCATGGTCCTGAGTTTGATATCGGTGATCATTTTCCTGAGTTTGATGTAGGTGATCATGGTCCTGAGCTTGATGTCGGTGATCATGGTCCTGAGATTGATGTCGGTGATCATGCTCCTGAGTTTGATGTCGGTGATCATGGTCCTGAGTTTGATGTCGGTGATCATGGTCCTCAGTTTGTTGTCGGTGATCATGGTCCTGAGTTTGATGTAGGTGATCATGGTCCTGAGCTTGATGTAGGTGCTCATGGTCCTGAGCTTGATGCATGTGATCATGTTCCTGAGATTGATGTAGGTGTTCATGTTCCTGAGCTTGATTTCGGTGATCATGGTCCTGAGTTTGATATCGGTGATCATCGTCCTGAGTTTGATGTCGGTGATCATGGTCCTGAGTTTGATGTCGGTGAGCATGCTCCTGAGTTTGATGTCGGTGATCATCGTCCTGTGTTTGATGTCGGTGATCATGGTCCTGAGCTTGATGTATGTGATCATGGTCCTGAGTTTGATGTAGCTGATGATGGTGTTGAGATTGATGTCGGTGATCATGGACCTGAGTTTGATTTCGGTGATCATGGTCCTGAGTTTGATGTCAGTGATCATGGTCCTGATTTTGATGTCGGTGATCATGGTCCTGAGTTTGATGTCGCTGATCATGGTCCTGAGCTTGATGTCGGTGATGGTGCTCCTGAATTTGATGTCGGTGATCATGCTCCTGAGTTTGATGTCGGTGATCATGGTCCTGAGCTTGATGTATGTGATCATGGTACTGAGTTTGATGTCGCTGATCATGGTCCTGAGTTTGATGTCGGTGATCAAGCTCCTGAATTTGATGTCGGTGATCATGCTCCTGAATTTGATGTCGGTGATCGTGGTCCTGAGTTTGATGTCGCTGATCATGGTCCTGAGTTTGATGTCGGTGATCATACTCCTGAATTTGATGTCGGTGTTCATGCTCCTAAATTTGATGTCGATGATCATGCTCCTAAATTTAATGTCAGTGCTCATGCTCCTGAGTTTGATGTCGATGATCATGCTCCTGAATTTGATGTCGGTGAACATGCTCCTGACTTTGATGTCGGTGATCATAGTCCTGAGCTTGATTTATGTGATCATGGTCCTGAGTTTGATGTAGGTGATGATGGTCCTGAGATTGATGTCGTTGACCATCGTCCTGAGTTTGATGTCGTTGATCATGGTCCAGAGCTTGATGTAGATGATCATGGTCTTGAGTCTGATGTCGGAGAACATGCTCCTCAGTTTGATGTCAGTGAGCATTCTCCTGAGGTTGATTTAGGTGTTCTTGGTCTTGAGTTTGATGCAGGTGATCATGTTCCTGAGCTTGATGCAGGTGATCATGTTCCTGAGGTTCATGTCGGTAATCATGGTCCTGAGTTTGATGTAGGTGATCATGGTCCTGAGTTTGATGTCGGTGATCATGGTCCTGAGTTTGATGTAGGTGATCATGGTCCTGAGTTTGATGTCGGTGATCATGGTCCTGAGTTTGATATCGGTGATCATGGTCCTGAATTTGATGTCGCTGATCATGTTCCTGAGCTTGATGTCGGTGATCGTGGTCCTGAATTTGATGTCGGTGATCATGGTCCTGAGTTTGATGTCGGCGATCATGGTCCTGAGTTTGATGTAGGTGATCATGGTCCTGAGCTTGATGTAGGTGATCTTGGTCCTGAGTTTGATGTCGGTGATCATGGTCCTGAGTTTGATGTCGGTGATCATGGTCCTGAGTTTGATGTAGGTGATCATGGTCCTGAGCTTGATGTATGTGATCATGGTCCTGAGTTTGATGTAGATGATCATGGTCCTGAGCTTGATGTCGGTGATCATGGTCCTGATTTTGATGTCGGTGATCATGGTCCTGAGTTTGATGTCGCTGATCATGGTCCTGAGCTTGATGTCGGTGATCATGCTCCTGAATTTGATGTAGGTGATCATGCTCCTGAGTTTGATTTCGGTGATCATGGTCCTGAGCTTGATGTTTGTGATCATGGTCCTGAGTTTGATGTAGGTGATGATGGTCCTGAGATTGATGACAGTGATCATCGTCCTGAGTTTGATGTCGTTGAGCATGCTCCTGAGTTTGGTGTTGGTGATCATGTTCCTGAGCTTGATGTCGCTGATCATGGTCCTCAGTTTGATGACGGTGATCATGCTCCTGAGTTTGATGTCGGTGATCATGGTCCTGAGTTTGATGTCGGTGATCATGATCCTCAGTTTGATGTCGGTGATCATGGTCCTGTGTTTGATGTAGGTGATCATGGTCCTGAGCTTGATGTAGGTGCTCATGGTCCTGAGCTTGATGCAGGTGATCATGTTCCTGAGATTGATGTAGGTGATCATGTTCCTGAGCTTCATGTCGGTAATCATGGTCCTGAGTTTGATGTCGATGATCATGGTCCTGAGTTTGATATCGGTGATCATGGTCCTGAGTTTGATGTCGGTGATCATGGTCCTGAGATTGATGTCGTTGACCATCGTCCTGAGTTTGATGTCGTTGATCATGGTCCAGAGCTTGATGTAGATGATCATGGTCTTGAGTCTGATGTCGGAGAACATGCTCCTCAGTTTGATGTCAGTGAGCATTCTCCTGAGGTTGATTTAGGTGTTCTTGGTCTTGAGTTTGATGCAGGTGATCATGTTCCTGAGCTTGATGCAGGTGATCATGTTCCTGAGGTTCATGTCGGTAATCATGGTCCTGAGTTTGATGTAGGTGATCATGGTCCTGAGTTTGATGTCGGTGATCATGGTCCTGAGTTTGATGTAGGTGATCATGGTCCTGAGTTTGATGTCGGTGATCATGGTCCTGAGTTTGATATCGGTGATCATGGTCCTGAATTTGATGTCGCTGATCATGTTCCTGAGCTTGATGTCGGTGATCGTGGTCCTGAATTTGATGTCGGTGATCATGGTCCTGAGTTTGATGTCGGCGATCATGGTCCTGAGTTTGATGTAGGTGATCATGGTCCTGAGCTTGATGTAGGTGATCTTGGTCCTGAGTTTGATGTCGGTGATCATGGTCCTGAGTTTGATGTCGGTGATCATGGTCCTGAGTTTGATGTAGGTGATCATGGTCCTGAGCTTGATGTATGTGATCATGGTCCTGAGTTTGATGTAGATGATCATGGTCCTGAGCTTGATGTCGGTGATCATGGTCCTGATTTTGATGTCGGTGATCATGGTCCTGAGTTTGATGTCGCTGATCATGGT
The DNA here is from genome assembly GCF_030144855.1 of Hypanus sabinus. NCBI lineage: Eukaryota > Metazoa > Chordata > Chondrichthyes > Myliobatiformes > Dasyatidae > Hypanus > Hypanus sabinus. The sequence goes on along the minus strand of NC_082723.1, from coordinate 75,016,775 downwards.
CCTGAGCTTGATGTCGGTGATCATGCTCCTGAATTTGATGTAGGTGATCATGCTCCTGAGTTTGATTTCGGTGATCATGGTCCTGAGCTTGATGTTTGTGATCATGGTCCTGAGTTTGATGTAGGTGATGATGGTCCTGAGATTGATGACAGTGATCATCGTCCTGAGTTTGATGTCGTTGAGCATGCTCCTGAGTTTGGTGTTGGTGATCATGTTCCTGAGCTTGATGTCGCTGATCATGGTCCTCAGTTTGATGACGGTGATCATGCTCCTGAGTTTGATGTCGGTGATCATGGTCCTGAGTTTGATGTCGGTGATCATGATCCTCAGTTTGATGTCGGTGATCATGGTCCTGTGTTTGATGTAGGTGATCATGGTCCTGAGCTTGATGTAGGTGCTCATGGTCCTGAGCTTGATGCAGGTGATCATGTTCCTGAGATTGATGTAGGTGATCATGTTCCTGAGCTTCATGTCGGTAATCATGGTCCTGAGTTTGATGTCGATGATCATGGTCCTGAGTTTGATATCGGTGATCATGGTCCTGAGTTTGATGTCGGTGATCATGGTCCTGAGTTTGATGTCGGTGAGCATGCTCCTGAGTTTGATGTCGGTGATCATTGTCCTGAGTTTGATGTTGGTGATCATCGTCCTGAGTTTGATGTCGGTGATCATGGTCCTGATTTTGATGAAGGTGCTCATGGTCCTGAGTTTGATGTAGCTGATGATGGTGTTGAGATTGATGTCGGTGATCATGGACCTGAGTTTGATTTCAGTGATCATGGTCCTGAGTTTGATGTCAGTGATCATGGTCCTGATTTTGATGTCGGTGATCATGGTCCTGAGTTTGATGTCGCTGATCATGGTCCTCAGTTTGTTGTCGGTGATCATGGTCCTGAGTTTGATGTAGGTGATCATGGTCCTGAGCTTGATGTAGGTGCTCATGGTCCTGAGCTTGATGCATGTGATCATGTTCCTGAGATTGATGTAGGTGTTCATGTTCCTGAGCTTGATTTCGGTGATCATGGTCCTGAGTTTGATATCGGTGATCATCGTCCTGAGTTTGATGTCGGTGATCATGGTCCTGAGTTTGATGTCGGTGAGCATGCTCCTGAGTTTGATGTCGGTGATCATTGTCCTGAGTTTGATGTCGGTAATCATCGTCCTGTGTTTGATGTCGGTGATCATGGTCCTGAGCTTGCTGTATGTGATCATGGTCCTGAGTTTGATGTAGCTGATGATGGTGTTGAGATTGATGTCGGTGATCATGGACCTGAGTTTGATTTCGGTGATCATGGTCCTGAGTTTGATGTCTGTGATCATGGTCCTGATTTTGATGTCGGTGATCATGGTCCTGAGTTTGATGTCGCTGATCATGGTCCTGAGCTTGATGTCGGTGATGGTGCTCCTGAATTTGATGTCGGTGATCATGCTCCTGAGTTTGATGTCGGTGATCATGGTCCTGAGCTTGATGTATGTGATCATGGTACTGAGTTTGATGTCGCTGATCATGGTCCTGAGTTTGATGTCGGTGATCATGCTCCTGAATTTGATGTCGGTGATCATGCTCCTGAATTTGATGTCGGTGATCGTGGTCCTGAGTTTGATTTCGCTGATCATGGTCCTGAGTTTGATGTCGGTGATCATAGTCCTCAGTTTGTTGTCGGTGATCATGGTCCTGAGTTTGATGTAGGTGATCATGGTCCTGAGCTTGAAGCATGTGATCATGGTCCTGAGCTTAATGTCGGTGATCATGGTCCTGTGTTTGATGTCCGTGATCATGGTCCTGAGCTTTATGTATGTGATCATGGTCCTGAGTTTGATGTAGCTGATGATGGTGTTGAGATTGATGTCGGTGATCATGGACCTGAGTTTGATTTCAGTGATCATGGTCCTGAGTTTGATGTCAGTGATCATGGTCCTGATTTTGATGTCGGTGATCATGGTCCTGAGTTTGATGTCGCTGATCATGGTCCAGAGCTTGATGTCGGTGATCGTGCTCCTGAATTTGATGTCGGTGATCATGCTCCTGTGTTTGATGTCGGTGATCATGGTCCTGAGTTTGATGTAGGTGATCATGGTCCTGAGCTTGATGTCGGTGATCATGGTCCTGAGATTGATGTCGGTGATCATGCTCCTGAGTTTGATGTCGGTGATCATGGTCCTGAGTTTGATGTCGGTGATCATGGTCCTCAGTTTGTTGTCGGTGATCATGGTCCTGAGTTTGATGTAGGTGATCATGGTCCTGAGCTTGATGTAGGTGCTCATGGTCCTGAGCTTGATGCATGTGATCATGTTCCTGAGATTGATGTAGGTGTTCATGTTCCTGAGCTTGATTTCGGTGATCATGGTCCTGAGTTTGATATCGGTGATCATCGTCCTGTGTTTGATGTCGGTGATCATGGTCCTGAGCTTGATGTATGTGATCATGGTCCTGAGTTTGATGTAGCTGATGATGGTGTTGAGATTGATGTCGGTGATCATGGACCTGAGTTTGATTTCAGTGATCATGGTCCTGAGTTTGATGTCAGTGATCATGGTCCTGATTTTGATGTCGGTGATCATGGTCCTGAGTTTGATGTCGCTGATCATGGTCCAGAGCTTGATGTCGGTGATCGTGCTCCTGAATTTGATGTCGGTGATCATGCTCCTGTCTTTGATGTCGGTGATCATTTTCCTGAGTCTGATGTCGGAGAACATGCTCCTCAGTTTGATGTCAGTGAGCATTCTCCTGAGGTTGATTTAGGTGTTCTTGGTCTTGAGTTTGATGCAGGTGATCATGTTCCTGAGCTTGATGCAGGTGATCATGTTCCTGAGGTTCATGTCGGTAATCATGGTCCTGAGTTTGATGTAGGTGATCATGGTCCTGAGTTTGATGTCGGTGATCATGGTCCTGAGTTTGATGTAGGTGATCATGGTCCTGAGTTTGATGTCGGTGATCATGGTCCTGAGTTTGATATCGGTGATCATGGTCCTGAATTTGATGTCGCTGATCATGTTCCTGAGCTTGATGTCGGTGATCGTGGTCCTGAATTTGATGTCGGTGATCATGGTCCTGAGTTTGATGTCGGCGATCATGGTCCTGAGTTTGATGTAGGTGATCATGGTCCTGAGCTTGATGTAGGTGATCTTGGTCCTGAGTTTGATGTCGGTGATCATGGTCCTGAGTTTGATGTCGGTGATCATGGTCCTGAGTTTGATGTAGGTGATCATGGTCCTGAGCTTGATGTATGTGATCATGGTCCTGAGTTTGATGTAGATGATCATGGTCCTGAGCTTGATGTCGGTGATCATGGTCCTGATTTTGATGTCGGTGATCATGGTCCTGAGTTTGATGTCGCTGATCATGGTCCTGAGCTTGATGTCGGTGATCATGCTCCTGAATTTGATGTAGGTGATCATGCTCCTGAGTTTGATTTCGGTGATCATGGTCCTGAGCTTGATGTTTGTGATCATGGTCCTGAGTTTGATGTAGGTGATGATGGTCCTGAGATTGATGACAGTGATCATCGTCCTGAGTTTGATGTCGTTGAGCATGCTCCTGAGTTTGGTGTTGGTGATCATGTTCCTGAGCTTGATGTCGCTGATCATGGTCCTCAGTTTGATGACGGTGATCATGCTCCTGAGTTTGATGTCGGTGATCATGGTCCTGAGTTTGATGTCGGTGATCATGATCCTCAGTTTGATGTCGGTGATCATGGTCCTGTGTTTGATGTAGGTGATCATGGTCCTGAGCTTGATGTAGGTGCTCATGGTCCTGAGCTTGATGCAGGTGATCATGTTCCTGAGATTGATGTAGGTGATCATGTTCCTGAGCTTCATGTCGGTAATCATGGTCCTGAGTTTGATGTCGATGATCATGGTCCTGAGTTTGATATCGGTGATCATGGTCCTGAGTTTGATGTCGGTGATCATGGTCCTGAGATTGATGTCGTTGACCATCGTCCTGAGTTTGATGTCGTTGATCATGGTCCAGAGCTTGATGTAGATGATCATGGTCTTGAGTCTGATGTCGGAGAACATGCTCCTCAGTTTGATGTCAGTGAGCATTCTCCTGAGGTTGATTTAGGTGTTCTTGGTCTTGAGTTTGATGCAGGTGATCATGTTCCTGAGCTTGATGCAGGTGATCATGTTCCTGAGGTTCATGTCGGTAATCATGGTCCTGAGTTTGATGTAGGTGATCATGGTCCTGAGTTTGATGTCGGTGATCATGGTCCTGAGTTTGATGTAGGTGATCATGGTCCTGAGTTTGATGTCGGTGATCATGGTCCTGAGTTTGATATCGGTGATCATGGTCCTGAATTTGATGTCGCTGATCATGTTCCTGAGCTTGATGTCGGTGATCGTGGTCCTGAATTTGATGTCGGTGATCATGGTCCTGAGTTTGATGTCGGCGATCATGGTCCTGAGTTTGATGTAGGTGATCATGGTCCTGAGCTTGATGTAGGTGATCTTGGTCCTGAGTTTGATGTCGGTGATCATGGTCCTGAGTTTGATGTCGGTGATCATGGTCCTGAGTTTGATGTAGGTGATCATGGTCCTGAGCTTGATGTATGTGATCATGGTCCTGAGTTTGATGTAGATGATCATGGTCCTGAGCTTGATGTCGGTGATCATGGTCCTGATTTTGATGTCGGTGATCATGGTCCTGAGTTTGATGTCGCTGATCATGGTCCTGAGCTTGATGTCGGTGATCATGCTCCTGAATTTGATGTAGGTGATCATGCTCCTGAGTTTGATTTCGGTGATCATGGTCCTGAGCTTGATGTTTGTGATCATGGTCCTGAGTTTGATGTAGGTGATGATGGTCCTGAGATTGATGACAGTGATCATCGTCCTGAGTTTGATGTCGTTGAGCATGCTCCTGAGTTTGGTGTTGGTGATCATGTTCCTGAGCTTGATGTCGCTGATCATGGTCCTCAGTTTGATGACGGTGATCATGCTCCTGAGTTTGATGTCGGTGATCATGGTCCTGAGTTTGATGTCGGTGATCATGATCCTCAGTTTGATGTCGGTGATCATGGTCCTGTGTTTGATGTAGGTGATCATGGTCCTGAGCTTGATGTAGGTGCTCATGGTCCTGAGCTTGATGCAGGTGATCATGTTCCTGAGATTGATGTAGGTGATCATGTTCCTGAGCTTCATGTCGGTAATCATGGTCCTGAGTTTGATGTCGATGATCATGGTCCTGAGTTTGATATCGGTGATCATGGTCCTGAGTTTGATGTCGGTGATCATGGTCCTGAGTTTGATGTCGGTGAGCATGCTCCTGAGTTTGATGTCGGTGATCATTGTCCTGAGTTTGATGTTGGTGATCATCGTCCTGAGTTTGATGTCGGTGATCATGGTCCTGATTTTGATGAAGGTGCTCATGGTCCTGAGTTTGATGTAGCTGATGATGGTGTTGAGATTGATGTCGGTGATCATGGACCTGAGTTTGATTTCAGTGATCATGGTCCTGAGTTTGATGTCAGTGATCATGGTCCTGATTTTGATGTCGGTGATCATGGTCCTGAGTTTGATGTCGCTGATCATGGTCCTCAGTTTGTTGTCGGTGATCATGGTCCTGAGTTTGATGTAGGTGATCATGGTCCTGAGCTTGATGTAGGTGCTCATGGTCCTGAGCTTGATGCATGTGATCATGTTCCTGAGATTGATGTAGGTGTTCATGTTCCTGAGCTTGATTTCGGTGATCATGGTCCTGAGTTTGATATCGGTGATCATCGTCCTGAGTTTGATGTCGGTGATCATGGTCCTGAGTTTGATGTCGGTGAGCATGCTCCTGAGTTTGATGTCGGTGATCATTGTCCTGAGTTTGATGTCGGTAATCATCGTCCTGTGTTTGATGTCGGTGATCATGGTCCTGAGCTTGCTGTATGTGATCATGGTCCTGAGTTTGATGTAGCTGATGATGGTGTTGAGATTGATGTCGGTGATCATGGACCTGAGTTTGATTTCGGTGATCATGGTCCTGAGTTTGATGTCTGTGATCATGGTCCTGATTTTGATGTCGGTGATCATGGTCCTGAGTTTGATGTCGCTGATCATGGTCCTGAGCTTGATGTCGGTGATGGTGCTCCTGAATTTGATGTCGGTGATCATGCTCCTGAGTTTGATGTCGGTGATCATGGTCCTGAGCTTGATGTATGTGATCATGGTACTGAGTTTGATGTCGCTGATCATGGTCCTGAGTTTGATGTCGGTGATCATGCTCCTGAATTTGATGTCGGTGATCATGCTCCTGAATTTGATGTCGGTGATCGTGGTCCTGAGTTTGATTTCGCTGATCATGGTCCTGAGTTTGATGTCGGTGATCATAGTCCTCAGTTTGTTGTCGGTGATCATGGTCCTGAGTTTGATGTAGGTGATCATGGTCCTGAGCTTGAAGCATGTGATCATGGTCCTGAGCTTAATGTCGGTGATCATGGTCCTGTGTTTGATGTCCGTGATCATGGTCCTGAGCTTTATGTATGTGATCATGGTCCTGAGTTTGATGTAGCTGATGATGGTGTTGAGATTGATGTCGGTGATCATGGACCTGAGTTTGATTTCAGTGATCATGGTCCTGAGTTTGATGTCAGTGATCATGGTCCTGATTTTGATGTCGGTGATCATGGTCCTGAGTTTGATGTCGCTGATCATGGTCCAGAGCTTGATGTCGGTGATCGTGCTCCTGAATTTGATGTCGGTGATCATGCTCCTGTGTTTGATGTCGGTGATCATGGTCCTGAGTTTGATGTAGGTGATCATGGTCCTGAGCTTGATGTCGGTGATCATGGTCCTGAGATTGATGTCGGTGATCATGCTCCTGAGTTTGATGTCGGTGATCATGGTCCTGAGTTTGATGTCGGTGATCATGGTCCTCAGTTTGTTGTCGGTGATCATGGTCCTGAGTTTGATGTAGGTGATCATGGTCCTGAGCTTGATGTAGGTGCTCATGGTCCTGAGCTTGATGCATGTGATCATGTTCCTGAGATTGATGTAGGTGTTCATGTTCCTGAGCTTGATTTCGGTGATCATGGTCCTGAGTTTGATATCGGTGATCATCGTCCTGTGTTTGATGTCGGTGATCATGGTCCTGAGCTTGATGTATGTGATCATGGTCCTGAGTTTGATGTAGCTGATGATGGTGTTGAGATTGATGTCGGTGATCATGGACCTGAGTTTGATTTCAGTGATCATGGTCCTGAGTTTGATGTCAGTGATCATGGTCCTGATTTTGATGTCGGTGATCATGGTCCTGAGTTTGATGTCGCTGATCATGGTCCAGAGCTTGATGTCGGTGATCGTGCTCCTGAATTTGATGTCGGTGATCATGCTCCTGTCTTTGATGTCGGTGATCATTTTCCTGAGTTTGATGTAGGTGATCATGGTCCTGAGCTTGATGTCGGTGATCATGGTCCTGAGATTGATGTCGGTGATCATGCTCCTGAGTTTGATGTCGGTGATCATGGTCCTGAGTTTGATGTCGGTGATCATGGTCCTCAGTTTGTTGTCGGTGATCATGGTCCTGAGTTTGATGTAGGTGATCATGGTCCTGAGCTTGATGTAGGTGCTCATGGTCCTGAGCTTGATGCATGTGATCATGTTCCTGAGATTGATGTAGGTGTTCATGTTCCTGAGCTTGATTTCGGTGATCATGGTCCTGAGTTTGATATCGGTGATCATCGTCCTGAGTTTGATGTCGGTGATCATGGTCCTGAGTTTGATGTCGGTGAGCATGCTCCTGAGTTTGATGTCGGTGATCATTGTCCTGAGTTTGATGTCGGTGATCATTGTCCTGAGTTTGATGTCGGTGATCATCGTCCTGTGTTTGATGTCGGTGATCATGGTCCTGAGCTTGATGTATGTGATCATGGTCCTGAGTTTGATGTAGCTGATGATGGTGTTGAGATTGATGTCGGTGATCATGGACCTGAGTTTGATTTCGGTGATCATGGTCCTGAGTTTGATGTCGCTGATCATGGTCCTGAGCTTGATGTCGGTGATGGTGCTCCTGAATTTGATGTCGGTGATCATGCTCCTGAGTTTGATGTCGGTGATCATGGTCCTGAGCTTGATTTATGTGATCATGGTACTGAGTTTGATGTCGCTGATCATGGTCCTGAGTTTGATGTCGGTGATCATGCTCCTGAATTTGATGTCGGTGATCGTGGTCCTGAGTTTGATGTCGCTGATCATGGTCCTGAGTTTGATGTCGGTGATCATACTCCTGAATTTGATGTCGGTGTTCATGCTCCTAAATTTGATGTCGATGATCATGCTCCTAAATTTAATGTCAGTGCTCATGCTCCTGAGTTTGATGTCGATGATCATGGTCCTGAATTTGATGTCGGTGAACATGCTCCTGACTTTGATGTCGGTGATCATAGTCCTGAGCTTGATTTATGTGATCATGGTCCTGAGTTTGATGTAGGTGATGATGGTCCTGAGATTGATGTCGTTGACCATCGTCCTGAGTTTGATGTCGTTGATCATGGTCCAGAGCTTGATGTAGATGATCATGGTCTTGAGTCTGATGTCGGAGATCATGCTCCTCAGTTTGATGTCAGTGAGCATTCTCCTGAGGTTGATTTAGGTGTTCTTGGTCTTGAGTTTGATGCAGGTGATCATGTTCCTGAGCTTGATGCAGGTGATCATGTTCCTGAGGTTCATGTCGGTAATCATGGTCCTGAGTTTGATGTAGGTGATCATGGTCCTGAGTTTGATGTCGGTGATCATGGTCCTGAGTTTGATGTAGGTGATCATGGTCCTGAGTTTGATGTCGGTGATCATGGTCCTGAGTTTGATATCGGTGATCATGGTCCTGAGTTTGATGTCGCTGATCATGTTCCTGAGCTTGATGTCGGTGATCGTGGTCCTGAATTTGATGTCGGTGATCATGGTCCTGAGTTTGATGTCGGCGATCATGGTCCTGAGTTTGATGTCGGTGATCATTGTCCTGAGTTTGATGTAGGTGATCATGGTCCTGAGCTTGATGTAGGTGATCTTGGTCCTGAGTTTGATGTCGGTGATCATGGTCCTGAGTTTGATGTCGGTGATCATGGTCCTGAGTTTGATGTAGGTGATCATGGTCCTGAGCTTGATGTATGTGATCATGGTCCTGAGTTTGATGTAGATGATCATGGTCCTGAGCTTGATGTCGGTGATCATGGTCCTGATTTTGATGTCGGTGATCATGGACCTGAGTTTGATTTCAGTGATCATGGTCCTGAGTTTGATGTCAGTGATCATGGTCCTGATTTTGATGTCGGTGATCATGGTCCTGAGTTTGATGTCGCTGATCATGGTCCTCAGTTTGTTGTCGGTGATCATGGTCCTGAGTTTGATGTAGGTGATCATGGTCCTGAGCTTGATGTAGGTGCTCATGGTCCTGAGCTTGATGCATGTGATCATGTTCCTGAGATTGATGTAGGTATTCATGTTCCTGAGCTTGATTTCGGTGATCATGGTCCTGAGTTTGATATCGGTGATCATCGTCCTGAGTTTGATGTCGGTGATCATGGTCCTGAGTTTGATGTCGGTGAGCATGCTCCTGAGTTTGATGTCGGTGATCATTGTCCTGAGTTTGATGTCGGTGATCATCGTCCTGTGTTTGATGTCGGTGATCATGGTCCTGAGCTTGCTGTATGTGATCATGGTCCTGAGTTTGATGTAGCTGATGATGGTGTTGAGATTGATGTCGGTGATCATGGACCTGAGTTTGATTTCGGTGATCATGGTCCTGAGTTTGATGTCTGTGATCATGGTCCTGATTTTGATGTCGGTGATCATGGTCCTGAGTTTGATGTCGCTGATCATGGTCCTGAGCTTGATGTCGGTGATGGTGCTCCTGAATTTGATGTCGGTGATCATGCTCCTGAGTTTGATGTCGGTGATCATGGTCCTGAGCGTGATGTATGTGATCATGGTACTGAGTTTGATGTCGCTGATCATGGTCCTGAGTTTGATGTCGGTGATCATGCTCCTGAATTTGATGTCGGTGATCATGCTCCTGAATTTGATGTCGGTGATCGTGGTCCTGAGTTTGATGTCGCTGATCATGGTCCTGAGTTTGATGTCGGTGATCATGGTCCTCAGTTTGTTGTCGGTGATCATGGTCCTGAGTTTGATGTAGGTGATCATGGTCCTGAGCTTGATGTAGGTGCTCATGGTCCTGAGCTTGATGCATGTGATCATGTTCCTGAGATTGATGTATGTGTTCATGTTCCTGAGTTTGATTTCGGTGATCATGGTCCTGAGTTTGATATCGGTGATCATGGTCCTGAGTTTGATGTCGGTGATCATGGTCCTGAGTTTGATGTCGGTGAGCATGCTCCTGAGTTTGATGTCGGAGATCATTGTCCTGAGTTTGATGTTGGTGATCATCGTCCTGAGTTTGATGTCGGTGATCATGGTCCTGATTTTGATGAAGGTGCTCATGGTCCTGAGTTTGATGTAGCTGATGATGGTGTTGAGATTGATGTCGGTGATCATGGACCTGAGTTTGATTTCAGTGATCATGGTCCTGAGTTTGATGTCAGTGATCATGGTCCTGATTTTGATGTCGGTGATCATGGTCCTGAGTTTGATGTCGCTGATCATGGTCCTCAGTTTGTTGTCGGTGATCATGGTCCTGAGTTTGATGTAGGTGATCATGGTCCTGAGCTTGATGTAGGTGCTCATGGTCCTGAGCTTGATGCATGTGATCATGTTCCTGAGATTGATGTAGGTGTTCATGTTCCTGAGCTTGATTTCGGTGATCATGGTCCTGAGTTTGATATCGGTGATCATTTTCCTGAGTTTGATGTAGGTGATCATGGTCCTGAGCTTGATGTCGGTGATCATGGTCCTGAGATTGATGTCGGTGATCATGCTCCTGAGTTTGATGTCGGTGATCATGGTCCTGAGTTTGATGTCGGTGATCATGGTCCTCAGTTTGTTGTCGGTGATCATGGTCCTGAGTTTGATGTAGGTGATCATGGTCCTGAGCTTGATGTAGGTGCTCATGGTCCTGAGCTTGATGCATGTGATCATGTTCCTGAGATTGATGTAGGTGTTCATGTTCCTGAGCTTGATTTCGGTGATCATGGTCCTGAGTTTGATATCGGTGATCATCGTCCTGAGTTTGATGTCGGTGATCATGGTCCTGAGTTTGATGTCGGTGAGCATGCTCCTGAGTTTGATGTCGGTGATCATCGTCCTGTGTTTGATGTCGGTGATCATGGTCCTGAGCTTGATGTATGTGATCATGGTCCTGAGTTTGATGTAGCTGATGATGGTGTTGAGATTGATGTCGGTGATCATGGACCTGAGTTTGATTTCGGTGATCATGGTCCTGAGTTTGATGTCAGTGATCATGGTCCTGATTTTGATGTCGGTGATCATGGTCCTGAGTTTGATGTCGCTGATCATGGTCCTGAGCTTGATGTCGGTGATGGTGCTCCTGAATTTGATGTCGGTGATCATGCTCCTGAGTTTGATGTCGGTGATCATGGTCCTGAGCTTGATGTATGTGATCATGGTACTGAGTTTGATGTCGCTGATCATGGTCCTGAGTTTGATGTCGGTGATCAAGCTCCTGAATTTGATGTCGGTGATCATGCTCCTGAATTTGATGTCGGTGATCGTGGTCCTGAGTTTGATGTCGCTGATCATGGTCCTGAGTTTGATGTCGGTGATCATACTCCTGAATTTGATGTCGGTGTTCATGCTCCTAAATTTGATGTCGATGATCATGCTCCTAAATTTAATGTCAGTGCTCATGCTCCTGAGTTTGATGTCGATGATCATGCTCCTGAATTTGATGTCGGTGAACATGCTCCTGACTTTGATGTCGGTGATCATAGTCCTGAGCTTGATTTATGTGATCATGGTCCTGAGTTTGATGTAGGTGATGATGGTCCTGAGATTGATGTCGTTGACCATCGTCCTGAGTTTGATGTCGTTGATCATGGTCCAGAGCTTGATGTAGATGATCATGGTCTTGAGTCTGATGTCGGAGAACATGCTCCTCAGTTTGATGTCAGTGAGCATTCTCCTGAGGTTGATTTAGGTGTTCTTGGTCTTGAGTTTGATGCAGGTGATCATGTTCCTGAGCTTGATGCAGGTGATCATGTTCCTGAGGTTCATGTCGGTAATCATGGTCCTGAGTTTGATGTAGGTGATCATGGTCCTGAGTTTGATGTCGGTGATCATGGTCCTGAGTTTGATGTAGGTGATCATGGTCCTGAGTTTGATGTCGGTGATCATGGTCCTGAGTTTGATATCGGTGATCATGGTCCTGAATTTGATGTCGCTGATCATGTTCCTGAGCTTGATGTCGGTGATCGTGGTCCTGAATTTGATGTCGGTGATCATGGTCCTGAGTTTGATGTCGGCGATCATGGTCCTGAGTTTGATGTAGGTGATCATGGTCCTGAGCTTGATGTAGGTGATCTTGGTCCTGAGTTTGATGTCGGTGATCATGGTCCTGAGTTTGATGTCGGTGATCATGGTCCTGAGTTTGATGTAGGTGATCATGGTCCTGAGCTTGATGTATGTGATCATGGTCCTGAGTTTGATGTAGATGATCATGGTCCTGAGCTTGATGTCGGTGATCATGGTCCTGATTTTGATGTCGGTGATCATGGTCCTGAGTTTGATGTCGCTGATCATGGTCCTGAGCTTGATGTCGGTGATCATGCTCCTGAATTTGATGTAGGTGATCATGCTCCTGAGTTTGATTTCGGTGATCATGGTCCTGAGCTTGATGTTTGTGATCATGGTCCTGAGTTTGATGTAGGTGATGATGGTCCTGAGATTGATGACAGTGATCATCGTCCTGAGTTTGATGTCGTTGAGCATGCTCCTGAGTTTGGTGTTGGTGATCATGTTCCTGAGCTTGATGTCGCTGATCATGGTCCTCAGTTTGATGACGGTGATCATGCTCCTGAGTTTGATGTCGGTGATCATGGTCCTGAGTTTGATGTCGGTGATCATGATCCTCAGTTTGATGTCGGTGATCATGGTCCTGTGTTTGATGTAGGTGATCATGGTCCTGAGCTTGATGTAGGTGCTCATGGTCCTGAGCTTGATGCAGGTGATCATGTTCCTGAGATTGATGTAGGTGATCATGTTCCTGAGCTTCATGTCGGTAATCATGGTCCTGAGTTTGATGTCGATGATCATGGTCCTGAGTTTGATATCGGTGATCATGGTCCTGAGTTTGATGTCGGTGATCATGGTCCTGAGATTGATGTCGTTGACCATCGTCCTGAGTTTGATGTCGTTGATCATGGTCCAGAGCTTGATGTAGATGATCATGGTCTTGAGTCTGATGTCGGAGAACATGCTCCTCAGTTTGATGTCAGTGAGCATTCTCCTGAGGTTGATTTAGGTGTTCTTGGTCTTGAGTTTGATGCAGGTGATCATGTTCCTGAGCTTGATGCAGGTGATCATGTTCCTGAGGTTCATGTCGGTAATCATGGTCCTGAGTTTGATGTAGGTGATCATGGTCCTGAGTTTGATGTCGGTGATCATGGTCCTGAGTTTGATGTAGGTGATCATGGTCCTGAGTTTGATGTCGGTGATCATGGTCCTGAGTTTGATATCGGTGATCATGGTCCTGAATTTGATGTCGCTGATCATGTTCCTGAGCTTGATGTCGGTGATCGTGGTCCTGAATTTGATGTCGGTGATCATGGTCCTGAGTTTGATGTCGGCGATCATGGTCCTGAGTTTGATGTAGGTGATCATGGTCCTGAGCTTGATGTAGGTGATCTTGGTCCTGAGTTTGATGTCGGTGATCATGGTCCTGAGTTTGATGTCGGTGATCATGGTCCTGAGTTTGATGTAGGTGATCATGGTCCTGAGCTTGATGTATGTGATCATGGTCCTGAGTTTGATGTAGATGATCATGGTCCTGAGCTTGATGTCGGTGATCATGGTCCTGATTTTGATGTCGGTGATCATGGTCCTGAGTTTGATGTCGCTGATCATGGTCCTGAGCTTGATGTCGGTGATCATGCTCCTGAATTTGATGTAGGTGATCATGCTCCTGAGTTTGATTTCGGTGATCATGGTCCTGAGCTTGATGTTTGTGATCATGGTCCTGAGTTTGATGTAGGTGATGATGGTCCTGAGATTGATGACAGTGATCATCGTCCTGAGTTTGATGTCGTTGAGCATGCTCCTGAGTTTGGTGTTGGTGATCATGTTCCTGAGCTTGATGTCGCTGATCATGGTCCTCAGTTTGATGACGGTGATCATGCTCCTGAGTTTGATGTCGGTGATCATGGTCCTGAGTTTGATGTCGGTGATCATGATCCTCAGTTTGATGTCGGTGATCATGGTCCTGTGTTTGATGTAGGTGATCATGGTCCTGAGCTTGATGTAGGTGCTCATGGTCCTGAGCTTGATGCAGGTGATCATGTTCCTGAGATTGATGTAGGTGATCATGTTCCTGAGCTTCATGTCGGTAATCATGGTCCTGAGTTTGATGTCGATGATCATGGTCCTGAGTTTGATATCGGTGATCATGGTCCTGAGTTTGATGTCGGTGATCATGGTCCTGAGTTTGATGTCGGTGAGCATGCTCCTGAGTTTGATGTCGGTGATCATTGTCCTGAGTTTGATGTTGGTGATCATCGTCCTGAGTTTGATGTCGGTGATCATGGTCCTGATTTTGATGAAGGTGCTCATGGTCCTGAGTTTGATGTAGCTGATGATGGTGTTGAGATTGATGTCGGTGATCATGGACCTGAGTTTGATTTCAGTGATCATGGTCCTGAGTTTGATGTCAGTGATCATGGTCCTGATTTTGATGTCGGTGATCATGGTCCTGAGTTTGATGTCGCTGATCATGGTCCTCAGTTTGTTGTCGGTGATCATGGTCCTGAGTTTGATGTAGGTGATCATGGTCCTGAGCTTGATGTAGGTGCTCATGGTCCTGAGCTTGATGCATGTGATCATGTTCCTGAGATTGATGTAGGTGTTCATGTTCCTGAGCTTGATTTCGGTGATCATGGTCCTGAGTTTGATATCGGTGATCATCGTCCTGAGTTTGATGTCGGTGATCATGGTCCTGAGTTTGATGTCGGTGAGCATGCTCCTGAGTTTGATGTCGGTGATCATTGTCCTGAGTTTGATGTCGGTAATCATCGTCCTGTGTTTGATGTCGGTGATCATGGTCCTGAGCTTGCTGTATGTGATCATGGTCCTGAGTTTGATGTAGCTGATGATGGTGTTGAGATTGATGTCGGTGATCATGGACCTGAGTTTGATTTCGGTGATCATGGTCCTGAGTTTGATGTCTGTGATCATGGTCCTGATTTTGATGTCGGTGATCATGGTCCTGAGTTTGATGTCGCTGATCATGGTCCTGAGCTTGATGTCGGTGATGGTGCTCCTGAATTTGATGTCGGTGATCATGCTCCTGAGTTTGATGTCGGTGATCATGGTCCTGAGCTTGATGTATGTGATCATGGTACTGAGTTTGATGTCGCTGATCATGGTCCTGAGTTTGATGTCGGTGATCATGCTCCTGAATTTGATGTCGGTGATCATGCTCCTGAATTTGATGTCGGTGATCGTGGTCCTGAGTTTGATTTCGCTGATCATGGTCCTGAGTTTGATGTCGGTGATCATAGTCCTCAGTTTGTTGTCGGTGATCATGGTCCTGAGTTTGATGTAGGTGATCATGGTCCTGAGCTTGAAGCATGTGATCATGGTCCTGAGCTTAATGTCGGTGATCATGGTCCTGTGTTTGATGTCCGTGATCATGGTCCTGAGCTTTATGTATGTGATCATGGTCCTGAGTTTGATGTAGCTGATGATGGTGTTGAGATTGATGTCGGTGATCATGGACCTGAGTTTGATTTCAGTGATCATGGTCCTGAGTTTGATGTCAGTGATCATGGTCCTGATTTTGATGTCGGTGATCATGGTCCTGAGTTTGATGTCGCTGATCATGGTCCAGAGCTTGATGTCGGTGATCGTGCTCCTGAATTTGATGTCGGTGATCATGCTCCTGTGTTTGATGTCGGTGATCATGGTCCTGAGTTTGATGTAGGTGATCATGGTCCTGAGCTTGATGTCGGTGATCATGGTCCTGAGATTGATGTCGGTGATCATGCTCCTGAGTTTGATGTCGGTGATCATGGTCCTGAGTTTGATGTCGGTGATCATGGTCCTCAGTTTGTTGTCGGTGATCATGGTCCTGAGTTTGATGTAGGTGATCATGGTCCTGAGCTTGATGTAGGTGCTCATGGTCCTGAGCTTGATGCATGTGATCATGTTCCTGAGATTGATGTAGGTGTTCATGTTCCTGAGCTTGATTTCGGTGATCATGGTCCTGAGTTTGATATCGGTGATCATCGTCCTGTGTTTGATGTCGGTGATCATGGTCCTGAGCTTGATGTATGTGATCATGGTCCTGAGTTTGATGTAGCTGATGATGGTGTTGAGATTGATGTCGGTGATCATGGACCTGAGTTTGATTTCAGTGATCATGGTCCTGAGTTTGATGTCAGTGATCATGGTCCTGATTTTGATGTCGGTGATCATGGTCCTGAGTTTGATGTCGCTGATCATGGTCCAGAGCTTGATGTCGGTGATCGTGCTCCTGAATTTGATGTCGGTGATCATGCTCCTGTCTTTGATGTCGGTGATCATTTTCCTGAGTTTGATGTAGGTGATCATGGTCCTGAGCTTGATGTCGGTGATCATGGTCCTGAGATTGATGTCGGTGATCATGCTCCTGAGTTTGATGTCGGTGATCATGGTCCTGAGTTTGATGTCGGTGATCATGGTCCTCAGTTTGTTGTCGGTGATCATGGTCCTGAGTTTGATGTAGGTGATCATGGTCCTGAGCTTGATGTAGGTGCTCATGGTCCTGAGCTTGATGCATGTGATCATGTTCCTGAGATTGATGTCGGTGAGCATGCTCCTGAGTTTGATGTCGGTGATCATTGTCCTGAGTTTGATGTCGGTGATCATTGTCCTGAGTTTGATGTCGGTGATCATCGTCCTGTGTTTGATGTCGGTGATCATGGTCCTGAGCTTGATGTATGTGATCATGGTCCTGAGTTTGATGTAGCTGATGATGGTGTTGAGATTGATGTCGGTGATCATGGACCTGAGTTTGATTTCGGTGATCATGGTCCTGAGTTTGATGTCGCTGATCATGGTCCTGAGCTTGATGTCGGTGATGGTGCTCCTGAATTTGATGTCGGTGATCATGCTCCTGAGTTTGATGTCGGTGATCATGGTCCTGAGCTTGATGTATGTGATCATGGTACTGAGTTTGATGTCGCTGATCATGGTCCTGAGTTTGATGTCGGTGATCATGCTCCTGAATTTGATGTCGGTGATCGTGGTCCTGAGTTTGATGTCGCTGATCATGGTCCTGAGTTTGATGTCGGTGATCATACTCCTGAATTTGATGTCGGTGTTCATGCTCCTAAATTTGATGTCGATGATCATGCTCCTAAATTTAATGTCAGTGCTCATGCTCCTGAGTTTGATGTCGATGATCATGGTCCTGAATTTGATGTCGGTGAACATGCTCCTGACTTTGATGTCGGTGATCATAGTCCTGAGCTTGATTTATGTGATCATGGTCCTGAGTTTGATGTAGGTGATGATGGTCCTGAGATTGATGTCGTTGACCATCGTCCTGAGTTTGATGTCGTTGATCATGGTCCAGAGCTTGATGTAGATGATCATGGTCTTGAGTCTGATGTCGGAGATCATGCTCCTCAGTTTGATGTCAGTGAGCATTCTCCTGAGGTTGATTTAGGTGTTCTTGGTCTTGAGTTTGATGCAGGTGATCATGTTCCTGAGCTTGATGCAGGTGATCATGTTCCTGAGGTTCATGTCGGTAATCATGGTCCTGAGTTTGATGTAGGTGATCATGGTCCTGAGTTTGATGTCGGTGATCATGGTCCTGAGTTTGATGTAGGTGATCATGGTCCTGAGTTTGATGTCGGTGATCATGGTCCTGAGTTTGATATCGGTGATCATGGTCCTGAGTTTGATGTCGCTGATCATGTTCCTGAGCTTGATGTCGGTGATCGTGGTCCTGAATTTGATGTCGGTGATCATGGTCCTGAGTTTGATGTCGGCGATCATGGTCCTGAGTTTGATGTCGGTGATCATTGTCCTGAGTTTGATGTAGGTGATCATGGTCCTGAGCTTGATGTAGGTGATCTTGGTCCTGAGTTTGATGTCGGTGATCATGGTCCTGAGTTTGATGTCAGTGATCATGGTCCTGAGTTTGATGTAGGTGATCATGGTCCTGAGCTTGATGTATGTGATCATGGTCCTGAGTTTGATGTAGATGATCATGGTCCTGAGCTTGATGTCGGTGATCATGGTCCTGATTTTGATGTCGGTGATCATGGACCTGAGTTTGATTTCAGTGATCATGGTCCTGAGTTTGATGTCAGTGATCATGGTCCTGATTTTGATGTCGGTGATCATGGTCCTGAGTTTGATGTCGCTGATCATGGTCCTCAGTTTGTTGTCGGTGATCATGGTCCTGAGTTTGATGTAGGTGATCATGGTCCTGAGCTTGATGTAGGTGCTCATGGTCCTGAGCTTGATGCATGTGATCATGTTCCTGAGATTGATGTAGGTATTCATGTTCCTGAGCTTGATTTCGGTGATCATGGTCCTGAGTTTGATATCGGTGATCATCGTCCTGAGTTTGATGTCGGTGATCATGGTCCTGAGTTTGATGTCGGTGAGCATGCTCCTGAGTTTGATGTCGGTGATCATTGTCCTGAGTTTGATGTCGGTGATCATCGTCCTGTGTTTGATGTCGGTGATCATGGTCCTGAGCTTGCTGTATGTGATCATGGTCCTGAGTTTGATGTAGCTGATGATGGTGTTGAGATTGATGTCGGTGATCATGGACCTGAGTTTGATTTCGGTGATCATGGTCCTGAGTTTGATGTCTGTGATCATGGTCCTGATTTTGATGTCGGTGATCATGGTCCTGAGTTTGATGTCGCTGATCATGGTCCTGAGCTTGATGTCGGTGATGGTGCTCCTGAATTTGATGTCGGTGATCATGCTCCTGAGTTTGATGTCGGTGATCATGGTCCTGAGCGTGATGTATGTGATCATGGTACTGAGTTTGATGTCGCTGATCATGGTCCTGAGTTTGATGTCGGTGATCATGCTCCTGAATTTGATGTCGGTGATCATGCTCCTGAATTTGATGTCGGTGATCGTGGTCCTGAGTTTGATGTCGCTGATCATGGTCCTGAGTTTGATGTCGGTGATCATGGTCCTCAGTTTGTTGTCGGTGATCATGGTCCTGAGTTTGATGTAGGTGATCATGGTCCTGAGCTTGATGTAGGTGCTCATGGTCCTGAGCTTGATGCATGTGATCATGTTCCTGAGATTGATGTATGTGTTCATGTTCCTGAGTTTGATTTCGGTGATCATGGTCCTGAGTTTGATATCGGTGATCATCGTCCTGAGTTTGATGTCGGTGAGCATGCTCCTGAGTTTGATGTCGGTGATCATGCTCCTGAATTTGATGTCGGTGATCTTGGTCCTCAGTTTGATGTAGGTGATCATGGTCCTCAGTTTGATGTCGGTGACCTGGTCCTGAGTTTGATTTCGGTGATCATGGTCCTCAGTTTGATGATGGTGATCATGGTCCTGAGTTTGATGACGGTGATCATGGTCCTGAGCTTGATGTATGTGATCACGTTCCTGAGTTAGATGTAGCTGATGATGGAGTTGAGATTGATGTCGGTGATCATGGTCCTGAGTTTGATGTCGCAGATCATGGTCCTGAGCTTGATGTCGGTGATCGTGCTCCTGAATTTGATGTCGGTGATCATGCTCCTGAGCTTGATGTATGTGATCATGCTCCTGAGTTTGATGTCGGTGATCATGCTCCAGAGTTTGATGTCGGTGATCATGGTCCTGAGTTTGATATCGGTGATCATGTCCTGAGTTTGATTTCGGTGATCATGGTCCTCAGTTTGATGTAGGTGATCATGGTCCTCAGTTTGATGTCGGTGATCATGTCCTGAGTTTGATGTAGGTGATCATGGTCCTCAGTTTGATTTCGGTGATCATGTCCTGAGTTTGATTTCGGTGATCTTGGTCCTCAGTTTGATGTAGGTGATCATGGTCCTCAGTTTGATGTTGGTGATCATGGTCCTGAGTTTGATGTCGCTGATCATGGTCCTGAGTTTGATGTAGGTGATCATGGTCCTGAGCTTGATGTATGTGATCATGGTCCTGAGTTTGATGTAGGTGATCATGGTCCTGAGCTTGATGTCGGTGATCATGGTCCTGAGATTGATGTCGGTGATCATGCTCCTGAGTTTGATGTCGGTGATCATGGTCCTGAGTTTGATGTCGGTGATCCTGGTCCTCAGTTTGTTGTCGGTGATCATGGTCCTGAGTTTGATGTAGGTGCTCATGGTCCTGAGCTTGATGCATGTGATCATGTTCCTGAGATTGATGTAGGTGTTCATGTTCCTGAGTTTGATTTCGGTGATCATGGTCCTGAGTTTGATATCGGTGATCATCGTCCTGTGTTTGATGTCGGTGATCATGCTCCTGAATTTGATGTCGGTGATCGTGGTCCTGAGTTTGATGTCGCTGATCATGGTCCTCAGTTTGATGTAGGTGATGATGGTCCTGAGATTGATGTCGTTGACCATCGTCCTGAGTTTGATGTCGTTGATCATGGTCCAGAGCTTGATGTAGATGATCATGGTCTTGAGTCTGATGTCGGAGATCATGCTCCTCAGTTTGATGTCAGTGAGCATTCTCCTGAGGTTGATTTAGGTGTTCTTGGTCTTGAGTTTGATGTCGGTGATCATGCTCCTCAGTTTGATGTCAGTGAGCATGCTGCTGAGTTTGATTTAGGTGCTCATGGTCCTGAGCTTGATGCAGGTGATCATGTTCCTGAGCTTGATGCAGGTGATCATGTTCCTGAGGTTCATGTCGGTAATCATGGTCCTGAGTTTGATGTAGGTGATCATGGTCCTGAGTTTGATGTCGGTGATCATGGTCCTGAGTTTGATGTAGGTGATCATGGTCCTGAGTTTGATGTCGGTGATCATGGTCCTGAGTTTGATATCGGTGATCATGGTCCTGAGTTTGATGTCGCTGATCATGTTCCTGAGCTTGATGTCGGTGATCGTGGTCCTGAATTTGATGTCGGTGATCATGGTCCTGAGTTTGATGTCGGCGATCATGGTCCTGAGTTTGATGTCGGTGATCATGGTCCTGAGTTTGATGTCGGTGAGCATGCTCCTGAGTTTGATGTCGGTGATCATGGTCCTTAGTTTGATGTCGGTGATCATGGTCCTGAGTTTGATGTCGGTGAGCATGCTCCTGAGTTTGATGTCGGTGATCATTGTCCTGAGTTTGATGTTGGTGATCATCGTCCTGAGTTTGATGTCGGTGAGCATGCTCCTGAGTTTGATGTCGGTGATCATTGTCCTGAGTTTGATGTTGGTGATCATCGTCCTGAGTTTGATGTCGGTGATCATGGTCCTGAGTTTGATGTCGGCGATCATGGTCCTGAGTTTGATGTCGGTGATCATGGTCCTGAGTTTGATGTCGGTGAGCATGCTCCTGAGTTTGATGTCGGTGATCATTGTCCTGAGTTTGATGTTGGTGATCATCGTCCTGAGTTTGATGTCGGTGATCATGGTCCTGAGTTTGATGTAGGTGATCATGGTCCTGAGCTTGATGTAGGTGATCATGGTCCTGAGTTTGATGTCGATGATCATGGTCCTGAGTTTGATGTAGGTGATCATGGTCCTGAGCTTGAAGCATGTGATCATGGTCCTGAGCATAATGTCGGTGATCATGGTCCTGTGTTTGATGTCCGTGATCATGGTCCTGAGCTTTATGTATGTGATCATGGTCCTGAGTTTGATGTAGCTGATGATGGTGTTGAGATTGATGTCGGTGATGATGGACCTGAGTTTGATTTCAGTGATCATGGTCCTGAGTTTGATGTCAGTGATCATGGTCCTGATTTTGATGTCGGTGATCATGGTCCTGAGTTTGATGTCGCTGATCATGGTCCAGAGCTTGATGTCGGTGATCGTGCTCCTGAATTTGATGTCGGTGATCATGCTCCTGTGTTTGATGTCGGTGATCATGGTCCTGAGCTTGATGTATGTGATCATGGTCCTGAGTTTGATGTAGGTGATCATGGTCCTGAGCTTGATGTCGGTGATCATGGTCCTGAGATTGATGTCGGTGATCATGCTCCTGAGTTTGATGTCGGTGATCATGGTCCTGAGTTTGATGTCGGTGATCATGGTCCTCAGTTTGTTGTCAGTGATCATGGTCCTGAGTTTGATGTAGGTGATCATGGTCCTGAGCTTGATGTAGGTGCTCATGGTCCTGAGCTTGATGCATGTGATCATGTTCCTGAGATTGATGTAGGTGTTCATGTTCCTGAGTTTGATTTCGGTGATCATGGTCCTGAGTTTGATATCGGTGATCATCGTCCTGAGTTTGATGTCGGTGATCATGGTCCTGAGTTTGATGTCGGTGAGCATGCTCCTGAGTTTGATGTCGGTGATCATGGTCCTGAGTTTGATGTCGGTGAGCATGCTCCTGAGTTTGATGTCGGTGAGCATGCTCCTGAGTTTGATGTCGGTGATCATCGTCCTGTGTTTGATGTCGGTGATCATTGTCCTGAGTTTGATGTCGGTGATCATCGTCCTGTGTTTGATGTCGGTGATCATGGTCCTGAGCTTGATGTATGTGATCATGGTCCTGAGTTTGATGTAGCTGATGATGGTGTTGAGATTGATGTCGGTGATCATGGACCTGAGTTTGATTTCGGTGATCATGGTCCTGAGTTTGATGTCAGTGATCATGGTCCTGATTTTGATGTCGGTGATCATGGTCCTGAGTTTGATGTCGCTGATCATGGTCCTGAGCTTGATGTCGGTGATGGTGCTCCTGAATTTGATGTCGGTGATCATGCTCCTGAGTTTGATGTCGGTGATCATGGTCCTGAGCTTGATGTATGTGATCATGGTACTGAGTTTGATGTCGCTGATCATGGTCCTGAGTTTGATGTCGGTGATCATGCTCCTGAATTTGATGTCGGTGATCATGCTCCTGAATTTGATGTCGGTGATCGTGGTCCTGAGTTTGATGTCGCTGATCATGGTCCTGAGTTTGTTGTCGGTGATCATGCTCCTGAATTTGATGTCGGTGTTCATGCTCCTAAATTTGATGTCGATGATCATGCTCCTGAATTTAATGTCAGTGCTCATGCTCCTGAGTTTGATGTCGATGATCATGCTCCTGAATTTGATGTCGGTGAACATGCTCCTGACTTTGATGTCGGTGATCATGGTCCTGAGCTTGATTTATGTGATCATGGTCCTGAGTTTGATGTAGGTGATGATGGTCCTGAGATTGATGTCGTTGACCATCGTCCTGAGTTTGATGTCGTTGATCATGGTCCAGAGCTTGATGTAGATGATCATGGTCTTGAGTCTGATGTCGGAGATCATGCTCCTCAGTTTGATGTCAGTGAGCATTCTCCTGAGGTTGATTTAGGTGTTCTTGGTCTTGAGTTTGATGTCGGTGATCATGCTCCTCAGTTTGATGTCAGTGAGCATGCTGCTGAGTTTGATTTAGGTGCTCATGGTCCTGAGCTTGATGCAGGTGATCATGTTCCTGAGCTTGATGCAGGTGAGCATGTTCTTGAGGTTCATGTCGGTAATCATGCTCCTGAGTTTGGTGTTGGTGATCATGTTCCTGAGCTTGATGTCGGTGATCATGGTCCTCAGTTTGATGTCGGTGATCATGCTCCTGAGTTTGATGTCGGTGATCATGGTCCTGAGTTTGATGTCGGTGATCATGGTCCTCAGTTTGTTGTCGGTGATCATGGTCCTGAGTTTGATGTAGGTGATCATGGTCCTGAGCTTGATGTAGGTGCTCATGGTCCTGAGCTTGATGCATGTGATCATGTTCCTGAGATTGATGTAGGTGTTCATGTTCCTGAGTTTGATTTTGGTGATCATGGTCCTGAGTTTGATATCGGTGATCATCGTCCTGAGTTTGATGTCGGTGATCATGGTCCTGAGTTTGATGTCGGTGAGCATGCTCCTGAGTTTGATGTCGGTGATCATTGTCCTGAGTTTGATGTCGGTGATCATCGTCCTGTGTTTGATGTCGGTGATCATGGTCCTGAGCTTGATGTATGTGATCATGGTCCTGAGTTTGATGTAGCTGATGATGGTGTTGAGATTGATGTCGGTGATCATGGACCTGAGTTTGATTTCGGTGATCATGGTCCTGAGTTTGATGTCAGTGATCATGGTCCTGATTTTGATGTCGGTGATCATGGTCCTGAGTTTGATGTCGCTGATCATGGTCCTGAGCTTGATGTCGGTGATGGTGCTCCTGAATTTGATGTCGGTGATCATGCTCCTGAGTTTGATGTCGGTGATCATGGTCCTGAGCTTGATGTATGTGATCATGGTACTGAGTTTGATGTCGCTGATCATGGTCCTGAGTTTGATGTCGGTGATCATGCTCCTGAATTTGATGTCGGTGATCATGCTCCTGAATTTGATGTCGGTGTTCATGCTCCTAAATTTGATGTCGATGATCATGCTCCTGAATTTAATGTCAGTGCTCATGCTCCTGAGTTTGATGTCGATGATCATGCTCCTGAATTTGATGTCGGTGAACATGCTCCTGACTTTGATGTCGGTGATCATGGTCCTGAGCTTGATTTATGTGATCATGGTCCTGAGTTTGATGTAGGTGATGATGGTCCTGAGATTGATGTCGTTGACCATCGTCCTGAGTTTGATGTGGTTGATCATGGTCCAGAGCTTGATGTAGATGATCATGGTCTTGAGTCTGATGTCGGAGATCATGCTCCTCAGTTTGATGTCAGTGAGCATTCTCCTGAGGTTGATTTAGGTGTTCTTGGTCTTGAGTTTGATGTCGGTGATCATGCTCCTCAGTTTGATGTCAGTGAGCATGCTGCTGAGTTTGATTTAGGTGCTCATGGTCCTGAGCTTGATGCAGGTGATCATGTTCCTGAGCTTGATGCAGGTGATCATGTTCCTGAGGTTCATGTCGGTAATCATGGTCCTGAGTTTGATGTAGGTGATCATGGTCCTGAGTTTGATGTCGGTGATCATGGTCCTGAGTTTGATGTAGGTGATCATGGTCCTGAGTTTGATGTCGGTGATCATGGTCCTGAGTTTGATATCGGTGATCATGGTCCTGAGTTTGATGTCGCTGATCATCTTCCTGAGCTTGATGTCGGTGATCGTGGTCCTGAATTTGATGTCGGTGATCATGGTCCTGAGTTTGATGTCGGCGATCATGGTCCTGAGTTTGATGTCGGTGATCATTGTCCTGAGTTTGATGTAGGTGATCATGGTCCTGAGCTTGATGTAGGTGATCTTGGTCCTGAGTTTGATGTCGGTGATCATGGTCCTGAGTTTGATGTCGGTGATCATGGTCCTGAGTTTGATGTAGGTGATCATGGTCCTGAGCTTGATGTATGTGATCATGGTCCTGAGTTTGATGTAGATGATCATGGTCCTGAGCTTGATGTCGGTGATCATGGTCCTGATTTTGATGTCGGTGATCATGGTCCTGAGTTTGATGTCGCTGATCATGGTCCTGAGCTTGATGTCGGTGATCATGCTCCTGAATTTGATGTCGGTGATCATGCTCCTGAGTTTGATGTCGGTGATCATGGTCCTGAGCTTGATGCAGGTGATCATGTTCCTGAGATTGATGTAGGTGTTCATGTTCCTGAGTTTGATTTCGGTGATAATGGTCCTGAGTTTGATTTAGGTGCTCATGGTCCTGAGCTTGATGCAGGTGATCATGTTCCTGAGCTTGATGCAGGTGATCATGTTCCTGAGATTGATGTAGGTGTTCATGTTCCTGAGTTTGATTTCGGTGATCATGGTCCTGAGTTTGATATCGGTGATCATCGTCCTGAGTTTGATGTCGGTGATCATGGTCCTGAGTTTGATGTCGGTGATCATTGTCCTGAGTTTGATGTCGGTGATCATTGTCCTGAGTTTGATGTCGGTGATCATCGTCCTGTGTTTGATTTCGGTGATCATGGTCCTGAGCTTGATGTATGTGATCATGGTCCTGAGTTTGATGTAGCTGATGATGGTGTTGAGATTGATGTCGGTGATCATGGACCTGAGTTTGATTTCGGTGATCATGGTCCTGAGGTTGATGTCAGTGATCATGGTCCTGATTTTGATGTCGGTGATCATGGTCCTGAGTTTGATGTCGCTGATCATGGTCCTGAGCTTGATGTCGGTGATGGTGCTCCTGAATTTGATGTCGGTGATCATGCTCCTGAGTTTGATGTCGGTGATCATGGTCCTGAGCTTGATGTATGTGATCATGGTACTGAGTTTGATGTCGCTGATCATGGTCCTGAGTTTGATGTCGGTGATCATGCTCCTGAATTTGATGTCGGTGATCATGCTCCTGAATTTGATGTCGGTGATCGTGGTCCTGAGTTTGATGTCGCTGATCATGGTCCTGAGTTTGATGTAGGTGATGATGGTCCTGAGATTGATGTCGTTGACCATCGTCCTGAGTTTGATGTCGTTGATCATGGTCCAGAGCTTGATGTAGATGATCATGGTCTTGAGTCTGATGTCGGAGATCATGCTCCTCAGTTTGATGTCAGTGAGCATTCTCCTGAGGTTGATTTAGGTGTTCTTGGTCTTGAGTTTGATGTCGGTGATCATGCTCCTCAGTTTGATGTCAGTGAGCATGCTGCTGAGTTTGATTTAGGTGCTCATGGTCCTGAGCTTGATGCAGGTGATCATGTTCCTGAGATTGATGCAGGTGATCATGTTCCTGAGGTTCATGTCGGTAATCATGGTCCTGAGTTTGATGTAGGTGATCATGGTCCTGAGTTTGATGTCGGTGATCATGGTCCTGAGTTTGATGTCGGTGATCATGGTCCTGAGTTTGATATCGGTGATCATGGTCCTGAGTTTGATGTCGCTGATCATGTTCCTGAGCTTGATGTCGGTTATCGTGGTCCTGAATTTGATGTCGGTGATCATGGTCCTGAGTTTGATGTCGGCGATCATGGTCCTGAGTTTGATGTCGGTGATCATGGTCCTGAGTTTGATGTCGGTGAGCATGCTCCTGAGTTTGATGTCGGTGATCATGGTCCTGAACTTGATTTATGTGATCATGGTCCTGAGTTTGATGTAGGTGATGATGGTCCTGAGATTGATGTCGTTGACCATCGTCCTGAGTTTGATGTCGTTGATCATGGTCTTGAGTCTGATTTCGGAGATCATGCTCCTCAGTTTGATGTCAGTGAGCATTCTCCTGAGGTTGATTTAGGTGTTCTTGGTCTTGAGTTTGATGTCGGTGATCATGCTCCTCAGTTTGATGTCAGTGAGCATGCTGCTGAGTTTGATTTAGGTGCTCATGGTCCTGAGCTTGATGCAGGTGATCATGTTCCTGAGCTTGATGCAGGTGATCATGTTCCTGAGGTTCATGTCGGTAATCATGGTCCTGAGTTTGATGTCGGTGATCATGGTCCTGAGCTTGATGTATGTGATCATGGTACTGAGTTTGATGTCGCTGATCATGGTCCTGAGTTTGATGTCGGTGATCATGCTCCTGAATTTGATGTCGGTGTTCATGCTCCTAAATTTGATGTCGGTGATCATGCTCCTGAATTTAATGTCAGTGCTCATGCTCCTGAGTTTGATGTCGATGATCATGCTCCTGAATTTGATGTCGGTGAACATGCTCCTGACTTTGATGTCGGTGATCATGGTCCTGAGCTTGATTTATGTGATCATGGTCCTGAGTTTGATGTAGGTGATGATGGTCCTGAGATTGATGTCATTGACCATCGTCCTGAGTTTGATGTCGTTGATCATGGTCCAGAGCTTGATGTAGATGATCATGGTCTAGAGTCTGATGTCGGAGATCATGCTCCTCAGTTTGATGTCAGTGAGCATTCTCCTGAGGTTGATTTAGGTGTTCTTGGTCTTGAGTTTGATGTCGGTGATCATGCTCCTCAGTTTGATGTCAGTGAGCATGCTGCTGAGTTTGATTTAGGTGCTCATGGTCCTGAGCTTGATGCAGGTGATCATGTTCCTGAGCTTGATGCAGGTGATCATGTTCCTGAGGTTCATGTCGGTAATCATGGTCCTGAGTTTGATGTAGGTGATCATGGTCCTGAGTTTGATGTCGGTGATCATGGTCCTGAGTTTGATGTAGGTGATCATGGTCCTGAGTTTGAGGTCGGTGATCATGGTCCTGAGTTTGATATCGGTGATCATGGTCCTGAGTTTGATGTCGCTGATCATGTTCCTGAGCTTGATGTCGGTGATCGTGGTCCTGAATTTGATGTCGGTGATCATGGTCCTGAGTTTGATGTCGGCGATCATGGTCCTGAGTTTGATGTCGGTGATCATTGTCCTGAGTTTGATGTAGGTGATCATGGTCCTGAGCTTGATGTAGGTGATCTTGGTCCTGAGTTTGATGTCGGTGATCATGGTCCTGAGTTTGATGTCGGTGATCATGGTCCTGAGTTTGATGTAGGTGATCATGGTCCTGAGCTTGATGTATGTGATCATGGTCCTGAGTTTGATGTAGATGATCATGGTCCTGAGCTTGATGTCGGTGATCATGGTCCTGATTTTGATGTCGGTGATCATGGTCCTGAGTTTGATGTCGCTGATCATGGTCCTGAGCTTGATGTCGGTGATCATGCTCCTGAATTTGATGTCGGTGATCATGCTCCTGAGTTTGATGTCGGTGATCATGGTCCTGAGCTTGATGCAGGTGATCATGTTCCTGAGATTGATGTAGGTGTTCATGTTCCTGAGTTTGATTTCGGTGATCATGGTCCTGAGTTTGATTTAGGTGCTCATGGTCCTGAGCTTGATGCAGGTGATCATGTTCCTGAGCTTGATGCAGGTGATCATGTTCCTGAGATTGATGTAGGTGTTCATGTTCCTGAGTTTGATTTCGGTGATCATGGTCCTGAGTTTGATATCGGTGATCATCGTCCTGAGTTTGATGTCGGTGATCATGGTCCTGAGTTTGATTTCGGTGATCATGGTCCTGAGTTTGATATCGGTGATCATCGTCCTGAGTTTGATGTCGGTGATCATGGTCCTGAGTTTGATGTCGGTGATCATGGTCCTGAGCTTGATGTCGGTGATCATTGTCCTGAGTTTGATGTCGGTGATCATCGTCCTGTGTTTGATTTCGGTGCTCATGGTCCTGAGCTTGATGCAGGTGATCATGTTCCTGAGCTTGATGCAGGTGATCATGTTCCTGAGGTTCATGTCGGTAATCATGGTCCTGAGTTTGATGTCGGTGATCATGGTCCTGAGCTTCATGTATGTGATCATGGTACTGAGTTTGATGTCGCTGATCATGGTCCTGAGTTTGATGTCGGTGATCATGCTCCTGAATTTGATGTCGGTGATCATGCTCCTGAATTTGATGTCGGTGATCGTGGTCCTGAGTTTGATGTCGCTGATCATGGTCCTGAGTTTGATGTCGGTGATCATGCTCCTGAATTTGACGTCGGTGTTCATGCTCCTAAATTTGATGTCGATGATCATGCTCCTGAATTTGATGTCGCTGATCATGGTCCTGAGCTTGATGTCGGTGATGGTGCTCCTGAATTTGATGTCGGTGATCATGCTCCTGAGTTTGATGTCGGTGATCATGGTCCTGAGCTTGATGTATGTGATCATGGTACTGAGTTTGATGTCGCTGATCATGGTCCTGAGTTTGATGTCGGTGATCATGCTCCTGAATTTGATGTCGGTGATCATGCTCCTGAATTTGATGTCGGTGATCGTGGTCCTGAGTTTGATGTCGCTGATCATGGTCCTGAGTTTGATGTAGGTGATGATGGTCCTGAGATTGATGTCGTTGACCATCGTCCTGAGTTTGATGTCGTTGATCATGGTCCAGAGCTTGATGTAGATGATCATGGTCTTGAGTCTGATGTCGGAGATCATGCTCCTCAGTTTGATGTCAGTGAGCATTCTCCTGAGGTTGATTTAGGTGTTCTTGGTCTTGAGTTTGATGTCGGTGATCATGCTCCTCAGTTTGATGTCAGTGAGCATGCTGCTGAGTTTGATTTAGGTGCTCATGGTCCTGAGCTTGATGCAGGTGATCATGTTCCTGAGATTGATGCAGGTGATCATGTTCCTGAGGTTCATGTCGGTAATCATGGTCCTGAGTTTGATGTAGGTGATCATGGTCCTGAGTTTGATGTCGGTGATCATGGTCCTGAGTTTGATGTCGGTGATCATGGTCCTGAGTTTGATATCGGTGATCATGGTCCTGAGTTTGATGTCGCTGATCATGTTCCTGAGCTTGATGTCGGTTATCGTGGTCCTGAATTTGATGTCGGTGATCATGGTCCTGAGTTTGATGTCGGCGATCATGGTCCTGAGTTTGATGTCGGTGATCATGGTCCTGAGTTTGATGTCGGTGAGCATGCTCCTGAGTTTGATGTCGGTGATCATGGTCCTGAACTTGATTTATGTGATCATGGTCCTGAGTTTGATGTAGGTGATGATGGTCCTGAGATTGATGTCGTTGACCATCGTCCTGAGTTTGATGTCGTTGATCATGGTCTTGAGTCTGATTTCGGAGATCATGCTCCTCAGTTTGATGTCAGTGAGCATTCTCCTGAGGTTGATTTAGGTGTTCTTGGTCTTGAGTTTGATGTCGGTGATCATGCTCCTCAGTTTGATGTCAGTGAGCATGCTGCTGAGTTTGATTTAGGTGCTCATGGTCCTGAGCTTGATGCAGGTGATCATGTTCCTGAGCTTGATGCAGGTGATCATGTTCCTGAGGTTCATGTCGGTAATCATGGTCCTGAGTTTGATGTCGGTGATCATGGTCCTGAGCTTGATGTATGTGATCATGGTACTGAGTTTGATGTCGCTGATCATGGTCCTGAGTTTGATGTCGGTGATCATGCTCCTGAATTTGATGTCGGTGTTCATGCTCCTAAATTTGATGTCGGTGATCATGCTCCTGAATTTAATGTCAGTGCTCATGCTCCTGAGTTTGATGTCGATGATCATGCTCCTGAATTTGATGTCGGTGAACATGCTCCTGACTTTGATGTCGGTGATCATGGTCCTGAGCTTGATTTATGTGATCATGGTCCTGAGTTTGATGTAGGTGATGATGGTCCTGAGATTGATGTCATTGACCATCGTCCTGAGTTTGATGTCGTTGATCATGGTCCAGAGCTTGATGTAGATGATCATGGTCTAGAGTCTGATGTCGGAGATCATGCTCCTCAGTTTGATGTCAGTGAGCATTCTCCTGAGGTTGATTTAGGTGTTCTTGGTCTTGAGTTTGATGTCGGTGATCATGCTCCTCAGTTTGATGTCAGTGAGCATGCTGCTGAGTTTGATTTAGGTGCTCATGGTCCTGAGCTTGATGCAGGTGATCATGTTCCTGAGCTTGATGCAGGTGATCATGTTCCTGAGGTTCATGTCGGTAATCATGGTCCTGAGTTTGATGTAGGTGATCATGGTCCTGAGTTTGATGTCGGTGATCATGGTCCTGAGTTTGATGTAGGTGATCATGGTCCTGAGTTTGAGGTCGGTGATCATGGTCCTGAGTTTGATATCGGTGATCATGGTCCTGAGTTTGATGTCGCTGATCATGTTCCTGAGCTTGATGTCGGTGATCGTGGTCCTGAATTTGATGTCGGTGATCATGGTCCTGAGTTTGATGTCGGCGATCATGGTCCTGAGTTTGATGTCGGTGATCATTGTCCTGAGTTTGATGTAGGTGATCATGGTCCTGAGCTTGATGTAGGTGATCTTGGTCCTGAGTTTGATGTCGGTGATCATGGTCCTGAGTTTGATGTCGGTGATCATGGTCCTGAGTTTGATGTAGGTGATCATGGTCCTGAGCTTGATGTATGTGATCATGGTCCTGAGTTTGATGTAGATGATCATGGTCCTGAGCTTGATGTCGGTGATCATGGTCCTGATTTTGATGTCGGTGATCATGGTCCTGAGTTTGATGTCGCTGATCATGGTCCTGAGCTTGATGTCGGTGATCATGCTCCTGAATTTGATGTCGGTGATCATGCTCCTGAGTTTGATGTCGGTGATCATGGTCCTGAGCTTGATGCAGGTGATCATGTTCCTGAGATTGATGTAGGTGTTCATGTTCCTGAGTTTGATTTCGGTGATCATGGTCCTGAGTTTGATTTAGGTGCTCATGGTCCTGAGCTTGATGCAGGTGATCATGTTCCTGAGCTTGATGCAGGTGATCATGTTCCTGAGATTGATGTAGGTGTTCATGTTCCTGAGTTTGATTTCGGTGATCATGGTCCTGAGTTTGATATCGGTGATCATCGTCCTGAGTTTGATGTCGGTGATCATGGTCCTGAGTTTGATTTCGGTGATCATGGTCCTGAGTTTGATATCGGTGATCATCGTCCTGAGTTTGATGTCGGTGATCATGGTCCTGAGTTTGATGTCGGTGATCATGGTCCTGAGCTTGATGTCGGTGATCATTGTCCTGAGTTTGATGTCGGTGATCATCGTCCTGTGTTTGATTTCGGTGCTCATGGTCCTGAGCTTGATGCAGGTGATCATGTTCCTGAGCTTGATGCAGGTGATCATGTTCCTGAGGTTCATGTCGGTAATCATGGTCCTGAGTTTGATGTCGGTGATCATGGTCCTGAGCTTCATGTATGTGATCATGGTACTGAGTTTGATGTCGCTGATCATGGTCCTGAGTTTGATGTCGGTGATCATGCTCCTGAATTTGATGTCGGTGATCATGCTCCTGAATTTGATGTCGGTGATCGTGGTCCTGAGTTTGATGTCGCTGATCATGGTCCTGAGTTTGATGTCGGTGATCATGCTCCTGAATTTGACGTCGGTGTTCATGCTCCTAAATTTGATGTCGATGATCATGCTCCTGAATTTAATGTCAGTGCTCATGCTCCTGAGTTTGATGTCGATGATCATGCTCCTGAATTTGATGTCGGTGAACATGCTCCTGACTTTGATGTCGGTGATCATGGTCCTGAGCTTGATTTATGTGATCATGGTCCTGAGTTTGATGTAGGTGATGATGGTCCTGAGATTGATGTCGTTGACCATCGTCCTGAGTTTGATGTGGTTGATCATGGTCCAGAGCTTGATGTAGATGATCATGGTCTTGAGTCTGATGTCGGAGATCATGCTCCTCAGTTTGATGTCAGTGAGCATTCTCCTGAGGTTGATTTAGGTGTTCTTGGTCTTGAGTTTGATGTCGGTGATCATGCTCCTCAGTTTGATGTCAGTGAGCATGCTGCTGAGTTTGATTTAGGTGCTCATGGTCCTGAGCGTGATGCAGGTGATCATGTTCCTGAGCTTGATGCAGGTGATCATGTTCCTGAGGTTCATGTCGGTAATCATGGTCCTGAGTTTGATGTAGGTGATCATGGTCCTGAGTTTGATGTCGGTGATCATGGTCCTGAGTTTGATGTAGGTGATCATGGTCCTGAGTTTGATGTCGGTGATCATGGTCCTGAGTTTGATATCGGTGATCATGGTCCTGAGTTTGATGTCGCTGATCATGTTCCTGAGCTTGATGTCGGTGATCGTGGTCCTGAATTTGATGTCGGTGATCATGGTCCTGAGTTTGATGTCGGCGATCATGGTCCTGAGTTTGATGTCGGTGATCATTGTCCTGAGTTTGATGTAGGTGATCATGGTCCTGAGCTTGATGTAGGTGATCTTGGTCCTGAGTTTGATGTCGGTGATCATGGTCCTGAGTTTGATGTCGGTGATCATGGTCCTGAGTTTGATGTAGGTGATCATGGTCCTGAGCTTGATGTATGTGATCATGGTCCTGAGTTTGATGTAGATGATCATGGTCCTGAGCTTGATGTCGGTGATCATGGTCCTGATTTTGATGTCGGTGATCATGGTCCTGAGTTTGATGTCGCTGATCATGGTCCTGAGCTTGATGTCGGTGATCATGCTCCTGAATTTGATGTCGGTGATCATGCTCCTGAGTTTGATGTCGGTGATCATGGTCCTGAGCTTGATGCAGGTGATCATGTTCCTGAGATTGATGTAGGTGTTCATGTTCCTGAGTTTGATTTCGGTGATCATGGTCCTGAGTTTGATTTAGGTGCTCATGGTCCTGAGCTTGATGCAGGTGATCATGTTCCTGAGCTTGATGCAGGTGATCATGTTCCTGAGATTGATGTAGGTGTTCATGTTCCTGAGTTTGATTTCGGTGATCATGGTCCTGAGTTTGATATCGGTGATCATCGTCCTGAGTTTGATGTCGGTGATCATGGTCCTGAGTTTGATGTCGGTGATCATTGTCCTGAGTTTGATGTCGGTGATCATTGTCCTGAGTTTGATGTCGGTGATCATCGTCCTGTGTTTGATTTCGGTGATCATGGTCCTGAGCTTGATGTATGTGATCATGGTCCTGAGTTTGATGTAGCTGATGATGGTGTTGAGATTGATGTCGGTGATCATGGACCTGAGTTTGATTTCGGTGATCATGGTCCTGAGGTTGATGTCAGTGATCATGGTCCTGATTTTGATGTCGGTGATCATGGTCCTGAGTTTGATGTCGCTGATCATGGTCCTGAGCTTGATGTCGGTGATGGTGCTCCTGAATTTGATGTCGGTGATCATGCTCCTGAGTTTGATGTCGGTGATCATGGTCCTGAGCTTGATGTATGTGATCATGGTACTGAGTTTGATGTCGCTGATCATGGTCCTGAGTTTGATGTCGGTGATCATGCTCCTGAATTTGATGTCGGTGATCATGCTCCTGAATTTGATGTCGGTGATCATGCTCCTGAATTTGATGTCGGTGATCGTGGTCCTGAGTTTGATGTCGCTGATCATGGTCCTGAGTTTGTTGTCGGTGATCATGGTCCTGAGCTTGATGTCGGTGATGGTGCTCCTGAATTTGATGTCGGTGATCATGGTCCTGAGTTTGATATCGGTGATCATGGTCCTGAGTTTGATGTCGCTGATCATGTTCCTGAGCTTGATGTCGGTGATCGTGGTCCTGAATTTGATGTCGGTGATCATGGTCCTGAGTTTGATTTCGGCGATCATGGTCCTGAGTTTGATGTCGGTGATCATGGTCCTGAGTTTGATGTCGGTGAGCATGCTCCTGAGTTTGATGTCGGTGATCATGGTCCTGAACTTGATTTATGTGATCATGGTCCTGAGTTTGATGTCGGTGATCATGGTCCTGAGCTTGATGTATGTGATCATGGTACTGAGTTTGATGTCGCTGATCATGGTCCTGAGCTTGATGTCGGTGATCATGCTCCTGAATTTGATGTCGGTGATCATGCTCCTGAATTTGATGTCGGTGATCGTGGTCCTGAGTTTGATGTCGCTGATCATGGTCCTGAGTTTGATGTCGGTGATCATGCTCCTGAATTTGATGTCGGTGTTCATGCTCCTAAATTTGATGTCCATGATCATGCTCCTGAATTTAATGTCAGTGCTCATGCTCCTGAGTTTGATGTCGATGATCATGCTCCTGAATTTGATGTCGGTGAACATGCTCCTGACTTTGATGTCGGTGATCATGGTCCTGAGCTTGATTTATGTGATCATGGTCCTGAGTTTGATGTAGGTGATGATGGTCCTGAGATTGATGTCGTTGACCATCGTCCTGAGTTTGATGTCGTTGATCATGGTCCAGAGCTTGATGTAGATGATCATGGTCTTGAGTCTGATGTCGGAGATCATGCTCCTCAGTTTGATGTCAGTGAGCATTCTCCTGAGGTTGATTTAGGTGTTCTTGGTCTTGAGTTTGATGTCGGTGATCATGCTCCTCAGTTTGATGTCAGTGAGCATGCTGCTGAGTTTGATTTAGGTGCTCATGGTCCTGAGCTTGATTCAGGTGATCATGTTCCTGAGCTTGATGCAGGTGATCATGTTCCTGAGGTTCATGTCGGTAATCATGGTCCTGAGTTTGATGTAGGTGATCATGGTCCTGAGTTTGATGTCGGTGATCATGGTCCTGAGTTTGATGTAGGTGATCATGGTCCTGAGTTTGATGTCGGTGATCATGGTCCTGAGTTTGATATCGGTGATCATGGTCCTCAGTTTGATGTCGCTGATCATGTTCCTGAGCTTGATGTCGGTGATCGTGGTCCTGAATTTGATGTCGGTGATCATGGTCCTGTGTTTGATGTCGGCGATCATGGTCCTGAGTTTGATGTCGGTGATCATGGTCCTGAGTTTGATGTCGGTGAGCATGCTCCTGAGTTTGATGTCGGTGATCATGGTCCTGAACTTGATTTATGTGATCATGGTCCTGAGTTTGATGTAGGTGATGATGGTCCTGAGATTGATGTCGTTGACCATCGTCCTGAGTTTGATGTCGTTGATCATGGTCCAGAGCTTGATGTAGATGATCATGGTCTTGAGTCTGATGTCGGAGATCATGCTCCTCAGTTTGATGTCAGTGAGCATTCTCCTGAGGTTGATTTAGGTGTTCTTGGTCTTGAGTTTGATGTCGGTGATCATGCTCCTCAGTTTGATGTCAGTGAGCATGCTGCTGAGTTTGATTTAGGTGCTCATGGTCCTGAGCTTGATGCAGGTGATCATGTTCCTGAGCTTGATGCAGGTGATCATGTTCCTGAGGTTCATGTCGGTAATCATGGTCCTGAGTTTGATGTCGGTGATCATGGTCCTGAGCTTGATGTATGTGATCATGGTACTGAGTTTGATGTCGCTGATCATGGTCCTGAGTTTGATGTCGGTGATCATGCTCCTGAATTTGATGTCGGTGATCATGCTCCTGAATTTGATGTCGGTGATCGTGGTCCTGAGTTTGATGTCGCTGATCATGGTCCTGAGTTTGATGTCGGTGATCATGCTCCTGAATTTGATGTCGGTGTTCATGCTCCTAAATTTGATGTCGATGATCATGCTCCTGAATTTAATGTCAGTGCTCATGCTCCTGAGTTTGATGTCGATGATCATGCTCCTGAATTTGATGTCGGTGAACATGCTCCTGACTTTGATGTCGGTGATCATGGTCCTGAGCTTGATTTATGTGATCATGGTCCTGAGTTTGATGTAGGTGATGATGGTCCTGAGATTGATGTCGTTGACCATCGTCCTGAGTTTGATGTCGTTGATCATGGTCCAGAGCTTGATGTAGATGATCATGGTCTTGAGTCTGATGTCGGTGATCATGCTCCTCAGTTTGATGTCAGTGAGCATGCTGCTGAGTTTGATTTAGGTGCTCATGGTCCTGAGCTTGATGCAGGTGATCATGTTCCTGAGCTTGATGCAGGTGATCATGTTCCTGAGGTTCATGTCGGTAATCATGATCCTGAGTTTGATGTAGGTGATCATGGTCCTGAGTTTGATGTCGGTGATCATGGTCCTGAGTTTGATGTAGGTGATCATGGTCCTGAGTTTGATGTCGGTGATCATGGTCCTGAGTTTGATATCGGTGATCATGGTCCTAAGTTTGATGTCGCTGATCATGTTCCTGAGCTTGATGTCGGTGATCGTGGTCCTGAATTTGATGTCGGTGATCATGGTCCTGAGTTTGATGTCGGCGATCATGGTCCTGAGTTTGATGTCGGTGATCATTGTCCTGAGTTTGATGTAGGTGATCATGGTCCTGAGCTTGATGTAGGTGATCTTGGTCCTGAGTTTGATGTCGGTGATCATGGTCCTGAGTTTGATGTCGGTGATCATGGTCCTGAGTTTGATGTAGGTGATCATGTTCCTGAGCTTGATGTATGTGATCATGGTCCTGAGTTTGATGTAGATGATCATGGTCCTGAGCTTGATGTCGGTGATCATGGTCCTGATTTTGATGTCGGTGATCATGGTCCTGAGTTTGATGTCGCTGATCATGGTCCTGAGCTTGATGTCGGTGATCATGCTCCTGAATTTGATGTCGGTGATCATGCTCCTGAGTTTGATGTCGGTGATCATGGTCCTGAGCATGATGCAGGTGATCATGTTCCTGAGATTGATGTAGGTGTTCATGTTCCTGAGTTTGATTTCGGTGATCATGGTCCTGAGTTTGATTTAGGTGCTCATGGTCCTGAGCTTGATGCAGGTGATCATGTTCCTGAGCTTGATGCAGGTGATCATGTTCCTGAGATTGATGTAGGTGTTCATGTTCCTGAGTTTGATGTCGGTGATCATGGTCCTGAGTTTGATGTCGGTGAGCATGCTCCTGAGTTTGATGTCGGTGATCATTGTCCTGAGTTTGATGTCGGTGATCATCGTCCTGTGTTTGATTTCGGTGATCATGGTCCTGAGCTTGATGTATGTGATCATGGTCCTGAGTTTGATGTAGCTGATGATGGTGTTGAGATTGATGTCGGTGATCATGGACCTGAGTTTGATTTCGGTGATCATGGTCCTGAGGTTGATGTCAGTGATCATGGTCCTGATTTTGATGTCGGTGATCATGGTCCTGAGTTTGATGTCGCTGATCATGGTTCTGAGCTTGATGTCGGTGATGGTGCTCCTGAATTTGATGTCGGTGATCATGCTCCTGAGTTTGATGTCGGTGATCATGGTCCTGAGCTTGATGTATGTGATCATGGTACTGAGTTTGATGTCGCTGATCATGGTCCTGAGTTTGATGTCGGTGATCATGCTCCTGAATTTGATGTCGGTGATCATGCTCCTGAATTTGATGTCGGTGATCGTGGTCCTGAGTTTGATGTCGCTGATCATGGTCCTGAGTTTGATGTAGGTGATGATGGTCCTGAGATTGATGTCGTTGACCATCGTCCTGAGTTTGATGTCGTTGATCATGGTCCAGAGCTTGATGTAGATGATCATGGTCTTGAGTCTGATGTCGGAGATCATGCTCCTCAGTTTGATGTCAGTGAGCATTCTCCTGAGGTTGATTTAGGTGTTCTTGGTCTTGAGTTTGATGTCGGTGATCATGCTCCTCAGTTTGATGTCAGTGAGCATGCTGCTGAGTTTGATTTAGGTGCTCATGGTCCTGAGCTTGATGCAGGTGATCATGTTCCTGAGCTTGATGCAGGTGATCATGTTCCTGAGGTTCATGTCGGTAATCATGGTCCTGAGTTTGATGTAGGTGATCATGGT
The DNA here is from genome assembly GCF_030144855.1 of Hypanus sabinus. NCBI lineage: Eukaryota > Metazoa > Chordata > Chondrichthyes > Myliobatiformes > Dasyatidae > Hypanus > Hypanus sabinus. Next base: position 74,977,683 of record NC_082723.1, on the reverse strand, counting down.
CCTGAGTTTGATGTCGGTGATCATGGTCCTGAGTTTGATATCGGTGATCATGGTCCTGAGTTTGATGTAGGTGATCATGGTCTTGAGCTTGATGTAGGTGATCATGGTCCTGAGTTTGATGTCGGTGATCATGGTCCTGAGTTTGATGTAGGTGATCATGGTCCTGAGCTTGAAGCGTGTGATCATGGTCCTGAGCTTAATGTCGGTGATCATGGTCCTGTGTTTGATGTCCGTGATCATGGTCCTGAGCTTTATGTATGTGATCATGGTCCTGAGTTTGATGTAGCTGATGATGGTGTTGAGATTGATGTTGGTTATCATGGACCTGAGTTTGATTTCAATGATCATGGTCCTGAGTTTGATGTCGTTGAGCATGCTCCTGAGTTTGGTGTTGGTGATCATGTTCCTGAGCTTGATGTCGGTGATCATGGTCCTCAGTTTGATGTCGGTGATCATGCTCCTGAGTTTGATGTCGGTGATCATGGTCCTGAGTTTGATGTCGGTGATCATGGTCCTCAGTTTGATGTCGGTGATCATGGTCCTGAGTTTGATGTAGGTGATCATGGTCCTGAGCTTGATGTAGGTGCTCATGGTCCTGAGCTTGATGCAGGTGATCATGTTCCTGAGATTGATGTAGGTGATCATGTTCCTGAGCTTCATGTCGGTAATCATGGTCCTGAGTTTGATGTCGATGATCATGGTCCTGAGTTTGATATCGGTGATCATGGTCCTGAGTTTGATGTCGGTGATCATGGTCCTGAGTTTGATGTCGGTGAGCATGCTCCTGAGTTTGATGTCGGTGATCATTGTCCTGAGTTTGATGTCGGTGATCATCGTCCTGAGTTTGATGTCGGTGATCATGGTCCTGAGTTTGATGTAGGTGATCATGGTCTTGAGCTTGATGTAGGTGATCATGGTCCTGAGTTTGATGTCGGTGATCATGGTCCTGAGTTTGATGTAGGTGATCATGGTCCTGAGCTTGAAGCATGTGATCATGGTCCTGAGCTTGATGTAGCTGATGATGGTGTTGAGATTGATGTCGGTGATCATGGTCCTGAGCTTAATGTCGGTGATCATGGTCCTGTGTTTGATGTCCGTGATCATGGTCCTGAGCTTTATGTATGTGATCATGGTCCTGAGTTTGATGTAGCTGATGATGGTGTTGAGATTGATGTCGGTGATCATGGACCTGAGTTTGATGTCAGTGATCATGGTCTTGAGTCTGATGTCGGAGATCATGCTCCTCAGTTTGATGTCAGTGAGCATTCTCCTGAGGTTGATTTAGGTGTTCTTGGTCTTGAGTTTGATGTCGGTGATCATGCTCCTCAGTTTGATGTCAGTGAGCATGCTGCTGAGTTTGATTTAGGTGCTCATGGTCCTGAGCTTGATGCAGGTGATCATGTTCCTGAGCTTGATGCAGGTGATCATGTTCCTGAGGTTCATGTCGGTAATCATGGTCCTCAGTTTGATGTAGGTGATCATGGTCCTGAGTTTGATGTCGGTGATCATGGTCCTGAGTTTGATGTAGGTGATCATGGTCCTGAGTTTGATGTCGGTGATCATGGTCCTGAGTTTGATATCGGTGATCATGGTCCTGAGTTTGATGTCGCTGATCATGTTCCTGAGCTTGATGTCGGTGATCGTGGTCCTGAATTTGATGTCGGTGATCATGGTCCTGAGTTTGATGTCGGCGATCATGGTCCTGAGTTTGATGTCGGTGATCATGGTCCTGAGTTTGATGTAGGTGATCATGGTCCTGAGTTTGATGTCGGTGATCATGGTCCTGAGTTTGATATCGGTGATCATGGTCCTGAGTTTGATGTAGGTGATCATGGTCTTGAGCTTGATGTAGGTGATCATGGTCCTGAGTTTGATGTCGGTGATCATGGTCCTGAGTTTGATGTAGGTGATCATGGTCCTGAGCTTGAAGCGTGTGATCATGGTCCTGAGCTTAATGTCGGTGATCATGGTCCTGTGTTTGATGTCCGTGATCATGGTCCTGAGCTTTATGTATGTGATCATGGTCCTGAGTTTGCTGTAGCTGATGATGGTGTTGAGATTGATGTCGGTGATCATGGACCTGAGTTTGATTTCAGTGATCATGGTCCTGAGTTTGATGTCGTTGAGCATGCTCCTGAGTTTGGTGTTGGTGATCATGTTACTGAGCTTGATGTCGGTGATCATGGTCCTCAGTTTGATGTCGGTGATCATGCTACTGAGTTTGATGTCGGTGATCATGGTCCTGAGTTTGATGTCGGTGATCATGGTCCTCAGTTTGATGTCGGTGATCATGGTCCTGAGTTTGATGTAGGTGATCATGGTCCTGAGCTTGATGTAGGTGCTCATGGTCCTGAGCTTGATGCAGGTGATCATGTTCCTGAGATTGATGTGGGTGATCATGTTCCTGAGCTTCATGTCGGTAATCATGGTCCTGAGTTTGATGTCGATGATCATGGTCCTGAGTTTGATATCGGTGATCATGGTCCTGAGTTTGATGTCGGTGAGCATGCTCCTGAGTTTGATGTCGGTGATCATTGTCCTGAGTTTGATGTCGGTGATCATCGTCCTGAGTTTGATGTCGGTGATCATGGTCCTGAGTTTGATGTAGGTGATCATGGTCTTGAGCTTGATGTAGGTGATCATTGTCCTGAGTTTGATGTCGGTGATCATGGTCCTGAGTTTGATGTAGGTGATCATGGTCCTGAGCTTGAAGCATGTGATCATGGTCCTGAGCTTGATGTAGCTGATGATGGTGTTGAGATTGATGTCGGTGATCATGGTCCTGAGCTTAATGTCGGTGATCATGGTCCTGTGTTTGATGTCCGTGATCATGGTCCTGAGCTTTATGTATGTGATCATGGTCCTGAGTTTGATGTAGCTGATGATGGTGTTGAGATTGATGTCGGTGATCATGGACCTGAGTTTGATTTCAGTGATCATGGTCCTGAGTTTGATGTCAGTGATCATGGTCTTGAGTCTGATGTCGGAGATCATGCTCCTCAGTTTGATGTCAGTGAGCATTCTCCTGAGGTTGATTTAGGTGTTCTTGGTCTTGAGTTTGATGTCGGTGATCATGCTCCTCAGTTTGATGTCAGTGAGCATGCTGCTGAGTTTGATTTAGGTGCTCATGGTCCTGAGCTTGATGCAGGTGATCATGTTCCTGAGCTTGATGCAGGTGATCATGTTCCTGAGGTTCATGTCGGTAATCATGGTCCTGAGTTTGATGTAGGTGATCATGGTCCTGAGTTTGATGTCGGTGATCATGGTCCTGAGTTTGATGTAGGTGATCATGGTCCTGAGTTTGATGTCGGTGATCATGGTCCTGAGTTTGATATCGGTGATCATGGTCCTGAGTTTGATGTCGCTGATCATGTTCCTGAGCTTGATGTCGGTGATCGTGGTCCTGAATTTGATGTCGGTGATCATGGTCCTGAGTTTGATGTCGGCGATCATGGTCCTGAGTTTGATGTCGGTGATCATTGTCCTGAGTTTGATGTAGGTGATCATGGTCCTGAGCTTGATGTAGGTGATCTTGGTCCTGAGTTTGATGTCGGTGATCATGGTCCTGAGTTTGATGTCGGTGATCATGGTCCTGAGTTTGATGTAGGTGATCATGGTCCTGAGCTTGATGTATGTGATCATGGTCCTGAGTTTGATGTAGATGATCATGGTCCTGAGCTTGATGTCGGTGATCATGGTCCTGATTTTGATGTCGGTGATCATGGTCCTGAGTTTGATGTCGCTGATCATGGTCCTGAGCTTGATGTCGGTGATCATGCTCCTGAATTTGATGTCGGTGATCATGCTCCTGAGTTTGATGTCGGTGATCATGGTCCTGAGCTTGATGCAGGTGATCATGTTCCTGAGATTGATGTAGGTGTTAATGTTCCTGAGTTTGATTTCGGTGATCATGGTCCTGAGTTTGATTTAGGTGCTCATGGTCCTGAGCTTGATGCAGGTGATCATGTTCCTGAGCTTGATGCAGGTGATCATGTTCCTGAGATTGATGTAGGTGTTCATGTTCCTGAGTTTGATTTCGGTGATCATGGTCCTGAGTTTGATATCGGTGATCATCGTCCTGAGTTTGATGTCGGTGATCATGGTCCTGAGTTTGATGTCGGTGAGCATGCTCCTGAGTTTGATGTCGGTGATCATGGTCCTGAGTTTGATGTCGGTGATCATTGTCCTGAGTTTGATGTCGGTGATCATCGTCCTGTGTTTGATTTCGGTGATCATGGTCCTGAGTTTGATGTCGGTGATCATGGTCCTGAGTTTGATATCGGTGATCATGGTCCTGAGTTTGATGTCGCTGATCATGTTCCTGAGCTTGATGTCGGTGATCGTGGTCCTGAATTTGATGTCGGTGATCATGGTCCTGAGTTTGATGTCGGCGATCATGGTCCTGAGTTTGATGTCGGTGATCATGGTCCTGAGTTTGATGTAGGTGATCATGGTCCTGAGTTTGATGTCGGTGATCATGGTCCTGAGTTTGATATCGGTGATCATGGTCCTGAGTTTGATGTAGGTGATCATGGTCTTGATCTTGATGTAGGTGATCATGGTCCTGAGTTTGATGTCGGTGATCATGGTCCTGAGTTTGATGTAGGTGATCATGGTCCTGAGCTTGAAGCGTGTGATCATGGTCCTGAGCTTAATGTCGGTGATCATGGTCCTGTGTTTGATGTCCGTGATCATGGTCCTGAGCTTTATGTATGTGATCATGGTCCTGAGTTTGCTGTAGCTGATGATGGTGTTGAGATTGATGTCGGTGATCATGGACCTGAGTTTGATTTCAGTGATCATGGTCCTGAGTTTGATGTCGTTGAGCATGCTCCTGAGTTTGGTGTTGGTGATCATGTTCCTGAGCTTGATGTCGGTGATCATGGTCCTCAGTTTGATGTCGGTGATCATGCTCCTGAGTTTGATGTCGGTGATCATGGTCCTGAGTTTGATGTCGGTGACCATGGTCCTCAGTTTGATGTCGGTGATCATGGTCCTGAGTTTGATGTAGGTGATCATGGTCCTGAGCTTGATGTAAGTGCTCATGGTCCTGAGCTTGATGCAGGTGATCATGTTCCTGAGATTGATGTAGGTGATCATGTTCCTGAGCTTCATGTCGGTAATCATGGTCCTGAGTTTGATGTCGATGATCATGGTCCTGAGTTTGATATCGGTGATCATGGTCCTGAGTTTGATGTCGGTGAGCATGCTCCTGAGTTTGATGTCGGTGATCATTGTCCTGAGTTTGATGTCGGTGATCATCGTCCTGAGTTTGATGTCGGTGATCATGGTCCTGAGTTTGATGTAGGTGATCATGGTCTTGAGCTTGATGTAGGTGATCATGGTCCTGAGTTTGATGTAGGTGATCATGGTCCTGAGTTTGATGTAGGTGATCATGGTCCTGAGCTTGAAGCATGTGATCATGGTCCTGAGCTTGATGTAGCTGATGATGGTGTTGAGATTGATGTCGGTGATCATGGTCCTGAGCTTAATGTCGGTGATCATGGTCCTGTGTTTGATGTCCGTGATCATGGTCCTGAGCTTTATGTATGTGATCATGGTCCTGAGTTTGATGTAGCTGATGATGGTGTTGAGATTGATGTCGGTGATCATGGACCTGAGTTTGATTTCAGTGATCATGGTCCTGAGTTTGATGTCAGTGATCATGGTCTTGAGTCTGATGTCGGAGATCATGCTCCTCAGTTTGATGTCAGTGAGCATTCTCCTGAGGTTGATTTAGGTGTTCTTGGTCTTGAGTTTGATGTCGGTGATCATGCTCCTCAGTTTGATGTCAGTGAGCATGCTGCTGAGTTTGATTTAGGTGCTCATGGTCCTGAGCTTGATGCAGGTGATCATGTTCCTGAGCTTGATGCAGGTGATCATGTTCCTGAGGTTCATGTCGGTAATCATGGTCCTGAGTTTGATGTAGGTGATCATGGTCCTGAGTTTGATGTCGGTGATCATGGTCCTGAGTTTGATGTAGGTGATCATGGTCCTGAGTTTGATGTCGGTGATCATGGTCCTGAGTTTGATATCGGTGATCATGGTCCTGAGTTTGATGTCGGTGATCATGGTCCTGAGTTTGATGTAGGTGATCATGGTCCTGAGCTTGAAGCGTGTGATCATGGTCCTGAGCTTAATGTCGGTGATCATGGTCCTGTGTTTGATGTCCGTGATCATGGTCCTGAGCTTTATGTATGTGATCATGGTCCTGAGTTTGCTGTAGCTGATGATGGTGTTGAGATTGATGTCGGTGATCATGGACCTGAGTTTGATTTCAGTGATCATGGTCCTGAGTTTGATGTCGTTGAGCATGCTCCTGAGTTTGGTGTTGGTGATCATGTTCCTGAGCTTGATGTCGGTGATCATGGTCCTCAGTTTGATGTCGGTGATCATGCTCCTGAGTTTGATGTCGGTGATCATGGTCCTGAGTTTGATGTCGGTGACCATGGTCCTCAGTTTGATGTCGGTGATCATGGTCCTGAGTTTGATGTAGGTGATCATGGTCCTGAGCTTGATGTAAGTGCTCATGGTCCTGAGCTTGATGCAGGTGATCATGTTCCTGAGATTGATGTAGGTGATCATGTTCCTGAGCTTCATGTCGGTAATCATGGTCCTGAGTTTGATGTCGATGATCATGGTCCTGAGTTTGATATCGGTGATCATGGTCCTGAGTTTGATGTCGGTGAGCATGCTCCTGAGTTTGATGTCGGTGATCATTGTCCTGAGTTTGATGTCGGTGATCATCGTCCTGAGTTTGATGTCGGTGATCATGGTCCTGAGTTTGATGTAGGTGATCATGGTCTTGAGCTTGATGTAGGTGATCATGGTCCTGAGTTTGATGTAGGTGATCATGGTCCTGAGTTTGATGTAGGTGATCATGGTCCTGAGCTTGAAGCATGTGATCATGGTCCTGAGCTTGATGTAGCTGATGATGGTGTTGAGATTGATGTCGGTGATCATGGTCCTGAGCTTAATGTCGGTGATCATGGTCCTGTGTTTGATGTCCGTGATCATGGTCCTGAGCTTTATGTATGTGATCATGGTCCTGAGTTTGATGTAGCTGATGATGGTGTTGAGATTGATGTCGGTGATCATGGACCTGAGTTTGATTTCAGTGATCATGGTCCTGAGTTTGATGTCAGTGATCATGGTCTTGAGTCTGATGTCGGAGATCATGCTCCTCAGTTTGATGTCAGTGAGCATTCTCCTGAGGTTGATTTAGGTGTTCTTGGTCTTGAGTTTGATGTCGGTGATCATGCTCCTCAGTTTGATGTCAGTGAGCATGCTGCTGAGTTTGATTTAGGTGCTCATGGTCCTGAGCTTGATGCAGGTGATCATGTTCCTGAGCTTGATGCAGGTGATCATGTTCCTGAGGTTCATGTCGGTAATCATGGTCCTGAGTTTGATGTAGGTGATCATGGTCCTGAGTTTGATGTCGGTGATCATGGTCCTGAGTTTGATGTAGGTGATCATGGTCCTGAGTTTGATGTCGGTGATCATGGTCCTGAGTTTGATATCGGTGATCATGGTCCTGAGTTTGATGTCGCTGATCATGTTCCTGAGCTTGATGTCGGTGATCGTGGTCCTGAATTTGATGTCGGTGATCATGGTCCTGAGTTTGATGTCGGCGATCATGGTCCTGAGTTTGATGTCGGTGATCATTGTCCTGAGTTTGATGTAGGTGATCATGGTCCTGAGCTTGATGTAGGTGATCTTGGTCCTGAGTTTGATGTCGGTGATCATGGTCCTGAGTTTGATGTCGGTGATCATGGTCCTGAGTTTGATGTAGGTGATCATGGTCCTGAGCTTGATGTATGTGATCATGGTCCTGAGTTTGATGTAGATGATCATGGTCCTGAGCTTGATGTCGGTGATCATGGTCCTGATTTTGATGTCGGTGATCATGGTCCTGAGTTTGATGTCGCTGATCATGGTCCTGAGCTTGATGTCGGTGATCATGCTCCTGAATTTGATGTCGGTGATCATGCTCCTGAGTTTGATGTCGGTGATCATGGTCCTGAGCTTGATGCAGGTGATCATGTTCCTGAGATTGATGTAGGTGTTAATGTTCCTGAGTTTGATTTCGGTGATCATGGTCCTGAGTTTGATTTAGGTGCTCATGGTCCTGAGCTTGATGCAGGTGATCATGTTCCTGAGCTTGATGCAGGTGATCATGTTCCTGAGATTGATGTAGGTGTTCATGTTCCTGAGTTTGATTTCGGTGATCATGGTCCTGAGTTTGATATCGGTGATCATCGTCCTGAGTTTGATGTCGGTGATCATGGTCCTGAGTTTGATGTCGGTGAGCATGCTCCTGAGTTTGATGTCGGTGATCATTGTCCTGAGTTTGATGTCGGTGATCATCGTCCTGTGTTTGATTTCGGTGATCATGGTCCTGAGCTTGATGTATGTGATCATGGTCCTGAGTTTGATGTAGCTGATGATGGTGTTGAGATTGATGTCGGTGATCATGGACCTGAGTTTGATTTCGGTGATCATGGTCCTGAGGTTGATGTCAGTGATCATGGTCCTGATTTTGATGTCGGTGATCATGGTCCTGAGTTTGATGTCGCTGATCATGGTCCTGAGCTTGATGTCGGTGATGGTGCTCCTGAATTTGATGTCGGTGATCATGCTCCTGAGTTTGATGTCGGTGATCATGGTCCTGAGCTTGATGTATGTGATCATGGTACTGAGTTTGATGTCGCTGATCATGGTCCTGAGTTTGATGTCGGTGATCATGCTCCTGAATTTGATGTCGGTGATCATGCTCCTGAATTTGATGTCGGTGATCGTGGTCCTGAGTTTGATGTCGCTGATCATGGTCCTGAGTTTGATGTAGGTGATGATGGTCCTGAGATTGATGTCGTTGACCATCGTCCTGAGTTTGATGTCGTTGATCATGGTCCAGAGCTTGATGTAGATGATCTTGGTCTTGAGTCTGATGTCGGAGATCATGCTCCTCAGTTTGATGTCAGTGAGCATTCTCCTGAGGTTGATTTAGGTGTTCCTGGTCTTGAGTTTGATGTCGGCGATCATGCTCCTCAGTTTGATGTCAGTGAGCATGCTGCTGAGTTTGATTTAGGTGCTCATGGTCCTGAGCTTGATGCAGGTGATCATGTTCCTGAGCTTGATGCAGGTGATCATGTTCCTGAGGTTCATGTCAGTAATCATGGTCCTGAGTTTGATGTAGGTGATCATGGTCCTGAGTTTGATGTCGGTGATCATGGTCCTGAGTTTGATGTAGGTGATCATGGTCCTGAGTTTGATGTCGGTGATCATGGTCCTGAGTTTGATATCGGTGATCATGGTCCTGAGTTTGATGTCACTGATCATGTTCCTGAGCTTGATGTCGGTGATCGTGGTCCTGAATTTGATGTCGGTGATCATGGTCCTGAGTTTGATGTCGGCGATCATGGTCCTGAGTTTGATGTCGGTGATCATGGTCCTGAGTTTGATGTCGGTGAGCATGGTCCTGAGTTTGATGTCGGTGATCATGGTCCTGAACTTGATTTATGTGATCATGGTCCTGAGTTTGATGTAGGTGATGATGGTCCTGAGATTGATGTCGTTGACCATCGTCCTGAGTTTGATGTCGTTGATCATGGTCCAGAGCTTGATGTAGATGATCATGGTCTTGAGTCTGATGTCGGAGATCGTGCTCCTCAGTTTGATGTCAGTGAGCATTCTCCTGAGGTTGATTTAGGTGTTCTTGGTCTTGAGTTTGATGTCGGTGATCATGCTCCTCAGTTTGATGTCAGTGAGCATGCTGATGAGTTTGATTTAGGTGCTCATGGTCCTGAGCTTGATGCAGGTGATCATGTTCCTGAGCTTGATGCAGGTGATCATGTTCCTGAGGTTCATGTCGGTAATCATGGTCCTGAGTTTGATGTAGGTGATCATGGTCCTGAGTTTGATGTCGGTGATCATGGTCCTGAGTTTGATGTAGGTGATCATGGTCCTGAGTTTGATGTCGGTGATCATGGTCCTGAGTTTGATATCGGTGATCATGGTCCTGAGTTTGATGTCGCTGATCATGTTCCTGAGCTTGATGTCGGTGATCGTGGTCCTGAATTTGATGTCGGTGATCATGGTCCTGAGTTTGATGTCGGCGATCATGGTCCTGAGTTTGATGTCGGTGATCATTGTCCTGAGTTTGATGTAGGTGATCATGGTCCTGAGCTTGATGTAGGTGATCTTGGTCCTGAGTTTGATGTCGGTGATCATGGTCCTGAGTTTGATGTCGGTGATCATGGTCCTGAGTTTGATGTAGGTGATCATGTTCCTGAGCTTGATGTATGTGATCATGGTCCTGAGTTTGATGTAGATGATCATGGTCCTGAGCTTGATGTCGGTGATCATGGTCCTGATTTTGATGTCGGTGATCATGGTCCTGAGTTTGATGTCGCTGATCATGGTCCTGAGCTTGATGTCGGTGATCATGCTCCTGAATTTGATGTCGGTGATCATGCTCCTGAGTTTGATGTCGGTGATCATGGTCCTGAGCTTGATGTTTGTGATCATGGTCCTGAGTTCGATGTAGGTGATGATGGTCCTGAGATTGATGACAGTGATCATCGTCCTGAGTTTGATGTCGTTGAGCATGCTCCTGAGTTTGGTGTTGGTGATCATGTTCCTGGGCTTGATGTCGGTGATCATGGTCCTCAGTTTGATGTCGGTGATCATGCTCCTGAGTTTGATGTCGGTGATCATGGTCCTGAGTTTGATGTCGGTGATCATGGTCCTCAGTTTGATGTCGGTGATCATGGTCCTGAGTTTGATGTAGGTGATCATGGTCCTGAGCTTGATGTAGGTGCTCATGGTCCTGAGCTTGATGCAGGTGATCATGTTCCTGAGATTTATGTAGGTGATCATGTTCCTGAGCTTCATGCCGGTAATCATGGTCCTGAGTTTGATGTCGATGATCATGGTCCTGAGTTTGATATCGGTGATCATGGTCCTGAGTTTGATGTCGGTGATCATGGTCCTGAGTTTGATGTCGGTGATCATGGTCCTGAGTTTGATGTAGGTGATCATGGTCCTGTGTTTGATGTCGGTGATCATGGTCCTGAGTTTGATATCGGTGATCATGGTCCTGAGTTTGATGTCGCTGATCATGTTCCTGAGCTTGATGTCGGTGATCGTGGTCCTGAATTTGATGTCGGTGATCATGGTCCTGAGTTTGATGTCGGCGATCATGGTCCTGAGTTTGATGTCGGTGATCATGGTCCTGAGTTTGATGTCGGTGAGCATGCTCCTGAGTTTGATGTCGGTGATCATTCTCCTGAGTTTGATGTTGGTGATCATCGTCCTGAGTTTGATGTCGGTGACCATGGTCCTGAGTTTGATGTAGGTGATCATGGTCCTGAGCTTGATGTAGGTGATCATGGTCCTGAGTTTGATGTCGGTGATCATGGTCCTGAGTTTGATGTAGGTGATCATGGTCCTGAGCTTGAAGCATGTGATCATGGTCCTGAGTTTGATGTAGCTGATGATGGTGTTGAGATTGATGTCGGTGATCATGGACCTGAGTTTGATTTCAGTGATCATGGTCCTGAGTTTGATGTCAGTGATCATGGTCCTGATTTTGATGTCGCTGATCATGGTCCAGAGCTTGATGTCGGTGATCGTGCTCCTGAATTTGATGTCGGTGTTCATGGTCCTGAGTTTGATGTCGGTGATCATGGTCCTGAGTTTGATGTCGGTGATCATGGTCCTCAGTTTGTTGTCGGTGATCATGGTCCTGAGTTTGATGTAGGTGATCATGGTCCTGAGCTTGATGTAGGTGCTCATGGTCCTGAGCTTGATGCATGTGATCATGTTCCTGAGATTGATGTAGGTGTTCATGTTCCTGAGTTTGATTTCGGTGATCATGGTCCTGAGTTTGATATCGGTGATCATCGTCCTGAGATTGATGTCGGTGATCATGGTCCTGAGATTGATGTCGGTGAGCATGCTCCTGAGTTTGATGTCGGTGATCATGGTCCTCAGTTTGATGTCGGTGATCATGGTCCTGAGTTTGATGTAGGTGATCATGGTCCTGAGCTTGATGTAGGTGCTCATGGTCCTGAGCTTGATGCAGGTGATCATGTTCCTGAGATTGATGTAGGTGATCATGTTCCTGAGCTTCATGTCGGTAATCATGGTCCTGAGTTTGATGTCGATGATCATGGTCCTGAGTTTGATATCGGTGATCATGGTCCTGAGTTTGATGTCGGTGATCATGGTCCTGAGTTTGATGTCGGTGATCATGGTCCTGAGTTTGATGTAGGTGATCATGGTCCTGAGTTTGATGTCGGTGATCATGGTCCTGAGTTTGATATCGGTGATCATGGTCCTGATTTGATGTCGCTGATCATGTTCCTGAGCTTGATGTCGGTGATCGTGGTCCTGAATTTGATGTCGGTGATCATGGTCCTGAGTTTGATGTCGGCGATCATGGTCCTGAGTTTGATGTCGGTGATCATGGTCCTGAGTTTGATATTGGTGATCATGGTCCTGAGTTTGATGTCGGTGAGCATGCTCCTGAGTTTGATGTCGGTGATCATTGTCCTGAGTTTGATGTTGGTGATCATCGTCCTGAGTTTGATGTCGGTGATCATGGTCCTGAGTTTGATGTAGGTGATCATGGTCCTGAGCTTGATGTAGGTGATCATGGTCCTGAGTTTGATGTCGGTGATCATGGTCCTGAGTTTGATGTAGGTGATCATGGTCCTGAGCTTGAAGCATGTGATCATGGTCCTGAGCTTAATGTCGGTGATCATGGTCCTGTGTTTGATGTCAGTGATCATGGTCCTGAGCTTTATGTATGTGATCATGGTCCTGAGTTTGATGTAGCTGATGATGGTGTTGAGATTGATGTCGGTGATCATGGACCTGAGTTTGATTTCAGTGATCATGGTCCTGAGTTTGATGTCAGTGATCATGGTCCTGATTTTGATGTCGGTGATCATGGTCCTGAGTTTGATGTCGCTGATCATGGTCCAGAGCTTGATGTCGGTGATCGTGCTCCTGAATTTGATGTCGGTGATCATGCTCCTGTGTTTGATGTCGGTGATCATGGTCCTGAGCTTGATGTATGTGATCATGGTCCTGAGTTTGATGTAGGTGATCATGGTCCTGAATTTGATGTCGGTGATCATGGTCCTGAGTTTGATGTCGGTGATCATGCTCCTGAGTTTGATGTCGGTGATCATGGTCCTGAGCTTGATGTTTGTGATCATGGTCCTGAGTTCGATGTAGGTGATGATGGTCCTGAGATTGATGACAGTGATCATCGTCCTGAGTTTGATGTCGTTGAGCATGCTCCTGAGTTTGGTGTTGGTGATCATGTTCCTGGGCTTGATGTCGGTGATCATGGTCCTCAGTTTGATGTCGGTGATCATGCTCCTGAGTTTGATGTCGGTGATCATGGTCCTGAGTTTGATGTCGGTGATCATGGTCCTCAGTTTGATGTCGGTGATCATGGTCCTGAGTTTGATGTCGGTGATCATGGTCCTCAGTTTGTTGTCGGTGATCATGGTCCTGAGTTTGATGTCAGTGATCATGGTCCTGATTTTGATGTCGGTGATCATGGTCCTGAGTTTGATGTCGCTGATCATGGTCCAGAGCTTGATGTCGGTGATCGTGCTCCTGAATTTGATGTAGGTGATCATGCTCCTGTGTTTGATGTCGGTGATCATGGTCCTGAGTTTGATGTCGGTGATCATGGTCCTGAGTTTGATGTCGGTGATCATGGTCCTCAGTTTGTTGTCGGTGATCATGGTCCTGAGTTTGATGTAGGTGATCATGGTCCTGAGCTTGATGTAGGTGCTCATGGTCCTGAGCTTGATGCATGTGATCATGTTCCTGAGATTGATGTAGGTGTTCATGTTCCTGAGTTTGATTTCGGTGATCATGGTCCTGAGTTTGATATCGGTGATCATCGTCCTGAGTTTGATGTCGGTGATCATGGTCCTGAGTTTGATGTCGGTGAGCATGCTCCTGAGTTTGATTTTGGTGATCATTGTCCTGAGTTTGATGTCGGTGATCATCGTCCTGTGTTTGATGTCGGTGATCATGGTCCTGAGCTTGATGTATGTGATCATGGTCCTGAGTTTGATGTAGCTGATGATGGTGTTGAGATTGATGTCGGTGATCATGGACCTGAGTTTGATTTCGGTGATCATGGTCCTGAGTTTGATGTCAGTGATCATGGTCCTGATTTTGATGTCGGTGATCATGGTCCTGAGTTTGATGTCGCTGATCATGGTCCTGAGCTTGATGTCGGTGATGGTGCTCCTGAATTTGATGTCGGTGATCATGCTCCTGAGTTTGATGTCGGTGATCATGGTCCTGAGCTTGATGTATGTGATCATGGTACTGAGTTTGATGTCGCTGATCATGGTCCTGAGTTTGATGTCGGTGATCATGCTCCTGAATTTGATGTCGGTGATCATGCTCCTGATTTTGATGTCGGTGATCGTGGTCCTGAGTTTGATGTCGCTGATCATAGTCCTGAGTTTGATGTCGGTGATCATGCTCCTGAATTTGATGTCGGTGTTCATGCTCCTAAATTTGATGTCGATGATCATGCTCCTTAATTTAATGTCAGTGCTCATGCTCCTGAGTTTGATGTCGATGATCATGCTCCTGAATTTGATGTCGGTGAACATGCTCCTGACTTTGATGTCGGTGATCATGGTCCTGAGCTTGATTTATGTGATCATGGTCCTGAGTTTGATGTAGGTGATGATGGTCCTGAGATTGATGTCGTTGACCATCGTCCTGAGTTTGATGTCGTTGATCATGGTCCAGAGCTTGATTTAGATGATCATGGTCTTGAGTCTGATGTCGGAGATCATGCTCCTCAGTTTGATGTCTGTGAGCATTCTCCTGAGGTTGATTTAGGTGTTCTTGGTCTTGAGTTTGATGTCGGTGATCATGCTCCTCAGTTTGATGTCAGTGAGCATGCTGCTGAGTTTGATTTAGGTGCTCATGGTCCTGAGCTTGATGCAGGTGATCATGTTCCTGAGCTTGATGCAGGTGATCATGTTCCTGAGGTTCATGTCGGTAATCATGGTCCGATGTTTGATGTAGGTGATCATGGTCCTGAGTTTGATGTCGGTGATCATGGTCCTGAGTTTGATATCGGTGATCATGGTCCTGAGTTTGATGTCGCTGATCATGTTCCTGAGCTTGATGTCTGTGATGGTGGTCCTGAGTTTGATGTCGCTGATCATGTTCCTGAGCTTGATGTCGGTGATCGTGGTCCTGAATTTGATGTCGGTGATCATGGTCCTGAGTTTGATGTCGGCGATCATGGTCCTGAGTTTGATGTCGGTGATCATTGTCCTGAGTTTGATGTAGGTGATAATGGTCCTGAGCTTGATGTAGGTGATCTTGGTCCTGAGTTTGATGTCGGTGATCATGGTCCTGAGTTTGATGTCGGTGATCATGGTCCTGAGTTTGATGTAGGTGATCATGGTCCTGAGCTTGATGTATGTGATCATGGTCCTGAGTTTGATGTAGATGATCATGGTCCTGAGCTTGATGTCGGTGATCATGGTCCTGATTTTGATGTCGGTGATCATGGTCCTGAGTTTGATGTCGCTGATCATGGTCCTGAGCTTGATGTCGGTGATCATGCTCCTGAATTTGATGTCGGTGATCATGCTCCTGAGTTTGATGTCGGTGATCATGGTCCTGAGCTTGATGTTTGTGATCATCGTCCTGAGTTTGATGTCGTTGAGCATGCTCCTGAGTTTGGTGTTGGTGATCATGTTCCTGAGCTTGATGTCGGTGATCATGGTCCTCAGTTTGATGTCGGTGATCATGGTCCTGAGTTTGATGTATGTGATCATGGTCCTGAGCTTCATGTAGGTGCTCATGGTCCTGAGCTTGATGCAGGTGATCATGTTCCTGAGATTGATGTAGGTGATCATGTTCCTGAGCTTCATGTCGGTAATCATGGTCCTGAGTTTGATGTCGATGATCATGGTCCTGAGTTTGATATCGATGATCATGGTCCTGAGTTTGATGTCGGTGATCATGGTCCTGAGTTTGATGTCGGTGAGCATGCTCCTGAGTTTGATGTCGGTGATCATTGTCCTGAGTTTGATGTCGGTGATCATCGTCCTGAGTTTGATGTCGGTGATCATGGTCCTGAGTTTGATGTAGGTGATCATGGTCTTGAGCTTGATGTAGGTGATCATGGTCCTGAGTTTGATGTCGGTGATCATGGTCCTGAGTTTGATGTAGGTGATCATGGTCCTGAGCTTGAAGCGTGTGATCATGGTCCTGAGCTTAATGTCGGTGATCATGGTCCTGTGTTTGATGTCCGTGATCATGGTCCTCAGCTTTATGTATGTGATCATGGTCCTGAGTTTGATGTAGCTGATGATGGTGTTGAGATTGATGTCGGTGATCATGGACCTGAGTTTGATTTCAGTGATCATGGTCCTGAGTTTGATGTCGTTGAGCATGCTCCTGAGTTTGGTGTTGGTGATCATGTTCCTGAGCTTGATGTCGGTGATCATGGTCCTCAGTTTGATGTCGGTGATCATGCTCCTGAGTTTGATGTCGGTGATCATGGTCCTGAGTTTGATGTCGGTGATCATGGTCCTCAGTTTGATGTCGGTGATCATGGTCCTGAGTTTGATGTAGGTGATCATGGTCCTGAGCTTGATGTAGGTGCTCATGGTCCTGAGCTTGATGCAGGTGATCATGTTCCTGAGATTGATGTAGGTGATCATGTTCCTGAGCTTCATGTCGGTAATCATGGTCCTGAGTTTGATGTCGATGATCATGGTCCTGAGTTTGATATCGGTGATCATGGTCCTGAGTTTGATGTCGGTGATCATGGTCCTGAGTTTGATGTCGGTGAGCATGCTCCTGAGTTTGATGTCGGTGATCATTGTCCTGAGTTTGATGTCGGTGATCATCGTCCTGAGTTTGATGTCGGTGATCATGGTCCTGAGTTTGATGTAGGTGATCATGGTCTTGAGCTTGATGTAGGTGATCATGGTCCTGAGTTTGATGTCGCTGATCATGGTCCTGAGTTTGATGTCGGTGATCATGGTCCTGAGCTTAATGTCGGTGATCATGGTCCTGAGCTTTATGTATGTGATCATGGTCCTGAGTTTGATGTAGCTGATGATGGTGTTGAGATTGATGTCGGTGATCATGGACCTGAGTTTGATTTCAGTGATCATGGTCCTGAGTTTGATGTCAGTGATCATGGTCCTGATTTTGATGTCGGTGATCATGGTCCTGAGTTTGATGTCGCTGATCATGGTCCAGAGCTTGATGTCGGTGATCATGCTCCTGAATTTGATGTCGGTGATCATGCTCCTGTGTTTGATGTCGGTGATCATGTTCCTGAGCTTGATGTATGTGATCATGGTCCTGAGATTGATGTCGCTGATCATGGTCCTGAGTTTGATGTCGGTGATCATGCTCCTGAATTTGATGTCAGTGATCATGGTCCTGAGTTTGATGTCGGTGATCATGGTCCTCAGTTTGATGTCGGTGATCATGGTCCTGAGTTTGATGTAGGTGATCATGGTCCTGAGCTTGATGTAGGTGCTCATGGTCCTGAGCTTGATGCAGGTGATCATGTTCCTGAGATTGATGTAGGTGATCATGTTCCTGAGCTTCATGTCGGTAATCATGGTCCTGAGTTTGATGTCGATGATCATGGTCCTGAGTTTGATATCGGAGATCATGGTCCTGAGTTTGATGTCGGTGATCATGGTCCTGAGTTTGATGTCGGTGAGCATGCTCCTGAGTTTGATGTCGGTGATCATTGTCCTGAGTTTGATGTCGGTGATCATCGTCCTGAGTTTGATGTCGGTGATCATGGTCCTGAGCTTGATGTAGGTGATCATGGTCCTGAGTTTGATGTCGGTGATCATGGTCCTGAGTTTGATGTAGGTGAACATGGTCCTGAGCTTGAAGCATGTGATCATGGTCCTGAGCTTGATGTCCGTGATCATGGTCCTGAGCTTTATGTATGTGATCATGGTCCTGAGTTTGATGTAGCTGATGATGGTGTTGAGATTGATGTCGGTGATCATGGACCAGAGTTTGATTTCAGTGATCATGGTCCTGAGTTTGATGTCAGTGATCATGGTCCTGATTTTGATGTCGGTGATCATGGTTCTGAGTTTGATGTCGCTGATCATGGTCCAGAGCTTGATGTCGGTGATGGTGCTCCTGAATTTGATGTCGGTGATCATGCTCCTGAGTTTGATGTCGGTGATCATGGTCCTGAGCTTGATGTATGTGATCATGGTCCTGAGATTGATGTCGCTGATCATGGTCCTGAATTTGATGTCGGTCATCATGCTCCTGAATTTGATGTCGGTGATCATGGTCCTGAGTTTGATGTCGGTGATCATGGTCCTCAGTTTGATGTCGGTGATCATGGTCCTGAGTTTGATGTAGGTGATCATGGTCCTGAGCTTGATGTAGGTGCTCATGTTCGTGAGCTTGATGCAGGTGATCATGGTCCAGAGCTTGATGTCGGTGATCGTGCTCCTGAATTTGATGTCGGTGATCATGCTCCTGTGTTTGATGTCGGTGATCATGTTCCTGAGCTTGATGTATGTGATCATGGTCCTGAGATTGATGTCGCTGATCATGGTCCTGAGTTTGATGTCGGTGATCATGCTCCTGAATTTGATGTCAGTGCTCATGCTCCTGAGTTTGATGTCGATGATCATGCTCCTGAATTTGATGTCAGTGAACATGCTCCTGACTTTGATGTCGGTGATCATGGTCCTGAGCTTGATTTATGTGATCATGGTCCTGAGTTTGATGTAGGTGATGATGGTCCTGAGATTGATGTCGTTAACCATCGTCCTGAGTTTGATGTCGTTGATCATGGTCCAGAGCTTGATGTAGATGATCATGGTCTTGAGTCTGATGTCGGAGATCATGCTCCTCAGTTTGATGTCAGTGAGCATGCTCCTGAGGTTGATTTAGGTGTTCATGGTCTTGAGTTTGATGTCGGTGATCATGCTCCTCAGTTTGATGTCAGTGAGCATGCTGCTGAGTTTGATTTAGGTGCTCATGGTCCTGAGCTTGATGCAGGTGATCATGTTCCTGAGCTTGATGCATGTGATCATGTTCCTGAGGTTCATGTCGGTAATCATGGTCCTGAGTTTGATGCAGGTGATCATGGTCCTGAGTTTGATGTCGGTGATCATGGTCCTGAGTTTGATGTAGGTGATCATGGTCCTGAGTTTGATGTCGGTGATCATGGTCCTGAGTTTGATATCGGTGATCATGGTCCTGAGTTTGATGTCGCTGATCATGTTCCTGAGCTTGATGTCGGTGATCGTGGTCCTGAATTTGATGTCGGTGATCATGGTCCTGAGTTTGATGTCGGCGATCATGGTCCTGAGTTTGATGTCGGTGATCATTGTCCTGAGTTTGATGTAGGTGATCATGGTCCTGAGCTTGATGTAGGTGATCTTGGTCCTGAGTTTGATGTCGGTGATCATGGTCCTGAGTTTGATGTCGGTGATCATGGTCCTGAGTTTGATGTAGGTGATCATGGTCCTGAGCTTGACGTATGTGATCATGGTCCTGAGCTTGATGTCGGTGATCATGGTCCTGATTTTGATGTCGGTGATCATGGTCCTGAGTTTAATGTCGCTGATCATGGTCCTGAGCTTGATGTCGGTGATCATGCTCCTGAATTTGATGTCGGTGATCATGCTCCTGAGTTTGATGTCGGTGATCATGGTCCTGAGCTTGATGTTTGTGATCATGGTCCTGAGTTTGATGTAGGTGATGATGGTCCTGAGATTGATGACAGTGATCATCGTCCTGAGTTTGATGTCGTTGAGCATGCTCCTGAATTTGATGTCGGTGATCGTGGTCCTGAGTTTGATGTCGCTGATCATGGTCCTGAGTTTGATGTCGGTGATCATGGTCCTGAGTTTGATGTCGGTGATCATGGTCCTCAGTTTGATGTCGGTGATCATGGTCCTGAGTTTGATGTAGGTGATCATGGTCCTGAGCTTGATGTAGGTGCTCATGTTCGTGAGCTTGATGCAGGTGATCATGGTCCAGAGCTTGATGTCGGTGATCGTGCTCCTGAATTTGATGTCGGTGATCATGCTCCTGTGTTTGATGTCGGTGATCATGTTCCTGAGCTTGATGTATGTGATCATGGTCCTGAGATTGATGTCGCTGATCATGGTCCTGAGTTTGATGTCGGTGATCATGCTCCTGAATTTGATGTCAGTGCTCATGCTCCTGAGTTTGATGTCGATGATCATGCTCCTGAATTTGATGTCAGTGAACATGCTCCTGACTTTGATGTCGGTGATCATGGTCCTGAGCTTGATTTATGTGATCATGGTCCTGAGTTTGATGTAGGTGATGATGGTCCTGAGATTGATGTCGTTAACCATCGTCCTGAGTTTGATGTCGTTGATCATGGTCCAGAGCTTGATGTAGATGATCATGGTCTTGAGTCTGATGTCGGAGATCATGCTCCTCAGTTTGATGTCAGTGAGCATGCTCCTGAGGTTGATTTAGGTGTTCATGGTCTTGAGTTTGATGTCGGTGATCATGCTCCTCAGTTTGATGTCAGTGAGCATGCTGCTGAGTTTGATTTAGGTGCTCATGGTCCTGAGCTTGATGCAGGTGATCATGTTCCTGAGCTTGATGCATGTGATCATGTTCCTGAGGTTCATGTCGGTAATCATGGTCCTGAGTTTGATGCAGGTGATCATGGTCCTGAGTTTGATGTCGGTGATCATGGTCCTGAGTTTGATGTAGGTGATCATGGTCCTGAGTTTGATGTCGGTGATCATGGTCCTGAGTTTGATATCGGTGATCATGGTCCTGAGTTTGATGTCGCTGATCATGTTCCTGAGCTTGATGTCGGTGATCGTGGTCCTGAATTTGATGTCGGTGATCATGGTCCTGAGTTTGATGTCGGCGATCATGGTCCTGAGTTTGATGTCGGTGATCATTGTCCTGAGTTTGATGTAGGTGATCATGGTCCTGAGCTTGATGTAGGTGATCTTGGTCCTGAGTTTGATGTCGGTGATCATGGTCCTGAGTTTGATGTCGGTGATCATGGTCCTGAGTTTGATGTAGGTGATCATGGTCCTGAGCTTGACGTATGTGATCATGGTCCTGAGCTTGATGTCGGTGATCATGGTCCTGATTTTGATGTCGGTGATCATGGTCCTGAGTTTAATGTCGCTGATCATGGTCCTGAGCTTGATGTCGGTGATCATGCTCCTGAATTTGATGTCGGTGATCATGCTCCTGAGTTTGATGTCGGTGATCATGGTCCTGAGCTTGATGTTTGTGATCATGGTCCTGAGTTTGATGTAGGTGATGATGGTCCTGAGATTGATGACAGTGATCATCGTCCTGAGTTTGATGTCGTTGAGCATGCTCCTGAGTTTGGTGTTGGTGATCATGTTCCTGAGCTTGATGTCGGTGATCTTGGTCCTCAGTTTGATGTCGGTGATCATGCTCCTGAGTTTGATGTCGGTGATCATGGTCCTGAGTTTGATGTCGGTGATCATGGTCCTCAGTTTGATGTCGGTGATCATGGTCCTGAGTTTGATGTAGGTGATCATGGTCCTGAGCTTGATGTAGGTGCTCATGGTCCTGAGCTTGATGCAGGTGATCATGTTCCTGACATTGATGTAGGATATCATGTTCCTGAGCTTCATGTCGGTAATCATGGTCCTGAGTTTGATGTCGATGATCATGGTCCTGAGTTTGATATCTGTGATCATGGTCCTGAGTTTGATGTCGGTGATCATGGTCCTGAGTTTGATGTCGGTGAGCATGCTCCTGAGTTTGATGTCGGTGATCATTGTCCTGAGTTTGATGTCGGTGATCATCGTCCTGAGTTTGATGTCGGTGATCATGGTCCTGAGTTTGATGTAGGTGATCATGGTCCTGAGCTTGATGTAGGTGATCATGGTCCTGAGTTTGATGTCGGTGATCATGGTCCTGAGTTTGATGTAGGTGATCATGGTCCTGAGCTTGAAGCATGTGATCATGGTCCAGAGCTTGATGTCGGTGATCGTGCTCCTGAAATTGATGTCAGTGATCATGCTCCTGTGTTTGATGTCGGTGATCATGGTCCTGAGCTTGATGTATGTGATCATGGTCCTGAGATTGATGTCGCTGATCATGGTCCTGAGTTTGATGTCGGTGATCATGCTCCTGAATTTGATGTCGGTGATCATGGTCCTGAGTTTGATGTCGGTGATCATGGTCCTCAGTTTGATGTCGGTGATCATGGTCCTGAGTTTGATGTAGGTGATCATGGTCCTGAGCTTGATGTAGGTGCTCATGTTCCTGAGCTTGATGCAGGTGATCATGTTCCTGAGATTGATGTAGGTGATCATGTTCCTGAGCTTCATGTCGGTAATCATGGTCCTGAGTTTGATGTCGATGATCATGGTCCTGAGTTTGATGTCGGTGAGCATGCTCCTGAGTTTGATGTCGGTGATCATTGTCCTGAGTTTGATGTCGGTGATCATCGTCCTGAGTTTGATGTCGGTGATCATGGTCCTGAGTTTGATGTAGGTGATCATGGTCCTGAGCTTGATGTAGGTGATCATGGTCCTGAGTTTGATGTCGGTGATCATGGTCCTGAGTTTGATGTAGGTGATCATGGTCCTGAGCTTCAAGCATGTGATCATGGTCCTGAGCTTAATGTCGGTGATCATGGTCCTGTGTTTCATGTCCGTGATCATGGTCCTGAGCTTTATGTATGTGATCATGGTCCTGAGTTTGATGTAGCTGATGATGGTGTTGAGATTGATGTCGGTGATCATGGACCTGAGTTTGATTTCAGTGATCATGGTCCTGAGTTTGATGTCAGTGATCATGGTCCTGATTTTGATGTCGGTGATCATGGTCCTGAGTTTGATGTCGCTGATCATGGTCCAGAGCTTGATGTCGGTGATCATGCTCCTGAATTTGATGTCGGTGATCATGCTCCTGTGTTTGATGTCGGTGATCATGTTCCTGAGCTTGATGTATGTGATCATGGTCCTCAGATTGATGTCGCTGATCATGGTCCTGAGTTTGATGTCGGTGATCATGCTCCTGAATTTGATGTCAGTGATCATGGTCCTGAGTTTGATGTCGGTGATCATGGTCCTCAGTTTGATGTCGGTGATCATGGTCCTGAGTTTGATGTAGGTGATCATGGTCCTGAGCTTGATGTAGGTGCTCATGGTCCTGAGCTTGATGCAGGTGATCATGTTCCTGAGATTGATGTAGGTGATCATGTTCCTGAGCTTCATGTCGGTAATCATGGTCCTGAGTTTGATGTCGATGATCATGGTCCTGAGTTTGATATCGGAGATCATGGTCCTGAGTTTGATGTCGGTGCTCATGTTCCTGAGTTTGATGTCGGTGAGCATGCTCCTGAGTTTGATGTCAGTGATCATGGTCCTGATTTTGATGTCAGTGATCATGGTCCTGAGTTTGATGTCAGTGATCATGGTCCTGAATTTGATGTCGGTGATCATGGTCCTGAGTTTGATGTCGGTGATCATGGTCCTGATTTTGATGTCAGTGATCATGGTCCTGAGTTTGATGTCGGTGATCATGGTCCTGATTTTGATGTCGGTGATCATGGTCCTGAGTTTGATGTCAGTGATCATGGTCCTGATTTTGATGTCAGTGATCATGGTCCTGAGTTTGATGTCAGTGATCATGGTCCTGAGTTTGATGTCGGTGATCATGGTCCTGATTTTGATGTCAGTGATCATGGTCCTGAGTTTGATGTAGGTGATCATGGTTCTGAGTTTGATGTCGGCGATCATGGTCCTGAGTTTGATGTCGGTGAGCATGCTCCTGAGTTTGATGTCAGTGATCATGGTCCTGATTTTGATGTCAGTGATCATGGTCCTGAGTTTGATGTAGGTGATCATGGTTCTGAGATTGATGTCGGTGATCATGGTCCTGATTTTGATGTAGGAGATCATGCTCCTGAGTTTGATGTCGATGATCATGGTCCTGAGTTTGATATCGGAGATCATGGTCCTGAGTTTGATGTCGGTAATCATGGTCCTGAGTTTGATGTCGATGATCATGGTCCTGAGTTTGATATCGGAGATCATGGTCCTGAGTTTGATGTCGGTGATCATGGTCCTGAGTTTGATGTCGGTAATCATGTTCCTGAGTTTGATGTCGGTGATCATGGTCCTGAGTTTGATGTAGGTGATCATGGTCCTGAGCTTGATGTAGGTGATCATGGTCCTGAGTTTGATGTCGGTGATCATGGTCCTGAGTTTGATGTAGGTGATCATGGTCCTGAGCTTGAAGCATGTGATCATGGTCCTGAGCTTAATGTCGGTGATCATGGTCCTGTGTTTGATGTCCGTGATCATGGTCCTGAGCTTTATGTATGTGATCATGGTCCTGAGTTTGATGTAGCTGATGATGGTGTTGAGATTGATGTCGGTGATCATGGACCAGAGTTTGATTTCAGTGATCATGGTCCTGAGGTTGATGTCAGTGATCATGGTCCTGATTTTGATGTCGGTGATCATGGTTCTGAGTTTGATGTCGCTGATCATGGTCCAGAGCTTGATGTCGGTGATGGTGCTCCTGAATTTGATGTCGGTGATCATGCTCCTGAGTTTGATGTCGGTGATCATGGTCCTGAGCTTGATGTCGCTGATCATGGTCCTGAGTTTGATGTCGGTCATCATGCTCCTGAATTTGATGTCGGTGATCATGGTCCTGAGTTTGATGTCGGTGATCATGGTCCTCAGTTTGATGTCGGTGATCATGGTCCTGAGTATGATGTAGGTGATCATGGTCCTGAGCTTGATGTAGGTGCTCATGGTCCTGAGCTTGATGCAGGTGATCATGTTCCTGAGCTTCATGTCGGTAATCATGGTCCTGAGTTTGATGTCGATGATCATGGTACTGAGTTTGATATCAGTGATCATGGTCCTGAGTTTGATGTCGGTGATCATGGTCCTGAGTTTGATGTCGATGATCATGGTCCTGAGTTTGATATCAGTGAGCATGCTCCTGAGTTTGATGTCGATGATCATTGTCCTGAGTTTGATGTCGGTGATCATCGTCCTGAGTTTGATGTCGGTGATCATGTTCCTGAGTTTGATGTAGGTGATCATGGTCCTGAGCTAGATGTAGGTGATCATGGTCCTGTGTTTAATGTCCGTGATCATGGTCCTGAGCTTTATGTATTTGATCATGGTCCTGAGTTTGATGTAGCTGATGATGGTGTTGAGATTGATGTCGGTGATCATGGTCCTGAGCTTAATGTCGGTGATCATGGTCCTGTGTTTAATGTCCGTGATCATGGTCCTGAGCTTTATGTATTTGATCATGGTCCTGAGTTTGATGTAGCTGATGATGGTGTTGAGATTGATGTCGGTGATCATGGACCTGAGTTTGATTTCAGTGATCATGGTCCTGAGTTTGATGTCAGTGATCATGGTCCTGATTTTGATGTCGGTGATCATGGTCCTGAGTTTGATGTCGCTGATCATGGTCCAGAGCTTGATGTCGGTGATCGTGCTCCTGAATTTGATGTCGGTGATCATGCTCCTGTGTTTGATGTCGGTGATCATGGTCCTGAGCTTGATGTATGTGATCATGGTCCTGAGATTGATGTCGCTGATCATGGTCCTGAGTTTGATGTCGGTGATCATGCTCCTGAATTTGATGTCGGTGATCATGCTCCTGAATTTGATGTCGGTGATCGTGGTCCTGAGTTTGATGTCGCTGATCATGGTCCTGAGTTTGATGTCGGTGATCATGGTCCTGAGTTTGATGTAGCTGATCATGGTCCTGAGCTTGATGTATGTGATCATGGTCCTGAGTTTGATGTAGGTGATCATGGTCCTGAGATTGATGTAGGTGATCATGTTCCTGAGCTTCATGTCGGTAATCATGGTCCTGAGTTTGATGTAGGTGATCATCGTCCTGAGTTTGATGTCGGTGATCATGGTCTTGAGTTTGATACCGGTGATCATTGTCCTGAGTTTGATGTTGGTGATCATCGTCCTGAGTTTGATGTCGGTGATCATGGTCCTGAGTTTGATGTCGGTGATCATGGTCCTGAGTTTGATGTCGGTGATCATCGTCCTGAGTTTGATGTCGGTGATCATGGTCCTGAGATTGATGTAGGTGATCAGGGTCCTGAGTTTGATGTCGGTGATCATGGTCCTGAGCTTGATGTATGTGATCATGTTCCTGAGTTTGATGTAGCTGATGATGGTGTTGAGATTGATGTCGGTGATCTTGGTCCTGAGTTTGATGTCAGTGATCATGGTCCTGATTTTGATGTCGGTGATCATGGTCCTGAGTTTGATGTCGGTGATCGTGCTCCTGAATTTGATGTCGGTGATCATGCTCCTGAGTTTGATGTCGGTGATCATGCTCCAGAGTTTGATGTCGGTGATCATGGTCCTGAGTTTGATATCGGTGATCATGTCCTGAGTTTGATTTCGGTGATCATGGTCCTCAGTTTGATGTAGGTGATCATGGTCCTCAGTTTGATGTCGGTGATCATGTCCTGAGTTTGATGTAGGTGATCATGGTCCTCAGTTTGATGTCGGTGATCATGTCCTGAGTTTGATTTTGGTGATCTTGGTCCTCAGTTTGATATAGGTGATCATGGTCCTCAGTTTGATGTCGGTGACCTGGTCCTGAGTTTGATTTCGGTGATCATGGTCCTCAGTTTGATGTTCGTGATCATGTTCCTGAGTTTGATGTAGGTGATCATCGTCCTGAGTTTGATGTCGGTGATCAGGGTCCTGAGTTTGATGTAGGTGATCATGGTCCTGAGCTTGATGTAGGTGATCATGGTCCTGAGTTTGATGTAGGTGATTACGGTTCTGTGTTTGATGTCTGTGATCAGGGTCCTGAGTTTGATGTATGTGATCATGGTCCTCAGTTTGATGTCGGTGATCGTGGTCCTGAGTTTGATGTCGCTGATCATGGTCCTGAGTTTGATGTCGGTGATCATGCTCCTGAATTTGATGTCGGTGTTCATGCTCCTGAATTTGATGTCGATGATCATGCTCCTGAATTTGATGTCAGTGATCATGCTCCTGAGTTTGATGTCGCTGATCATGCTTCTGAATTTGATTTCGGTGATCATGGTCCTCAGTTTGATGTCGGTGATCATGGTCCTGAGTTTGATATCGGTGATCATGTCCTGAGTTTGATTTCGGTGATCATGGTCCTCAGTTTGATGTAGGTGATCATGGTCCTCAGTTTGATGTCGGTGATCATGTCCTGAATTTGATGTAGGTGATCATGGTCCTCAGTTTGATGTCGGTGATCATGTCCTGAGTTTGATTTCGGTGATCTTGGTCCTCAGTTTGATGTAGGTGATCATGGTCCTCAGTTTGATGTCGGTGACCTGGTCCTGAGTTTGATTTCGGTGATCATGGTCCTCAGTTTGATGTTGGTGATCATGGTCCTGAGTTTGATGTAGGTGATCATCGTCCTGAGTTTGATGTCGGTGATCAGGGTCCTCAGTTTGATGTCGGTGATCGTGGTCCTGAGTTTGATGTCGCTGATCATGTTCCTGAGTTTGATGTCGGTGATCATGCTCCTGAATTTGATGTCGGTGTTCATGCTCCTGAATTTGATGTCGATGATCATGCTCCTGAATTTGATGTCAGTGATCATGCTCCTGAGTTTGATGTCGGTGATCATGCTTCTGAATTTGATGTCGGTGATCATGCTCCTGAGTTTGATGTCGGTGACCATCATCCTGAGCTTGATGTATCTGATCATAGTCCTGAGTTTGATGTAGGTGATGATGGTCCTGAGATTGATGTCGGTGATCATCGTCCTGAGTTTGATGTCGTTGATCATGTTCCTGAGTTTGATGTCGGTGATCATGGTCCAGAGCTTGACGTAGATGATCATAGTCTTGAGTCTGATGTCGGAGATCATGGTCCTCAGTTTGTTGTCAGTGAGCATGCTCCTGAGGTTGATTTAGGTGTTCATGGTCTTGAGTTTGATGTCGGTGATCATGCTCCTCAGTTTGATGTCAGTGAGCTTGCTGCTGAGTTTGATTTAGGTGATCATGGTCCGGAGTTTGAAGTCAGTGATCATGGTCCTGAGTTTGATGTCGGTGATCAGCGTCCTGAGTTTGATGTAGGTGATCATGGTCCTCAATTTGATGTCGGTGATCATGGTCCTGAGTTTGATGTCGGTGATCAGGGTCCTGAGTTTGATGTAGGTGATCATGGTCCTGAGCTTGATGTAGGTGATCATGGTCCTGAGATTGATGTAGGTGATTACGGTTCTGTGTTTGATGTCTGTGATCAGGGTCCTGAGTTTGATGTCAGTGATCATCGTCCTCTGTTTGATGTCGGTGATCATGGTCCTGTTTGATGTCGGTGATCATGGTCCTGAGTTTGATGTCGGTGATCATGGTCCTGAGTTTGATGTCGGTGATCATGGTCCTGAGTTTGATGTCAGTGATCATCGTCCTCAGTTTGATGTCGGTGATCATGGTCCTGAGTTTGATGTCGCTGATCATGGTCCTGAGCTTGATGTCGGTGATCATGGTCCTGAGCTTGATGTCAGTGATCATGCTCCTGAGTTTGGTGTTGGTGATCATGTTCCTGAGCTTGATGTCGGTGATCATGGTCCTGAGTTTGATGTCGGTGATCATGGTCCTGTTTGATGTCGGTGATCATGGTCCTGAGTTTGATGTCGGTGATCATGGTCCTGAGTTTGATGTCGGTGATCATGGTCCTCAGTTTGATGTCGGTGATCATGGTCCTGAGTTTGATGTAGGTGATCATGGTCCTGAGCTTGATGTAGGTGCTCATGGTCCGGAGCTTGATACAGGTGATCATGTTCCTGAGATTGATGTAGGTGATCATGTTCCTGAGCTTCATGTCGGTAATCATGGTCCTGAGTTTGATGTAGGTGATCATCGTCCTGAGTTTGATGTCGGTGATCATGGTCCTGAGTTTGATGTCGGTGATCATGGTCCTGAGTTTGATGTCGGTGATCATTGTCCTGTGTTTGATGTTGGTGATCATCGTCCTGAGTTTGATGTCAGTGATCATGGTCCTGAGTTTGATGTCAGTGATCATGGTCCTGATTTTGATGTCGGTGATCGTGCTCCTGAATTTGATGTCGGTGATCATGCTCCTGAGTTTGATGTCGGTGATCATGCTCCAGAGTTTGATGTCGGTGATCATGGTCCTGAGTTTGATATCGTTGATCATGTCCTGAGTTTGATGTAGGTGATCATGGTCCTCAGTTTGATGTAGGTGATCATGGTCCTCAGTTTGATGTCGGTGATCATGTCCTGAGTTTGATGTAGGTGATCATGGTCCTCAGTTTGATGTCAGTGATCATGTCCTGAGTTCGATTTCGGTGATCTTGGTCCTCAGTTTGATGTAGGTGATCATGGTCCTCAGTTTGATGTCGGTGACCTGGTCCTGAGTTTGATTTCGGTGATCATGGTCCTCAGTTTGATGTTGGTGATCATGGTCCTGAGTTTGATGTAGGTGATCATCGTCCTGAGTTTGATGTCGGTGATCAGGGTCCTGAGTTTGATGTAGGTGATCATGGTCCTGAGCTTGATGTAGGTGATCATGGTCCTGAGTTTGATGTAGGTGATTACGGTTCTGTGTTTGATGTCTGTGATCAGGGTCCTGAGTTTGATGTATGTGATCATGGTCCTCAGTTTGATGTCGGTGATCGTGGTCCTGAGTTTGATGTCGCTGATCATGGTCCTGAGTTTGATGTCGGTGATCATGCTCCTGAATTTGATGTCGGTGTTCATACTCCTGAATTTGATGTCGATGATCATGCTCCTGAATTTGATGTCAGTGATCATGCTCCTGAGTTTGATGTCGGTGATCATGCTTCTGAATTTGATGTCGGTGATCATGCTCCTGAGTTTGATGTCGCTGTTCATCATCCTGAGCTTGATGTATCTGATCATGGTCCTGAGTTTGATGTAGGTGATGATGGTCCTGAGATTGATGTCGTTGATCATCGTCCTGAGTTTGATGTCGTTGATCATGGTCCTGAGTTTCATGTCGGTGATCATGGTCCAGACCTTGACGTAGATGATCATGGTCTTGAGTCTGATGTCGGAGATCATGCTCCTCAGTTTGATGTCAGTGAGCATGCTCCTGAGGTTGATTTAGGTGTTCATGGTCTTGAGTTTGATGTCGGTGATCATTGTCCTGAGTTTGATGTTGGTGATCATGGTCCTGAGTTTGATGTCGGTGAGCATGCTCCTGTGTTTGATGTCGGTGATCATTGTCCTGAGTTTGATGTCGGTGATCATCGTCCTGAGATTGATGTCGGTGATCATGGTCCTGAGTTTGATGTAGGTGATCATGGTCCTGAGCTTGATGTCGGTGATCATGCTCCAGAGTTTGATGTCGGTGATCATGGTCCTGAGTTTGATATCGGTGATCATGTCCTGAGTTTGATTTCGGTGATCATGGTCCTCAGTTTGATGTAGGTGATCATGGTCCTCAGTTTGATGTCGGTGATCATGTCCTGAGTTTGATGTAGGTGATCATGGTCCTCAGTTTGATGTCGGTGATCATGTCCTGAGTTTGATTTCGGTGATCTTGGTCCTCAGTTTGATTTCGGTGATCATGGTCCTCAGTTTGATGTTGGTGATCATGGTCCTGAGTTTGATGTAGGTGATCATCGTCCTGAGTTTGATGTCGGTGATCAGGGTCCTGAGTTTGATGTAGGTGATCATGGTCCTGAGCTTGATGTAGGTGATCATGGTCCTGAGTTTGATGTAGGTGATTACGGTTCTGTGTTTGATGTCTGTGATCAGGGTCCTGAGTTTGATGTATGTGACCATGGTCCTCAGTTTGATGTCGCTGATCATGTTCCTGAGTTTGATGTCGGTGATCATGCTCCTGAATTTGATGTCGGTGTTCATGCTCCTGAATTTGATGTCGATGATCATGCTCCTGAATTTGATGTCAGTGATCATGCTCCTGAGTTTGATGTCGTTGATCATGCTTCTGAATTTGATGTCGGTGATCATGCTCCTGAGTTTGATGTCGGTGATCATCATCCTGAGCTTGATGTATCTGATCATGGTCCTGAGTTTGATGTAGGTGATGATGGTCCTGAGATTGATGTCGGTGATCATCGTCCTGAGTTTGATGTCGGTGATCATGGTCCTGAGTTTGATGTTTGTGATCATGGTCCTGAGTTTGATGTCGGTGATCATGGTCTTGAGTTTGATATCGGTGATCATTGTCCTGAGTTTGATGTTGGTGATCATGGTCCCGAGTTTGATGTCGGTGATCATGCTCCTGAGTTTGATGTCGGTGATCATCATCCTGAGCTTGATGTATCTGATCATGGTCCTGAGTTTGATGTAGGTGATGATGGTCCTGAGATTGATGTCGGTGATCATCGTCCTGAGTTTGATGTCGGTGATCATGGTCCTGAGTTGGATGTTTGTGATCATGGTCCTGAGTTTGATGTCGGTGATCATGGTCTTGAGTTTGATATCGGTGATCATTGTCCTGAGTTTGATGTTGGTGATCATGCTCCTGAGTTTGATGTCGGTGATCATTGTCCTGAGTTTGATGTCGGTGATCATCGTCCTGAGTTTGATGTCGGTGATCATGGTCCTGAGTTTGATGTCGGTGATCATGCTCCTGAGTTTGATGTCGGTGATCATGGTCCTGAGCTTGATGTTTGTGATCATGGTCCTGAGTTCGATGTAGGTGATGATGGTCCTGAGATTGATGACAGTGATCATCGTCCTGAGTTTGATGTCGTTGAGCATGCTCCTGAGTTTGGTGTTGGTGATCATGTTCCTGGGCTTGATGTCGGTGATCATGGTCCTCAGTTTGATGTCGGTGATCATGCTCCTGAGTTTGATGTCGGTGATCATGGTCCTGAGTTTGATGTCGGTGATCATGGTCCTCAGTTTGATGTCGGTGATCATGGTCCTGAGTTTGATGTCGGTGATCATGGTCCTCAGTTTGTTGTCGGTGATCATGGTCCTGAGTTTGATGTCAGTGATCATGGTCCTGATTTTGATGTCGGTGATCATGGTCCTGAGTTTGATGTCGCTGATCATGGTCCAGAGCTTGATGTCGGTGATCGTGCTCCTGAATTTGATGTCGGTGATCATGCTCCTGTGTTTGATGTCGGTGATCATGGTCCTGAGTTTGATGTCGGTGATCATGGTCCTGAGTTTGATGTCGGTGATCATGGTCCTCAGTTTGTTGTCGGTGATCATGGTCCTGAGTTTGATGTAGGTGATCATGGTCCTGAGCTTGATGTAGGTGCTCATGGTCCTGAGCTTGATGCATGTGATCATGTTCCTGAGATTGATGTAGGTGTTCATGTTCCTGAGTTTGATTTCGGTGATCATGGTCCTGAGTTTGATATCGGTGATCATCGTCCTGAGTTTGATGTCGGTGATCATGGTCCTGAGTTTGATGTCGGTGAGCATGCTCCTGAGTTTGATTTCGGTGATCATTGTCCTGAGTTTGATGTCGGTGATCATCGTCCTGTGTTTGATGTCGGTGATCATGGTCCTGAGCTTGATGTATGTGATCATGGTCCTGAGTTTGATGTAGCTGATGATGGTGTTGAGATTGATGTCGGTGATCATGGACCTGAGTTTGATTTCGGTGATCATGGTCCTGAGTTTGATGTCAGTGATCATGGTCCTGATTTTGATGTCGGTGATCATGGTCCTGAGTTTGATGTCGCTGATCATGGTCCTGAGCTTGATGTCGGTGATGGTGCTCCTGAATTTGATGTCGGTGATCATGCTCCTGAGTTTGATGTCGGTGATCATGGTCCTGAGCTTGATGTATGTGATCATGGTACTGAGTTTGATGTCGCTGATCATGGTCCTGAGTTTGATGTCGGTGATCATGCTCCTGAATTTGATGTCGGTGATCATGCTCCTGATTTTGATGTCGGTGATCGTGGTCCTGAGTTTGATGTCGCTGATCATAGTCCTGAGTTTGATGTCGGTGATCATGCTCCTGAATTTGATGTCGGTGTTCATGCTCCTAAATTTGATGTCGATGATCATGCTCCTTAATTTAATGTCAGTGCTCATGCTCCTGAGTTTGATGTCGATGATCATGCTCCTGAATTTGATGTCGGTGAACATGCTCCTGACTTTGATGTCGGTGATCATGGTCCTGAGCTTGATTTATGTGATCATGGTCCTGAGTTTGATGTAGGTGATGATGGTCCTGAGATTGATGTCGTTGACCATCGTCCTGAGTTTGATGTCGTTGATCATGGTCCAGAGCTTGATTTAGATGATCATGGTCTTGAGTCTGATGTCGGAGATCATGCTCCTCAGTTTGATGTCTGTGAGCATTCTCCTGAGGTTGATTTAGGTGTTCTTGGTCTTGAGTTTGATGTCGGTGATCATGCTCCTCAGTTTGATGTCAGTGAGCATGCTGCTGAGTTTGATTTAGGTGCTCATGGTCCTGAGCTTGATGCAGGTGATCATGTTCCTGAGCTTGATGCAGGTGATCATGTTCCTGAGGTTCATGTCGGTAATCATGGTCCTGAGTTTGATGTAGGTGATCATGGTCCTGAGTTTGATGTCGGTGATCATGGTCCTGAGTTTGATATCGGTGATCATGGTCCTGAGTTTGATGTCGCTGATCATGTTCCTGAGCTTGATGTCTGTGATGGTGGTCCTGAGTTTGATGTCGCTGATCATGTTCCTGAGCTTGATGTCGGTGATCGTGGTCCTGAATTTGATGTCGGTGATCATGGTCCTGAGTTTGATGTCGGCGATCATGGTCCTGAGTTTGATGTCGGTGATCATTGTCCTGAGTTTGATGTAGGTGATAATGGTCCTGAGCTTGATGTAGGTGATCTTGGTCCTGAGTTTGATGTCGGTGATCATGGTCCTGAGTTTGATGTCGGTGATCATGGTCCTGAGTTTGATGTAGGTGATCATGGTCCTGAGCTTGATGTATGTGATCATGGTCCTGAGTTTGATGTAGATGATCATGGTCCTGAGCTTGATGTCGGTGATCATGGTCCTGATTTTGATGTCGGTGATCATGGTCCTGAGTTTGATGTCGCTGATCATGGTCCTGAGCTTGATGTCGGTGATCATGCTCCTGAATTTGATGTCGGTGATCATGCTCCTGAGTTTGATGTCGGTGATCATGGTCCTGAGCTTGATGTTTGTGATCATCGTCCTGAGTTTGATGTCGTTGAGCATGCTCCTGAGTTTGGTGTTGGTGATCATGTTCCTGAGCTTGATGTCGGTGATCATGGTCCTCAGTTTGATGTCGGTGATCATGGTCCTGAGTTTGATGTAGGTGATCATGGTCCTGAGCTTCATGTAGGTGCTCATGGTCCTGAGCTTGATGCAGGTGATCATGTTCCTGAGATTGATGTAGGTGATCATGTTCCTGAGCTTCATGTCGGTAATCATGGTCCTGAGTTTGATGTCGATGATCATGGTCCTGAGTTTGATATCGATGATCATGGTCCTGAGTTTGATGTAGGTGATCATGGTCCTGAGTTTGATGTCGGTGAGCATGCTCCTGAGTTTGATGTCGGTGATCATTGTCCTGAGTTTGATGTCGGTGATCATCGTCCTGAGTTTGATGTCGGTGATCATGGTCCTGAGTTTGATGTAGGTGATCATGGTCTTGAGCTTGATGTAGGTGATCATGGTCCTGAGTTTGATGTCGGTGATCATGGTCCTGAGTTTGATGTAGGTGATCATGGTCCTGAGCTTGAAGCGTGTGATCATGGTCCTGAGCTTAATGTCGGTGATCATGGTCCTGTGTTTGATGTCCGTGATCATGGTCCTGAGCTTTATGTATGTGATCATGGTCCTGAGTTTGATGTAGCTGATGATGGTGTTGAGATTGATGTCGGTGATCATGGACCTGAGTTTGATTTCAGTGATCATGGTCCTGAGTTTGATGTCGTTGAGCATGCTCCTGAGTTTGGTGTTGGTGATCATGTTCCTGAGCTTGATGTCGGTGATCATGGTCCTCAGTTTGATGTCGGTGATCATGCTCCTGAGTTTGATGTCGGTGATCATGGTCCTGAGTTTGATGTCGGTGATCATGGTCCTCAGTTTGATGTCGGTGATCATGGTCCTGAGTTTGATGTAGGTGATCATGGTCCTGAGCTTGATGTAGGTGCTCATGGTCCTGAGCTTGATGCAGGTGATCATGTTCCTGAGATTGATGTAGGTGATCATGTTCCTGAGCTTCATGTCGGTAATCATGGTCCTGAGTTTGATGTCGATGATCATGGTCCTGAGTTTGATATCGGTGATCATGTCCTGAGTTTGATTTTGGTGATCTTGGTCCTCAGTTTGATGTAGGTGATCATGGTCCTCAGTTTGATGTCGGTGACCTGGTCCTGAGTTTGATTTCGGTGATCATGGTCCTCAGTTTGATGTTCGTGATCATGTTCCTGAGTTTGATGTAGGTGATCATCGTCCTGAGTTTGATGTCGGTGATCAGGGTCCTGAGTTTGATGTAGGTGATCATGGTCCTGAGCTTGATGTAGGTGATCATGGTCCTGAGTTTGATGTAGGTGATTACGGTTCTGTGTTTGATGTCTGTGATCAGGGTCCTGAGTTTGATGTATGTGATCATGGTCCTCAGTTTGATGTCGGTGATCGTGGTCCTGAGTTTGATGTCGCTGATCATGGTCCTGAGTTTGATGTCGGTGATCATGCTCCTGAATTTGATGTCGGTGTTCATGCTCCTGAATTTGATGTCGATGATCATGCTCCTGAATTTGATGTCAGTGATCATGCTCCTGAGTTTGATGTCGCTGATCATGCTTCTGAATTTGATTTCGGTGATCATGGTCCTCAGTTTGATGTCGGTGATCATGGTCCTGAGTTTGATATCGGTGATCATGTCCTGAGTTTGATTTCGGTGATCATGGTCCTCAGTTTGATGTAGGTGATCATGGTCCTCAGTTTGATGTCGGTGATCATGTCCTGAATTTGATGTAGGTGATCATGGTCCTCAGTTTGATGTCGGTGATCATGTCCTGAGTTTGATTTCGGTGATCTTGGTCCTCAGTTTGATGTAGGTGATCATGGTCCTCAGTTTGATGTCGGTGACCTGGTCCTGAGTTTGATTTCGGTGATCATGGTCCTCAGTTTGATGTTGGTGATCATGGTCCTGAGTTTGATGTAGGTGATCATCGTCCTGAGTTTGATGTCGGTGATCAGGGTCCTCAGTTTGATGTCGGTGATCGTGGTCCTGAGTTTGATGTCGCTGATCATGTTCCTGAGTTTGATGTCGGTGATCATGCTCCTGAATTTGATGTCGGTGTTCATGCTCCTGAATTTGATGTCGATGATCATGCTCCTGAATTTGATGTCAGTGATCATGCTCCTGAGTTTGATGTCGGTGATCATGCTTCTGAATTTGATGTCGGTGATCATGCTCCTGAGTTTGATGTCGGTGACCATCATCCTGAGCTTGATGTATCTGATCATAGTCCTGAGTTTGATGTAGGTGATGATGGTCCTGAGATTGATGTCGGTGATCATCGTCCTGAGTTTGATGTCGTTGATCATGTTCCTGAGTTTGATGTCGGTGATCATGGTCCAGAGCTTGACGTAGATGATCATAGTCTTGAGTCTGATGTCGGAGATCATGGTCCTCAGTTTGTTGTCAGTGAGCATGCTCCTGAGGTTGATTTAGGTGTTCATGGTCTTGAGTTTGATGTCGGTGATCATGCTCCTCAGTTTGATGTCAGTGAGCTTGCTGCTGAGTTTGATTTAGGTGATCATGGTCCGGAGTTTGAAGTCAGTGATCATGGTCCTGAGTTTGATGTCGGTGATCAGCGTCCTGAGTTTGATGTAGGTGATCATGGTCCTCAATT
This sequence comes from Hypanus sabinus, assembly GCF_030144855.1. Classification (NCBI taxonomy): domain Eukaryota; kingdom Metazoa; phylum Chordata; class Chondrichthyes; order Myliobatiformes; family Dasyatidae; genus Hypanus; species Hypanus sabinus. Next base: position 74,940,819 of record NC_082723.1, on the reverse strand, counting down.
TGATGTCGGTGATCATGGTCCTGAGTTTGATGTCGGTGATCAGGGTCCTGAGTTTGATGTAGGTGATCATGGTCCTGAGCTTGATGTAGGTGATCATGGTCCTGAGATTGATGTAGGTGATTACGGTTCTGTGTTTGATGTCTGTGATCAGGGTCCTGAGTTTGATGTCAGTGATCATCGTCCTCTGTTTGATGTCGGTGATCATGGTCCTGTTTGATGTCGGTGATCATGGTCCTGAGTTTGATGTCGGTGATCATGGTCCTGAGTTTGATGTCGGTGATCATGGTCCTGAGTTTGATGTCAGTGATCATCGTCCTCAGTTTGATGTCGGTGATCATGGTCCTGAGTTTGATGTCGCTGATCATGGTCCTGAGCTTGATGTCGGTGATCATGGTCCTGAGCTTGATGTCAGTGATCATGCTCCTGAGTTTGGTGTTGGTGATCATGTTCCTGAGCTTGATGTCGGTGATCATGGTCCTGAGTTTGATGTCGGTGATCATGGTCCTGTTTGATGTCGGTGATCATGGTCCTGAGTTTGATGTCGGTGATCATGGTCCTGAGTTTGATGTCGGTGATCATGGTCCTCAGTTTGATGTCGGTGATCATGGTCCTGAGTTTGATGTAGGTGATCATGGTCCTGAGCTTGATGTAGGTGCTCATGGTCCGGAGCTTGATACAGGTGATCATGTTCCTGAGATTGATGTAGGTGATCATGTTCCTGAGCTTCATGTCGGTAATCATGGTCCTGAGTTTGATGTAGGTGATCATCGTCCTGAGTTTGATGTCGGTGATCATGGTCCTGAGTTTGATGTCGGTGATCATGGTCCTGAGTTTGATGTCGGTGATCATTGTCCTGTGTTTGATGTTGGTGATCATCGTCCTGAGTTTGATGTCAGTGATCATGGTCCTGAGTTTGATGTCAGTGATCATGGTCCTGATTTTGATGTCGGTGATCGTGCTCCTGAATTTGATGTCGGTGATCATGCTCCTGAGTTTGATGTCGGTGATCATGCTCCAGAGTTTGATGTCGGTGATCATGGTCCTGAGTTTGATATCGTTGATCATGTCCTGAGTTTGATGTAGGTGATCATGGTCCTCAGTTTGATGTAGGTGATCATGGTCCTCAGTTTGATGTCGGTGATCATGTCCTGAGTTTGATGTAGGTGATCATGGTCCTCAGTTTGATGTCAGTGATCATGTCCTGAGTTCGATTTCGGTGATCTTGGTCCTCAGTTTGATGTAGGTGATCATGGTCCTCAGTTTGATGTCGGTGACCTGGTCCTGAGTTTGATTTCGGTGATCATGGTCCTCAGTTTGATGTTGGTGATCATGGTCCTGAGTTTGATGTAGGTGATCATCGTCCTGAGTTTGATGTCGGTGATCAGGGTCCTGAGTTTGATGTAGGTGATCATGGTCCTGAGCTTGATGTAGGTGATCATGGTCCTGAGTTTGATGTAGGTGATTACGGTTCTGTGTTTGATGTCTGTGATCAGGGTCCAGAGTTTGATGTATGTGATCATGGTCCTCAGTTTGATGTCGGTGATCGTGGTCCTGAGTTTGATGTCGCTGATCATGGTCCTGAGTTTGATGTCGGTGATCATGCTCCTGAATTTGATGTCGGTGTTCATGCTCCTGAATTTGATGTCGATGATCATGCTCCTGAATTTGATGTCAGTGATCATGCTCCTGAGTTTGATGTCGGTGATCATGCTTCTGAATTTGATGTCGGTGATCATCATCCTGAGCTTGATGTATCTGATCATGGTCCTGAGTTTGATGTAGGTGATGATGGTCCTGAGATTGATGTCGTTGATCATCGTCCTGAGTTTGATGTCGTTGATCATGGTCCTGAGTTTCATGTCGGTGATCATGGTCCAGACCTTGACGTAGATGATCATGGTCTTGAGTCTGATGTCGGAGATCATGCTCCTCAGTTTGATGTCAGTGAGCATGCTCCTGAGGTTGATTTAGGTGTTCATGGTCTTGAGTTTGATGTCGGTGATCATTGTCCTGAGTTTGATGTTGGTGATCATGGTCCTGAGTTTGATGTCGGTGAGCATGCTCCTGTGTTTGATGTCGGTGATCATTGTCCTGAGTTTGATGTCGGTGATCATCGTCCTGAGATTGATGTCGGTGATCATGGTCCTGAGTTTGATGTAGGTGATCATGGTCCTGAGCTTGATGTCGGTGATCATGCTCCAGAGTTTGATGTCGGTGATCATGGTCCTGAGTTTGATATCGGTGATCATGTCCTGAGTTTGATTTCGGTGATCATGGTCCTCAGTTTGATGTAGGTGATCATGGTCCTCAGTTTGATGTCGGTGATCATGTCCTGAGTTTGATGTAGGTGATCATGGTCCTCAGTTTGATGTCGGTGATCATGTCCTGAGTTTGATTTCGGTGATCTTGGTCCTCAGTTTGATTTCGGTGATCATGGTCCTCAGTTTGATGTTGGTGATCATGGTCCTGAGTTTGATGTAGGTGATCATCGTCCTGAGTTTGATGTCGGTGATCAGGGTCCTGAGTTTGATGTAGGTGATCATGGTCCTGAGCTTGATGTAGGTGATCATGGTCCTGAGTTTGATGTAGGTGATTACGGTTCTGTGTTTGATGTCTGTGATCAGGGTCCTGAGTTTGATGTATGTGATCATGGTCCTCAGTTTGATGTCGCTGATCATGTTCCTGAGTTTGATGTCGGTGATCATGCTCCTGAATTTGATGTCGGTGTTCATGCTCCTGAATTTGATGTCGATGATCATGCTCCTGAATTTGATGTCAGTGATCATGCTCCTGAGTTTGATGTCGTTGATCATGCTTCTGAATTTGATGTCGGTGATCATGCTCCTGAGTTTGATGTCGGTGATCATCATCCTGAGCTTGATGTATCTGATCATGGTCCTGAGTTTGATGTAGGTGATGATGGTACTGAGATTGATGTCGGTGATCATCGTCCTGAGTTTGATGTCGGTGATCATGGTCCTGAGTTTGATGTTTGTGATCATGGTCCTGAGTTTGATTTAGGTGATTATGGTCCTGAGTTTGATGTCGGTGATCATGGTCCTGAGTTTGATTTAGGTGATTATGGTCCTGAGTTTGATGTCGGTGATCATGGTCCTGAGTTTGATGTTTGTGATCATGGTCCTGAGTTTGATTTAGGTGATTATGGTCCTGAGTTTGATGTCGGTGATCATGGTCTTGAGTTTGATATCGGTGATCATTGTCCTGAGTTTGATGTTGGTGATCATGGTCCCGAGTTTGATGTCGGTGATCATGCTCCTGAGTTTGATGTCGGTGATCATCATCCTGAGCTTGATGTATCTGATCATGGTCCTGAGTTTGATGTAGGTGATGATGGTCCTGAGATTGATGTCGGTGATCATCGTCCTGAGTTTGATGTCGGTGATCATGGTCCTGAGTTGGATGTTTGTGATCATGGTCCTGAGTTTGATGTCGGTGATCATGGTCTTGAGTTTGATATCGGTGATCATTGTCCTGAGTTTGATGTTGGTGATCATGCTCCTGAGTTTGATGTCGGTGATCATTGTCCTGAGTTTGATGTCGGTGATCATCGTCCTGAGTTTGATGTCGGTGATCATGGTCCTGAGTTTGATGTCGGTGATCATGCTCCTGAGTTTGATGTCGGTGATCATGGTCCTGAGCTTGATGTTTGTGATCATGGTCCTGAGTTCGATGTAGGTGATGATGGTCCTGAGATTGATGACAGTGATCATCGTCCTGAGTTTGATGTCGTTGAGCATGCTCCTGAGTTTGGTGTTGGTGATCATGTTCCTGGGCTTGATGTCGGTGATCATGGTCCTCAGTTTGATGTCGGTGATCATGCTCCTGAGTTTGATGTCGGTGATCATGGTCCTGAGTTTGATGTCGGTGATCATGGTCCTCAGTTTGATGTCGGTGATCATGGTCCTGAGTTTGATGTCGGTGATCATGGTCCTCAGTTTGTTGTCGGTGATCATGGTCCTGAGTTTGATGTCAGTGATCATGGTCCTGATTTTGATGTCGGTGATCATGGTCCTGAGTTTGATGTCGCTGATCATGGTCCAGAGCTTGATGTCGGTGATCGTGCTCCTGAATTTGATGTCGGTGATCATGCTCCTGTGTTTGATGTCGGTGATCATGGTCCTGAGTTTGATGTCGGTGATCATGGTCCTGAGTTTGATGTCGGTGATCATGGTCCTCAGTTTGTTGTCGGTGATCATGGTCCTGAGTTTGATGTAGGTGATCATGGTCCTGAGCTTGATGTAGGTGCTCATGGTCCTGAGCTTGATGCATGTGATCATGTTCCTGAGATTGATGTAGGTGTTCATGTTCCTGAGTTTGATTTCGGTGATCATGGTCCTGAGTTTGATATCGGTGATCATCGTCCTGAGTTTGATGTCGGTGATCATGGTCCTGAGTTTGATGTCGGTGAGCATGCTCCTGAGTTTGATTTCGGTGATCATTGTCCTGAGTTTGATGTCGGTGATCATCGTCCTGTGTTTGATGTCGGTGATCATGGTCCTGAGCTTGATGTATGTGATCATGGTCCTGAGTTTGATGTAGCTGATGATGGTGTTGAGATTGATGTCGGTGATCATGGACCTGAGTTTGATTTCGGTGATCATGGTCCTGAGTTTGATGTCAGTGATCATGGTCCTGATTTTGATGTCGGTGATCATGGTCCTGAGTTTGATGTCGCTGATCATGGTCCTGAGCTTGATGTCGGTGATGGTGCTCCTGAATTTGATGTCGGTGATCATGCTCCTGAGTTTGATGTCGGTGATCATGGTCCTGAGCTTGATGTATGTGATCATGGTACTGAGTTTGATGTCGCTGATCATGGTCCTGAGTTTGATGTCGGTGATCATGCTCCTGAATTTGATGTCGGTGATCATGCTCCTGATTTTGATGTCGGTGATCGTGGTCCTGAGTTTGATGTCGCTGATCATAGTCCTGAGTTTGATGTCGGTGATCATGCTCCTGAATTTGATGTCGGTGTTCATGCTCCTAAATTTGATGTCGATGATCATGCTCCTTAATTTAATGTCAGTGCTCATGCTCCTGAGTTTGATGTCGATGATCATGCTCCTGAATTTGATGTCGGTGAACATGCTCCTGACTTTGATGTCGGTGATCATGGTCCTGAGCTTGATTTATGTGATCATGGTCCTGAGTTTGATGTAGGTGATGATGGTCCTGAGATTGATGTCGTTGACCATCGTCCTGAGTTTGATGTCGTTGATCATGGTCCAGAGCTTGATTTAGATGATCATGGTCTTGAGTCTGATGTCGGAGTCATGCTCCTCAGTTTGATGTCTGTGAGCATTCTCCTGAGGTTGATTTAGGTGTTCTTGGTCTTGAGTTTGATGTCGGTGATCATGCTCCTCAGTTTGATGTCAGTGAGCATGCTGCTGAGTTTGATTTAGGTGCTCATGGTCCTGAGCTTGATGCAGGTGATCATGTTCCTGAGCTTGATGCAGGTGATCATGTTCCTGAGGTTCATGTCGGTAATCATGGTCCTGAGTTTGATGTAGGTGATCATGGTCCTGAGTTTGATGTCGGTGATCATGGTCCTGAGTTTGATATCGGTGATCATGGTCCTGAGTTTGATGTCGCTGATCATGTTCCTGAGCTTGATGTCTGTGATGGTGGTCCTGAGTTTGATGTCGCTGATCATGTTCCTGAGCTTGATGTCGGTGATCGTGGTCCTGAATTTGATGTCGGTGATCATGGTCCTGAGTTTGATGTCGGCGATCATGGTCCTGAGTTTGATGTCGGTGATCATTGTCCTGAGTTTGATGTAGGTGATAATGGTCCTGAGCTTGATGTAGGTGATCTTGGTCCTGAGTTTGATGTCGGTGATCATGGTCCTGAGTTTGATGTCGGTGATCATGGTCCTGAGTTTGATGTAGGTGATCATGGTCCTGAGCTTGATGTATGTGATCATGGTCCTGAGTTTGATGTAGATGATCATGGTCCTGAGCTTGATGTCGGTGATCATGGTCCTGATTTTGATGTCGGTGATCATGGTCCTGAGTTTGATGTCGCTGATCATGGTCCTGAGCTTGATGTCGGTGATCATGCTCCTGAATTTGATGTCGGTGATCATGCTCCTGAGTTTGATGTCGGTGATCATGGTCCTGAGCTTGATGTTTGTGATCATCGTCCTGAGTTTGATGTCGTTGAGCATGCTCCTGAGTTTGGTGTTGGTGATCATGTTCCTGAGCTTGATGTCGGTGATCATGGTCCTCAGTTTGATGTCGGTGATCATGGTCCTGAGTTTGATGTAGGTGATCATGGTCCTGAGCTTCATGTAGGTGCTCATGGTCCTGAGCTTGATGCAGGTGATCATGTTCCTGAGATTGATGTAGGTGATCATGTTCCTGAGCTTCATGTCGGTAATCATGGTCCTGAGTTTGATGTCGATGATCATGGTCCTGAGTTTGATATCGATGATCATGGTCCTGAGTTTGATGTCGGTGATCATGGTCCTGAGTTTGATGTCGGTGAGCATGCTCCTGAGTTTGATGTCGGTGATCATTGTCCTGAGTTTGATGTCGGTGATCATCGTCCTGAGTTTGATGTCGGTGATCATGGTCCTGAGTTTGATGTAGGTGATCATGGTCTTGAGCTTGATGTAGGTGATCATGGTCCTGAGTTTGATGTCGGTGATCATGGTCCTGAGTTTGATGTAGGTGATCATGGTCCTGAGCTTGAAGCGTGTGATCATGGTCCTGAGCTTAATGTCGGTGATCATGGTCCTGTGTTTGATGTCCGTGATCATGGTCCTGAGCTTTATGTATGTGATCATGGTCCTGAGTTTGATGTAGCTGATGATGGTGTTGAGATTGATGTCGGTGATCATGGACCTGAGTTTGATTTCAGTGATCATGGTCCTGAGTTTGATGTCGTTGAGCATGCTCCTGAGTTTGGTGTTGGTGATCATGTTCCTGAGCTTGATGTCGGTGATCATGGTCCTCAGTTTGATGTCGGTGATCATGCTCCTGAGTTTGATGTCGGTGATCATGGTCCTGAGTTTGATGTCGGTGATCATGGTCCTCAGTTTGATGTCGGTGATCATGGTCCTGAGTTTGATGTAGGTGATCATGGTCCTGAGCTTGATGTAGGTGCTCATGGTCCTGAGCTTGATGCAGGTGATCATGTTCCTGAGATTGATGTAGGTGATCATGTTCCTGAGCTTCATGTCGGTAATCATGGTCCTGAGTTTGATGTCGATGATCATGGTCCTGAGTTTGATATCGGTGATCATGGTCCTGAGTTTGATGTCGGTGATCATGGTCCTGAGTTTGATGTCGGTGAGCATGCTCCTGAGTTTGATGTCGGTGATCATTGTCCTGAGTTTGATGTCGGTGATCATCGTCCTGAGTTTGATGTCGGTGATCATGGTCCTGAGTTTGATGTAGGTGATCATGGTCTTGAGCTTGATGTAGGTGATCATGGTCCTGAGTTTGATGTCGCTGATCATGGTCCTGAGTTTGATGTCGGTGATCATGGTCCTGAGCTTAATGTCGGTGATCATGGTCCTGAGCTTTATGTATGTGATCATGGTCCTGAGTTTGATGTAGCTGATGATGGTGTTGAGATTGATGTCGGTGATCATGGACCTGAGTTTGATTTCAGTGATCATGGTCCTGAGTTTGATGTCAGTGATCATGGTCCTGATTTTGATGTCGGTGATCATGGTCCTGAGTTTGATGTCGCTGATCATGGTCCAGAGCTTGATGTCGGTGATCATGCTCCTGAATTTGATGTCGGTGATCATGCTCCTGTGTTTGATGTCGGTGATCATGTTCCTGAGCTTGATGTATGTGATCATGGTCCTGAGATTGATGTCGCTGATCATGGTCCTGAGTTTGATGTCGGTGATCATGCTCCTGAATTTGATGTCAGTGATCATGGTCCTGAGTTTGATGTCGGTGATCATGGTCCTCAGTTTGATGTCGGTGATCATGGTCCTGAGTTTGATGTAGGTGATCATGGTCCTGAGCTTGATGTAGGTGCTCATGGTCCTGAGCTTGATGCAGGTGATCATGTTCCTGAGATTGATGTAGGTGATCATGTTCCTGAGCTTCATGTCGGTAATCATGGTCCTGAGTTTGATGTCGATGATCATGGTCCTGAGTTTGATATCGGAGATCATGGTCCTGAGTTTGATGTCGGTGATCATGGTCCTGAGTTTGATGTCGGTGAGCATGCTCCTGAGTTTGATGTCGGTGATCATTGTCCTGAGTTTGATGTCGGTGATCATCGTCCTGAGTTTGATGTCGGTGATCATGGTCCTGAGCTTGATGTAGGTGATCATGGTCCTGAGTTTGATGTCGGTGATCATGGTCCTGAGTTTGATGTAGGTGAACATGGTCCTGAGCTTGAAGCATGTGATCATGGTCCTGAGCTTGATGTCCGTGATCATGGTCCTGAGCTTTATGTATGTGATCATGGTTCTGAGTTTGATGTCGCTGATCATGGTCCAGAGCTTGATGTCGGTGATGGTGCTCCTGAATTTGATGTCGGTGATCATGCTCCTGAGTTTGATGTCGGTGATCATGGTCCTGAGCTTGATGTATGTGATCATGGTCCTGAGATTGATGTCGCTGATCATGGTCCTGAATTTGATGTCGGTCATCATGCTCCTGAATTTGATGTCGGTGATCATGGTCCTGAGTTTGATGTCGGTGATCATGGTCCTCAGTTTGATGTCGGTGATCATGGTCCTGAGTTTGATGTAGGTGATCATGGTCCTGAGCTTGATGTAGGTGCTCATGTTCGTGAGCTTGATGCAGGTGATCATGGTCCAGAGCTTGATGTCGGTGATCGTGCTCCTGAATTTGATGTCGGTGATCATGCTCCTGTGTTTGATGTCGGTGATCATGTTCCTGAGCTTGATGTATGTGATCATGGTCCTGAGATTGATGTCGCTGATCATGGTCCTGAGTTTGATGTCGGTGATCATGCTCCTGAATTTGATGTCAGTGCTCATGCTCCTGAGTTTGATGTCGATGATCATGCTCCTGAATTTGATGTCAGTGAACATGCTCCTGACTTTGATGTCGGTGATCATGGTCCTGAGCTTGATTTATGTGATCATGGTCCTGAGTTTGATGTCGTTAACCATCGTCCTGAGTTTGATGTCGTTGATCATGGTCCAGAGCTTGATGTAGATGATCATGGTCTTGAGTCTGATGTCGGAGATCATGCTCCTCAGTTTGATGTCAGTGAGCATGCTCCTGAGGTTGATTTAGGTGTTCATGGTCTTGAGTTTGATGTCGGTGATCATGCTCCTCAGTTTGATGTCAGTGAGCATGCTGCTGAGTTTGATTTAGGTGCTCATGGTCCTGAGCTTGATGCAGGTGATCATGTTCCTGAGCTTGATGCAGGTGATCATGTTCCTGAGGTTCATGTCGGTAATCATGGTCCTGAGTTTGATGCAGGTGATCATGGTCCTGAGTTTGATGTCGGTGATCATGGTCCTGAGTTTGATGTAGGTGATCATGGTCCTGAGTTTGATGTCGGTGATCATGGTCCTGAGTTTGATATCGGTGATCATGGTCCTGAGTTTGATGTCGCTGATCATGTTCCTGAGCTTGATGTCGGTGATCGTGGTCCTGAATTTGATGTCGGTGATCATGGTCCTGAGTTTGATGTCGGCGATCATGGTCCTGAGTTTGATGTCGGTGATCATTGTCCTGAGTTTGATGTAGGTGATCATGGTCCTGAGCTTGATGTAGGTGATCTTGGTCCTGAGTTTGATGTCGGTGATCATGGTCCTGAGTTTGATGTCGGTGATCATGGTCCTGAGTTTGATGTAGGTGATCATGGTCCTGAGCTTGATGTATGTGATCATGGTCCTGAGCTTGATGTCGGTGATCATGGTCCTGATTTTGATGTCGGTGATCATGGTCCTGAGTTTAATGTCGCTGATCATGGTCCTGAGCTTGATGTCGGTGATCATGCTCCTGAATTTGATGTCGGTGATCATGCTCCTGAGTTTGATGTCGGTGATCATGGTCCTGAGCTTGATGTTTGTGATCATGGTCCTGAGTTTGATGTAGGTGATGATGGTCCTGAGATTGATGACAGTGATCATCGTCCTGAGTTTGATGTCGTTGAGCATGCTCCTGAGTTTGGTGTTGGTGATCATGTTCCTGAGCTTGATGTCGGTGATCTTGGTCCTCAGTTTGATGTCGGTGATCATGCTCCTGAGTTTGATGTCGGTGATCATGGTCCTGAGTTTGATGTCGGTGATCATGGTCCTCAGTTTGATGTCGGTGATCATGGTCCTGAGTTTGATGTAGGTGATCATGGTCCTGAGCTTGATGTAGGTGCTCATGGTCCTGAGCTTGATGCAGGTGATCATGTTCCTGACATTGATGTAGGATATCATGTTCCTGAGCTTCATGTCGGTAATCATGGTCCTGAGTTTGATGTCGATGATCATGGTCCTGAGTTTGATATCTGTGATCATGGTCCTGAGTTTGATGTCGGTGATCATGGTCCTGAGTTTGATGTCGGTGAGCATGCTCCTGAGTTTGATGTCGGTGATCATTGTCCTGAGTTTGATGTCGGTGATCATCGTCCTGAGTTTGATGTCGGTGATCATGGTCCTGAGTTTGATGTAGGTGATCATGGTCCTGAGCTTGATGTAGGTGATCATGGTCCTGAGTTTGATGTCGGTGATCATGGTCCTGAGTTTGATGTAGGTGATCATGGTCCTGAGCTTGAAGCATGTGATCATGGTCCAGAGCTTGATGTCGGTGATCGTGCTCCTGAATTTGATGTCAGTGATCATGCTCCTGTGTTTGATGTCGGTGATCATGGTCCTGAGCTTGATGTATGTGATCATGGTCCTGAGATTGATGTCGCTGATCATGGTCCTGAGTTTGATGTCGGTGATCATGCTCCTGAATTTGATGTCGGTGATCATGGTCCTGAGTTTGATGTCGGTGATCATGGTCCTCAGTTTGATGTCGGTGATCATGGTCCTGAGTTTGATGTAGGTGATCATGGTCCTGAGCTTGATGTAGGTGCTCATGTTCCTGAGCTTGATGCAGGTGATCATGTTCCTGAGATTGATGTAGGTGATCATGTTCCTGAGCTTCATGTCGGTAATCATGGTCCTGAGTTTGATGTCGATGATCATGGTCCTGAGTTTGATGTCGGTGAGCATGCTCCTGAGTTTGATGTCGGTGATCATTGTCCTGAGTTTGATGTCGGTGATCATCGTCCTGAGTTTGATGTCGGTGATCATGGTCCTGAGTTTGATGTAGGTGATCATGGTCCTGAGCTTGATGTAGGTGATCATGGTCCTGAGTTTGATGTCGGTGATCATGGTCCTGAGTTTGATGTAGGTGATCATGGTCCTGAGCTTCAGGCATGTGATCATGGTCCTGAGCTTAATGTCGGTGATCATGGTCCTGTGTTTCATGTCCGTGATCATGGTCCTGAGCTTTATGTATGTGATCATGGTCCTGAGTTTGATGTAGCTGATGATGGTGTTGAGATTGATGTCGGTGATCATGGACCTGAGTTTGATTTCAGTGATCATGGTCCTGAGTTTGATGTCAGTGATCATGGTCCTGATTTTGATGTCGGTGATCATGGTCCTGAGTTTGATGTCGCTGATCATGGTCCAGAGCTTGATGTCGGTGATCATGCTCCTGAATTTGATGTCGGTGATCATGCTCCTGTGTTTGATGTCGGTGATCATGTTCCTGAGCTTGATGTATGTGATCATGGTCCTCAGATTGATGTCGCTGATCATGGTCCTGAGTTTGATGTCGGTGATCATGCTCCTGAATTTGATGTCAGTGATCATGGTCCTGAGTTTGATGTCGGTGATCATGGTCCTCAGTTTGATGTCGGTGATCATGGTCCTGAGTTTGATGTAGGTGATCATGGTCCTGAGCTTGATGTAGGTGCTCATGGTCCTGAGCTTGATGCAGGTGATCATGTTCCTGAGATTGATGTAGGTGATCATGTTCCTGAGCTTCATGTCGGTAATCATGGTCCTGAGTTTGATGTCGATGATCATGGTCCTGAGTTTGATATCGGAGATCATGGTCCTGAGTTTGATGTCGGTGATCATGTTCCTGAGTTTGATGTCGGTGAGCATGCTCCTGAGTTTGATGTCAGTGATCATGGTCCTGATTTTGATGTCAGTGATCATGGTCCTGAGTTTGATGTCAGTGATCATGGTCCTGAATTTGATGTCGGTGATCATGGTCCTGAGTTTGATGTCGGTGATCATGGTCCTGATTTTGATGTCAGTGATCATGGTCCTGAGTTTGATGTCGGTGATCATGGTCCTGATTGTGATGTCGGTGATCATGGTCCTGAGTTTGATGTCAGTGATCATGGTCCTGATTTTGATGTCAGTGATCATGGTCCTGAGTTTGATGTCAGTGATCATGGTCCTGAGTTTGATGTCGGTGATCATGGTCCTGATTTTGATGTCAGTGATCATGGTCCTGAGTTTGATGTAGGTGATCATGGTTCTGAGTTTGATGTCGGCGATCATGGTCCTGAGTTTGATGTCGGTGAGCATGCTCCTGAGTTTGATGTCAGTGATCATGGTCCTGATTTTGATGTCAGTGATCATGGTCCTGAGTTTGATGTAGGTGATCATGGTTCTGAGATTGATGTCGGTGATCATGGTCCTGATTTTGATGTAGGAGATCATGCTCCTGAGTTTGATGTCGATGATCATGGTCCTGAGTTTGATATCGGAGATCATGGTCCTGAGTTTGATGTCGGTAATCATGGTCCTGAGTTTGATGTCGATGATCATGGTCCTGAGTTTGATATCGGAGATCATGGTCCTGAGTTTGATGTCGGTGATCATGGTCCTGAGTTTGATGTCGGTAATCATGTTCCTGAGTTTGATGTCGGTGATCATGGTCCTGAGTTTGATGTAGGTGATCATGGTCCTGAGCTTGATGTAGGTGATCATGGTCCTGAGTTTGATGTCGGTGATCATGGTCCTGAGTTTGATGTAGGTGATCATGGTCCTGAGCTTGAAGCATGTGATCATGGTCCTGAGCTTAATGTCGGTGATCATGGTCCTGTGTTTGATGTCCGTGATCATGGTCCTGAGCTTTATGTATGTGATCATGGTCCTGAGTTTGATGTAGCTGATGATGGTGTTGAGATTGATGTCGGTGATCATGGACCAGAGTTTGATTTCAGTGATCATGGTCCTGAGTTTGATGTCAGTGATCATGGTCCTGATTTTGATGTCGGTGATCATGGTTCTGAGTTTGATGTCGCTGATCATGGTCCAGAGCTTGATGTCGGTGATGGTGCTCCTGAATTTGATGTCGGTGATCATGCTCCTGAGTTTGATGTCGGTGATCATGGTCCTGAGCTTGATGTCGCTGATCATGGTCCTGAGTTTGATGTCGGTCATCATGCTCCTGAATTTGATGTCGGTGATCATGGTCCTGAGTTTGATGTCGGTGATCATGGTCCTCAGTTTGATGTCGGTGATCATGGTCCTGAGTATGATGTAGGTGATCATGGTCCTGAGCTTGATGTAGGTGCTCATGGTCCTGAGCTTGATGCAGGTGATCATGTTCCTGAGCTTCATGTCGGTAATCATGGTCCTGAGTTTGATGTCGATGATCATGGTCCTGAGTTTGATATCAGTGATCATGGTCCTGAGTTTGATGTCGGTGATCATGGTCCTGAGTTTGATGTCGATGATCATGGTCCTGAGTTTGATATCAGTGAGCATGCTCCTGAGTTTGATGTCGATGATCATTGTCCTGAGTTTGATGTCGGTGATCATCGTCCTGAGTTTGATGTCGGTGATCATGTTCCTGAGTTTGATGTAGGTGATCATGGTCCTGAGCTTGATGTAGGTGATCATGGTCCTGTGTTTAATGTCCGTGATCATGGTCCTGAGCTTTATGTATTTGATCATGGTCCTGAGTTTGATGTAGCTGATGATGGTGTTGAGATTGATGTCGGTGATCATGGTCCTGAGCTTAATGTCGGTGATCATGGTCCTGTGTTTAATGTCCGTGATCATGGTCCTGAGCTTTATGTATTTGATCATGGTCCTGAGTTTGATGTAGCTGATGATGGTGTTGAGATTGATGTCGGTGATCATGGACCTGAGTTTGATTTCAGTGATCATGGTCCTGAGTTTGATGTCAGTGATCATGGTCCTGATTTTGATGTCGGTGATCATGGTCCTGAGTTTGATGTCGCTGATCATGGTCCAGAGCTTGATGTCGGTGATCGTGCTCCTGAATTTGATGTCGGTGATCATGCTCCTGTGTTTGATGTCGGTGATCATGGTCCTGAGCTTGATGTATGTGATCATGGTCCTGAGATTGATGTCGCTGATCATGGTCCTGAGTTTGATGTCGGTGATCATGCTCCTGAATTTGATGTCGGTGATCATGCTCCTGAATTTGATGTCGGTGATCGTGGTCCTGAGTTTGATGTCGCTGATCATGGTCCTGAGTTTGATGTCGGTGATCATGGTCCTGAGTTTGATGTAGCTGATCATGGTCCTGAGCTTGATGTATGTGATCATGGTCCTGAGTTTGATGTAGGTGATCATGGTCCTGAGATTGATGTAGGTGATCATGTTCCTGAGCTTCATGTCGGTAATCATGGTCCTGAGTTTGATGTAGGTGATCATCGTCCTGAGTTTGATGTCGGTGATCATGGTCTTGAGTTTGATACCGGTGATCATTGTCCTGAGTTTGATGTTGGTGATCATGGTCATGAATTTGATGTCGGTGATCATCGTCCTGAGTTTGATGTCGGTGATCATGGTCCTGAGATTGATGTAGGTGATCAGGGTCCTGAGTTTGATGTCGGTGATCATGGTCCTGAGCTTGATGTATGTGATCATGTTCCTGAGTTTGATGTAGCTGATGATGGTGTTGAGATTGATGTCGGTGATCTTGGTCCTGAGTTTGATGTCAGTGATCATGGTCCTGATTTTGATGTCGGTGATCATGGTCCTGAGTTTGATGTCGGTGATCGTGCTCCTGAATTTGATGTCGGTGATCATGCTCCTGAGTTTGATGTCGGTGATCATGCTCCAGAGTTTGATGTCGGTGATCATGGTCCTGAGTTTGATATCGGTGATCATGTCCTGAGTTTGATTTCGGTGATCATGGTCCTCAGTTTGATGTAGGTGATCATGGTCCTCAGTTTGATGTCGGTGATCATGTCCTGAGTTTGATGTAGGTGATCATGGTCCTCAGTTTGATGTCGGTGATCATGTCCTGAGTTTGATTTCGGTGATCTTGGTCCTCAGTTTGATGTAGGTGATCATGGTCCTCAGTTTGATGTCGGTGACCTGGTCCTGAGTTTGATTTCGGTGATCATGGTCCTCAGTTTGATGTTGGTGATCATGGTCCTGAGTTTGATGTAGGTGATCATGGTCCTCAGTTTGATGTCGGTGATCATGTCCTGAGTTTGATGTAGGTGATCATGGTCCTCAGTTTGATGTCGGTGATCATGTCCTGAGTTTGATTTTGGTGATCTTGGTCCTCAGTTTGATGTAGGTGATCATGGTCCTCAGTTTGATGTCGGTGACCTGGTCCTGAGTTTGATTTCGGTGATCATGGTCCTCAGTTTGATGTTCGTGATCATGTTCCTGAGTTTGATGTAGGTGATCATCGTCCTGAGTTTGATGTCGGTGATCAGGGTCCTGAGTTTGATGTAGGTGATCATGGTCCTGAGCTTGATGTAGGTGATCATGGTCCTGAGTTTGATGTAGGTGATTACGGTTCTGTATTTGATGTCTGTGATCAGGGTCCTGAGTTTGATGTATGTGATCATGGTCCTCAGTTTGATGTCGGTGATCGTGGTCCTGAGTTTGATGTCGCTGATCATGGTCCTGAGTTTGATGTCGGTGATCATGCTCCTGAATTTGATGTCGGTGTTCATGCTCCTGAATTTGATGTCGATGATCATGCTCCTGAATTTGATGTCAGTGATCATGCTCCTGAGTTTGATGTCGCTGATCATGCTTCTGAATTTGATTTCGGTGATCATGGTCCTCAGTTTGATGTCGGTGATCATGGTCCTGAGTTTGATATCGGTGATCATGTCCTGAGTTTGATTTCGGTGATCATGGTCCTCAGTTTGATGTAGGTGATCATGGTCCTCAGTTTGATGTCGGTGATCATGTCCTGAATTTGATGTAGGTGATCATGGTCCTCAGTTTGATGTCGGTGATCATGTCCTGAGTTTGATTTCGGTGATCTTGGTCCTCAGTTTGATGTAGGTGATCATGGTCCTCAGTTTGATGTCGGTGACCTGGTCCTGAGTTTGATTTCGGTGATCATGGTCCTCAGTTTGATGTTGGTGATCATGGTCCTGAGTTTGATGTAGGTGATCATCGTCCTGAGTTTGATGTCGGTGATCAGGGTCCTCAGTTTGATGTCGGTGATCGTGGTCCTGAGTTTGATGTCGCTGATCATGTTCCTGAGTTTGATGTCGGTGATCATGCTCCTGAATTTGATGTCGGTGTTCATGCTCCTGAATTTGATGTCGATGATCATGCTCCTGAATTTGATGTCAGTGATCATGCTCCTGAGTTTGATGTCGGTGATCATGCTTCTGAATTTGATGTCGGTGATCATGCTCCTGAGTTTGATGTCGGTGACCATCATCCTGAGCTTGATGTATCTGATCATAGTCCTGAGTTTGATGTAGGTGATGATGGTCCTGAGATTGATGTCGGTGATCATCGTCCTGAGTTTGATGTCGTTGATCATGTTCCTGAGTTTGATGTCGGTGATCATGGTCCAGAGCTTGACGTAGATGATCATAGTCTTGAGTCTGATGTCGGAGATCATGGTCCTCAGTTTGTTGTCAGTGAGCATGCTCCTGAGGTTGATTTAGGTGTTCATGGTCTTGAGTTTGATGTCGGTGATCATGCTCCTCAGTTTGATGTCAGTGAGCTTGCTGCTGAGTTTGATTTAGGTGATCATGGTCCGGAGTTTGAAGTCAGTGATCATGGTCCTGAGTTTGATGTCGGTGATCAGCGTCCTGAGTTTGATGTAGGTGATCATGGTCCTCAATTTGATGTCGGTGATCATGGTCCTGAGTTTGATGTCGGTGATCAGGGTCCTGAGTTTGATGTAGGTGATCATGGTCCTGAGCTTGATGTAGGTGATCATGGTCCTGAGATTGATGTAGGTGATTACGGTTCTGTGTTTGATGTCTGTGATCAGGGTCCTGAGTTTGATGTCAGTGATCATCGTCCTCTGTTTGATGTCGGTGATCATGGTCCTGTTTGATGTCGGTGATCATGGTCCTGAGTTTGATGTCGGTGATCATGGTCCTGAGTTTGATGTCGGTGATCATGGTCCTGAGTTTGATGTCAGTGATCATCGTCCTCAGTTTGATGTCGGTGATCATGGTCCTGAGTTTGATGTCGCTGATCATGGTCCTGAGCTTGATGTCGGTGATCATGGTCCTGAGCTTGATGTCAGTGATCATGCTCCTGAGTTTGGTGTTGGTGATCATGTTCCTGAGCTTGATGTCGGTGATCATGGTCCTGAGTTTGATGTCGGTGATCATGGTCCTGTTTGATGTCGGTGATCATGGTCCTGAGTTTGATGTCGGTGATCATGGTCCTGAGTTTGATGTCGGTGATCATGGTCCTCAGTTTGATGTCGGTGATCATGGTCCTGAGTTTGATGTAGGTGATCATGGTCCTGAGCTTGATGTAGGTGCTCATGGTCCGGAGCTTGATACAGGTGATCATGTTCCTGAGATTGATGTAGGTGATCATGTTCCTGAGCTTCATGTCGGTAATCATGGTCCTGAGTTTGATGTAGGTGATCATCGTCCTGAGTTTGATGTCGGTGATCATGGTCCTGAGTTTGATGTCGGTGATCATGGTCCTGAGTTTGATGTCGGTGATCATTGTCCTGTGTTTGATGTTGGTGATCATCGTCCTGAGTTTGATGTCAGTGATCATGGTCCTGAGTTTGATGTCAGTGATCATGGTCCTGATTTTGATGTCGGTGATCGTGTTCCTGAATTTGATGTCGGTGATCATGCTCCTGAGTTTGATGTCGGTGATCATGCTCCAGAGTTTGATGTCGGTGATCATGGTCCTGAGTTTGATATCGTTGATCATGTCCTGAGTTTGATGTAGGTGATCATGGTCCTCAGTTTGATGTAGGTGATCATGGTCCTCAGTTTGATGTCGGTGATCATGTCCTGAGTTTGATGTAGGTGATCATGGTCCTCAGTTTGATGTCAGTGATCATGTCCTGAGTTCGATTTCGGTGATCTTGGTCCTCAGTTTGATGTAGGTGATCATGGTCCTCAGTTTGATGTCGGTGACCTGGTCCTGAGTTTGATTTCGGTGATCATGGTCCTCAGTTTGATGTTGGTGATCATGGTCCTGAGTTTGATGTAGGTGATCATCGTCCTGAGTTTGATGTCGGTGATCAGGGTCCTGAGTTTGATGTAGGTGATCATGGTCCTGAGCTTGATGTAGGTGATCATGGTCCTGAGTTTGATGTAGGTGATTACGGTTCTGTGTTTGATGTCTGTGATCAGGGTCCTGAGTTTGATGTATGTGATCATGGTCCTCAGTTTGATGTCGGTGATCGTGGTCCTGAGTTTGATGTCGCTGATCATGGTCCTGAGTTTGATGTCGGTGATCATGCTCCTGAATTTGATGTCGGTGTTCATGCTCCTGAATTTGATGTCGATGATCATGCTCCTGAATTTGATGTCAGTGATCATGCTCCTGAGTTTGATGTCGGTGATCATGCTTCTGAATTTGATGTCGGTGATCATGCTCCTGAGCTTGATGTATCTGATCATGGTCCTGAGTTTGATGTAGGTGATGATGGTCCTGAGATTGATGTCGTTGATCATCGTCCTGAGTTTGATGTCGTTGATCATGGTCCTGAGTTTCATGTCGGTGATCATGGTCCAGACCTTGACGTAGATGATCATGGTCTTGAGTCTGATGTCGGAGATCATGCTCCTCAGTTTGATGTCAGTGAGCATGCTCCTGAGGTTGATTTAGGTGTTCATGGTCTTGAGTTTGATGTCGGTGATCATTGTCCTGAGTTTGATGTTGGTGATCATGGTCCTGAGTTTGATGTCGGTGAGCATGCTCCTGTGTTTGATGTCGGTGATCATTGTCCTGAGTTTGATGTCGGTGATCATCGTCCTGAGATTGATGTCGGTGATCATGGTCCTGAGTTTGATGTAGGTGATCATGGTCCTGAGCTTGATGTCGGTGATCATGCTCCAGAGTTTGATGTCGGTGATCATGGTCCTGAGTTTGATATCGGTGATCATGTCCTGAGTTTGATTTCGGTGATCATGGTCCTCAGTTTGATGTAGGTGATCATGGTCCTCAGTTTGATGTCGGTGATCATGTCCTGAGTTTGATGTAGGTGATCATGGTCCTCAGTTTGATGTCGGTGATCATGTCCTGAGTTTGATTTCGGTGATCTTGGTCCTCAGTTTGATGTAGGTGATCATGGTCCTCAGTTTGATGTCGGTGACCTGGTCCTGAGTTTGATTTCGGTGATCATGGTCCTCAGTTTGATGTTGGTGATCATGGTCCTGAGTTTGATGTAGGTGATCATCGTCCTGAGTTTGATGTCGGTGATCAGGGTCCTGAGTTTGATGTAGGTGATCATGGTCCTGAGCTTGATGTAGGTGATCATGGTCCTGAGTTTGATGTAGGTGATTACGGTTCTGTGTTTGATGTCTGTGATCAGGGTCCTGAGTTTGATGTATGTGATCATGGTCCTCAGTTTGATGTCGCTGATCATGTTCCTGAGTTTGATGTCGGTGATCATGCTCCTGAATTTGATGTCGGTGTTCATGCTCCTGAATTTGATGTCGATGATCATGCTCCTGAATTTGATGTCAGTGATCATGCTCCTGAGTTTGATGTCGTTGATCATGCTTCTGAATTTGATGTCGGTGATCATGCTCCTGAGTTTGATGTCGGTGATCATCATCCTGAGCTTGATGTATCTGATCATGGTCCTGAGTTTGATGTAGGTGATGATGGTCCTGAGATTGATGTCGGTGATCATCGTCCTGAGTTTGATGTCGGTGATCATGGTCCTGAGTTTGATGTTTGTGATCATGGTCCTGAGTTTGATGTCGGTGATCATGGTCTTGAGTTTGATATCGGTGATCATTGTCCTGAGTTTGATGTTGGTGATCATGGTCCCGAGTTTGATGTCGGTGATCATGCTCCTGAGTTTGATGTCGGTGATCATCATCCTGAGCTTGATGTATCTGATCATGGTCCTGAGTTTGATGTAGGTGATGATGGTCCTGAGATTGATGTCGGTGATCATCGTCCTGAGTTTGATGTCGGTGATCATGGTCCTGAGTTGGATGTTTGTGATCATGGTCCTGAGTTTGATGTCGGTGATCATGGTCTTGAGTTTGATATCGGTGATCATTGTCCTGAGTTTGATGTTGGTGATCATGCTCCTGAGTTTGATGTCGGTGATCATTGTCCTGAGTTTGATGTCGGTGATCATCGTCCTGAGTTTGATGTCGGTGATCATGGTCCTGAGTTTGATGTAGGTGATCATGGTCCTGAGCTTGATGTAGGTGATCATGGTCCTGAGTTTGATGTCGGTGATCATGGTCCTGAGTTTGATGTAGGTGATCATGGTCCTGAGCTTGATGTAGGTGATCATGGTCCTGAGTTTGATGTCGGTGATCATGGTCCTGAGTTTGATGTAGGTGATCATGGTCCTGAGTTTGATGTAGCTGATCATGGTCCTGAGTTTGATGTATGTGATCATGTTCCTGAGTTTGATGTAGGTGATCATGGTCCTGAGCTTGATGTAGGTGATCATGGTCCTGAGTTTGATGTCGGTGATCATGGTCCTGAGTTTGATGTAGGTGATCATGGTCCTGAGTTTGATGTCGGTGATCATGGTCCTGAGCTTGATGTATGTGATCATGTTCCTGAGTTTGATGTAGCTGATGATGGTGTTGAGATTGATGTCGGTGATCATGGTCCTGAGTTTGATGTCAGTGATCATGGTCCTGATTTTGATGTCGGTGATCGTGCTCCTGAGTTTGATATCGGTGGTCATGTCCTGAGTTTGATTTCGGTGATCATGGTCCTCAGTTTGATGTAGGTGATCATGGTCCTCAGTTTGATGTCGGTGATCATGCCCTGAGTTTGATGTAGGTGATCATGGTCCTCAGTTTGATGTCGGTGATCATGTCCTGAGTTCGATTTCGGTGATCTTGGTCCTCAGTTTGATGTAGGTGATCATGGTCCTCAGTTTGATGTCGGTGACCTGGTCCTGAGTTTGATTTCGGTGATCATGGTCCTCAGTTTGATGTTGGTGATCATGGTCCTGAGTTTGATGTAGGTGATCATCGTCCTGAGTTTGATGTCGGTGATCAGGGTCCTGAGTTTGATGTAGGTGATCATGGTCCTGAGCTTGATGTAGGTGATCATGGTCCTGAGTTTGATGTAGGTGATTACGGTTCTGTGTTTGATGTCTGTGATCAGGGTCCTGAGTTTGATGTATGTGATCATGGTCCTCAGTTTGATGTCGGTGATCGTGGTCCTGAGTTTGATGTCGCTGATCATGGTCCTGAGTTTGATGTCGGTGATCATGCTCCTGAATTTGATGTCGGTGTTCATGCTCCTGAATTTGATGTCGATGATCATGCTCCTGAATTTGATGTCAGTGATCATGCTCCTGAGTTTGATGTCTGTGATCATGCTTCTGAATTTGATGTCGGTGATCATGCTCCTGAGTTTGATGTCGGTGATCATCATCCTGAGCTTGATGTATCTGATCATGTTCCTGAGTTTGATGTAGGTGATGATGGTCCTGAGATTGATGTCGGTGATCATCGTCCTGAGTTTGATGTCGTTGATCATGGTCCTGAGTTTGATGTCGGTGATCATGGTCCAGACCTTGACGTAGATGATCATGGTCTTGAGTCTGATGTCGGAGATCATGCTCCTCAGTTTGATGTCAGTGAGCATGCTCCTGAGGTTGATTTAGGTGTTCATGGTCTTGAGTTTGATGTCGGTGATCATTGTCCTGAGTTTGATGTTGGTGATCATCGTCCTGAGTTTGATGTCGGTGAGCATGCTCCTGAGTTTGATGTCGGTGATCATTGTCCTGAGTTTGATGTCGGTGATCATGCTCCAGAGTTTGATGTCGGTGATCATGGTCCTGAGTTTGATATCGGTGATCATGTCCTGAGTTTGATTTCGGTGATCATGGTCCTCAGTTTGATGTAGGTGATAATGGTCCTCAGTTTGATGTCGGTGATCATGTCCTGAGTTTGATGTAGGTGATCATGGTCCTCAGTTTGATGTCGGTGATCATGTCCTGAGTTTGATTTCGGTGATCTTGGTCCTCAGTTTGATGTCGGTGATCATGGTCCTCAGTTTGATGTCGGTGACCTGGTCCTGAGTTTGATTTCGGTGATCATGGTCCTCAGTTTGATGTTGGTGATCATGGTCCTGAGTTTGATGTAGGTGATCATCGTCCTGAGTTTGATGTCGGTGATCAGGGTCCTGAGTTTGATGTATGTGATCATGGTCCTCAGTTTGATGTCGGTGATCGTGGTCCTGAGTTTGATGTCGCTGATCATGTTCCTGAGTTTGATGTCGGTGATCATGCTCCTGAATTTGATGTCGATGATCATGCTCCTGAATTTGATGTCAGTGATCATGCTCCTGAGTTTGATGTCGGTGATCATGGTTCTGAGTTTGATGTCGGTGATCATCATCCTGAGCTTGATGTATCTGATCATGGTCCTGAGTTTGATGTAGGTGATGATGGTCCTGAGATTGATGTCGGTGATCATCGTCCTGAGTTTGATGTCGTTGATCATGTTCCTGAGTTTGATGTCGTTGATCATGGTCCAGAGCTTGATGTCGTTGATCATGGTCCAGAGCTTGATGTAGATGATCATGGTCTTGAGTCTGATGTCGGAGATCATGCTCCTCAGTTTGATGTCAGTGAGCATTCTCCTGAGGTTGATTTAGGTGTTCTTGGTCTTGAGTTTGATGTCGGTGATCATGCTCCTCAGTTTGATGTCAGTGAGCATGCTCCTGAGGTTGATTTAGGTGTTCATGGTCTTGAGTTTGATGTCGGTGATCATGCTCCTCAGTTTGATGTCAGTGAGCATGCTGCTGAGTATGATTTAGGTGATCATGGTCCGGAGTTTGAAGTCAGTGATCATGGTCCTGAGTTTGATGTCGGTGATCAGCGTCCTGAGTTTGATGTAGGTGATCATGGTCCTCAATTTGATGTCGGTGATCATGGTCCTGAGTTTGATGTCGGTGATCAGGGTCCTGAGTTTGATGTAGGTGATCATGGTCCTGAGCTTGATGTAGGTGATCATGGTCCTGAGATTGATGTAGGTGATTACGGTCCTGTGTTTGATGTCTGTGATCAGGGTCCTGAGTTTGATGTCAGTGATCATCGTCCTCAGTTTGATGTCGGTGATCATGGTCCTGAGCTTGATGTCGGTGATCATGGTCCTGAGCTTGATGTCAGTGATCATGCTCCTGAGTTTGGTGTTGGTGATCATGTTCCTGAGCTTGATGTCGGTGATCCTGGTCCTGAGTTTGATGTCGGTGATCATGGTCCTGTTTGATGTCGGTGATCATGGTCCTCAGTTTGATGTCGGTGATCATGGTCCTGAGTTTGATGTCGGTGATCATGGTCCTGAGTTTGATGTCGGTGATCATGGTCCTCAGTTTGATGTCGGTGATCATGGTCCTGAGTTTGATGTAGGTGATCATGGTCCTGAGCTTGATGTAGGTGCTCATGGTCCGGAGCTTGATGCAGGTGATCATGTTCCTGAGATTGATGTAGGTGATCATGTTCCTGAGCTTCATGTCGGTAATCATGGTCCTGAGTTTGATGTAGGTGATCATCGTCCTGAGTTTGATGTCGGTGATCATGGTCCTGAGTTTGATGTTTGTGATCATGGTCCTGAGTTTGATGTCGGTGATCATGGTCTTGAGTTTCATATCGGTGATCATTGTCCTGAGTTTGATGTTGGTGATCATGGTCCTGAGTTTGATGTCGGTGAGCATGCTCCTGAGTTTGATGTCGGTGATCATTGTCCTGAGTTTGATGTCGGTGATCATCGTCCTGAGTTTGATGTCGGTGATCATGGTCCTGAGTTTGATGTAGGTGATCATGGTCCTGAGCTTGATGTAGGTGATCATGGTCCTGAGTTTGATGTCGGTGATCATGGTCCTGAGTTTGATGTAGGTGATCATGGTCCTAAGCTTGAAGCATGTGATCATGGTCCTGAGCTTAATGTCCGTGATCATTGTCCTGTGTTCGATGTCGGTGATCATGGTCCTGAGTTTGATGTATGTGATCATGTTCCTGAGTTTGATGTAGCTGATGATGGTGTTGAGATTGATGTCGGTGATCATGGTCCTGAGTTTGATGTCAGTGATCATGGTCCTGATTTTGATGTCGGTGATCGTGCTCCTGAATTTGATGACGGTGATCATGCTCCTGAGTTTGATGTCGGTGATCATGCTCCAGAGTTTGATGTCGGTGATCATGGTCCTGAGTTTGATATCGGTGATCATGTCCTGAGTTTGATTTCGGTGATCATGGTCCTCAGTTTGATGTAGGTGATCATGGTCCTCAGTTTGTTGTCGGTGATCATGTCCTGAGTTTGATGTAGGTGATCATGGTCCTCAGTTTGATGTCGGTGATCATGTCCTGAGTTCAATTTCGGTGATCTTGGTCCTCAGTTTGATGTAGGTGATCATGGTCCTCAGTTTGATGTCGGTGACCTGGTCCTGAGTTTGATTTCGGTGATCATGGTCCTCAGTTTGATGTTGGTGATCATGGTCCTGAGTTTGATGTCGGTGATCAGGGTCCTGAGTTTGATGTAGGTGATCATGGTCCTGAGCTTGATGTAGGTGATCATGGTCCTGAGTTTGATGTAGGTGATTACGGTTCTGTGTTTGATGTCTATGATCAGGGTCCTGAGTTTGATGTATGTGATCATGGTCCTCAGTTTGATGTCGGTGATCGTGGTCCTGAGTTTGATGTCGCTGATCATGGTCCTGAGTTTGATGTCGGTGATCATGCTCCTGAATTTGATGTCGGTGTTCATGCTCCTGAATTTGATGTCGATGATCATGCTCGTGAATTTGATGTCAGTGATCATGCTCCTCAGTTTGATGTCGGTGATCATGCTTCTGAATTTGATGTCGGTGATCATGGTCCTGAGTTTGATGTCGGTGATCAGGGTCCTGAGTTTGATGTATGTGATCATGGTCCTGAGCTTGATGTAGGTGATCATGGTCCTGAGTTTGATGTAGGTGATTACGGTTCTGTGTTTGATGTCTGTGATCAGGGTCCTGAGTTTAATGTATGTGATCATGGTCCTCAGTTTGATGTCGGTGATCGTGGTCCTGAGTTTGATGTCGCTGATCATGGTCCTGAGTTTGATGTCGGTGATCATGCTCCTGAATTTGATGTCGGTGTTCATGCTCCTGAATTTGATGTCGATGATCATGCTCCTGAATTTGATGTCAGTGATCATGCTCCTGAGTTTGATGTCGGTGATCATGCTTCTGAATTTGATGTCGGTGATCATCATCCTGAGCTTGATGTATCTGATCATGGACCTGAATTTGATGTAGGTGATGATGGTCCTGAGATTGATGTCGGTGATCATCGTCCTGAGTTTGATGTCGTTGATCATGGTCCTGAGTTTGATGTCGGTGATCATGGTCCAGACCTTGACGTAGATGATCATGGTCTTGAGTCTGATGTCGGAGATCATGCTCCTCAGTTTGATGTCAGTGAGCATGCTCCTGAGGTTGATTTAGGTGTTCATGGTCTTGAGTTTGATGTCGGTGATCATTGTCCTGAGTTTGATGTTGGTGATCATGGTCCTGAGTTTGATGTCGGTGATCATTGTCCTGAGTTTGATGTCGGTGATCATGCTTCTGAGTTTGATGTCGGTGATCATCATCCTGAGCTTGATGTATCTGATCATGGACCTGAATTTGATGTAGGTGATGATGGTCCTGAGATTGATGTCGGTGATCATCGTCCTGAGTTTGATGTCGTTGATCATGGTCCTGAGTTTGATGTCGGTGATCATGGTCCAGACCTTGACGTAGATGATCATGGTCTTGAGTCTGATGTCGGAGATCATGCTCCTCAGTTTGATGTCAGTGAGCATGCTCCTGAGGTTGATTTAGGTGTTCATGGTCTTGAGTTTGATGTCGGTGATCATTGTCCTGAGTTTGATGTTGGTGATCATGGTCCTGAGTTTGATGTCGGTGATCATTGTCCTGAGTTTGATGTCGGTGATCATCGTCCTGAGATTGATGTCGGTGATCATGGTCCTGAGTTTGATGTAGGTGATCATGGTCCTGAGCTTGATGTCGGTGATCATGCTCCAGAGTTTGATTTAGGTGATCATGGTCCGGAGTTTGTAGTCAGTGATCATGGTCCTGAGTTTGATGTCGGTGATCAGCGTCCTGAGTTTGATGTAGGTGATCATGGTCCTCAGTTTGATGTCGGTGATCATGGTCCTGAGTTTGATGTCGGTGATCAGGGTCCTGAGTTTGATGTAGGTGATCATGGTCCTGAGCTTGATGTAGGTGATCATGGTCCTGAGATTGATGTAGGTGATTACGGTTCTGTGTTTGATGTCTGTGATCAGGGTCCTGAGTTTGATGTCGGTGATCATGGTCCTCAGTTTGATGTCGGTGATCAAGGTCCTGAGTTTGATGTCGCTGATCATGGTCCTGAGCTTGATGTCAGTGATCATGCTCCTGAGTTTGATGTCGTTGATCATGCTCCTGAGTTTGGTGTTGGTGATCATGTTCCTGAGCTTGATGTCGGTGATCATGGTCCAGAGTTTGATGTCGGTGATCATGCTCCTGAGTTTGATGTCGCTGATCATGGTCCTGAGTTTGATGTCGGTGATCATGGTCCTCTGTTTGATGTCGGTGATCATGGTTCTGAGTTTGATGTAGGTGTTCATGGTCCTGAGCTTGATGTAGGTGCTCATGGTCCTGAGCTTGATGCAGGTGATCATGTTCCTGAGATTGATGTAGATGATCATGTTCCTGAGCTTCATGTCGGTAATCATGTTCCTGAGTTTGATGTAGTTGATCATGTTCCTGAGTTTGATGTCGGTGATCATTGTCCTGAGCTTGATGTCGGTGATCATGGTCCTGAGTTTGATGTAGGTGATCATGGTCCTGAGTTTGATGTAGGTGATCATGGTCCTGAGATTGATGTAGGTGCTCATGGACCTGAGCTTGATGCAGGTGATCATGTTCCTGAGATTGATGTAGGTGATCATGTTCCTGAGCTTCATGTCGGTAATCATGGTCCTGAGATTGATGTAGGTGATTATGGTCCTGAGTTTGATGTCGGTGATCATGGTTCTGAGTTTGATGTAGGTGATCATGGTCCTGAGTTTGATGTCGGTGATCATTGTCCTGAGTTTGATGTCGGTGATCATTGTCCTGAGTTTGATGTAGGTGATCATGGTCCTGAGTTTGATGTCGGTGAGCATGCTCCTGAGTTTGATGTCGGTGATCATTGTCCTGAGTTTGATGTCGGTGATCATCGTCCTGAATTTGATGTCGGTGATCATGGTCCTGAGTTTGATGTCGGTGATCATGGTCCTGAGCTTGATGTCGGTGATCATGCTCCAGAGTTTGATTTAGGTGATCATGGTCCAGAGTTTGTAGTCAGTGATCATGGTCCTGAGTTTGATGTATGTGATCAGCGTCCTGAGTTTGATGTAGGTGATCATGGTCCTCAGTTTGATGTCGGTGATCATGGTCCTGAGTTTGATGTCGGTGATCAGGGTCCTGAGTTTGATGTAGGTGATCATGGTCCTGAGCTTGATGTAGGTGATCATGGTCCTGAGATTGATGTAGGTGATTACGGTTCTGTGTTTGATGTCTGTGATCTGGGTCCTGAGTTTGATGTCGGTGATCATGGTCCTCAGTTTGATGTCGGTGATCATGGTCCTGAGTTTGATGTCGCTGATCATGGTCCTGAGCTTGATGTCGGTGACCATGCTCCTGTATTTGATGTAGGTGATCATGCTCCTGAGTTTGATGTCGGTGATCATGGTCCTGAGCTTGATGTCAGTGATCATGCTCGAGTTTGATGTCGTTGTTCATGCTCCTGAGTTTGGTGTTGATGATCATGTTCCTGAGCTTGATGTCGGTGATCATGCTCCTGAGTTTGATGTCGCTGATCATGGTCCTGAGTTTGATGTCGGTGATCATGGTCCTCTGTTTGATGTCGGTGATCATGGTTCTGAGTTTGATGTAGGTGTTCATGGTCCTGAGCTTGATGTAGGTGCTCATGGTCCAGAGCTTGATGCAGGTGATCATGTTCCTGAGATTGATGTAGGTGATCATGTTCCTGAGCTTCATGTCGGTAATCATGTTCCTGAGTTTGATGTAGGTGATCATGGTCCTGAGTTTGATGTCGGTGATCATGGTCCTGAGTTTGATGTAGGTGATCATGGTCCTGAGTTTGATGTAGGTGATCATGGTCCTGAGATTGATGTAGGTGCTCATGGTCCTGAGCTTGATGCAGGTGATCATGTTCCTGAGATTGATGTAGGTGATCATGTTCCTGAGCTTCATGTCGGTAATCATGGTCCTGAGATTGATGTAGGTGATTATGGTCCTGAGTTTGATGTCTGTGATCAGGGTCCTGAGTTTGATGTCGGTGATCATGGTCCTGAGTTTGATGTATGTGATCATGGTCCTCAGTTTGATGTCGGTGATCGTGGTCCTGAGTTTGATGTATGTGATCATGGTCCTCAGTTTGATGTCGGTGATCATGGTCCTGAGTTTGAATGTTCCTGGAAAATTTTTCTACAGAAATGTTTTGCCATGTTGGCCTTCTGGGCAGTGTCTGTTCAAGCTGAGTGACCCCTACCGTTATCAATACCTTTCAGAGATTGTCTGCCTGGTTTCAGTGGTCACATAACCAGAATGTGATGTTCACTGGCTGCTCCAATGGTTTCACATGACCCTGATCGGGGGCCAAGCAGGTGGTACACCTTGCCCAAGGGTGACCTTACAGCTAGTGGACTGAAGGAGCTCATTACACCTCCTTTGGTGGAGAGTTATCTCTACCCCACCAGCCAAGTCCAGTGATTAGGCTGGAGTTAACTAGACAGGTTGCTGTGGGCTGGAGAGACCATGCCTCTTTAGATGAAAATGATTCATCATCCTCTGCCTCAAGATATTCCTCCTATCTCCATTCTAAAGGGAGTTCCTTCTATTCTGAGGCTGTATCCTCTGGTCTCAGACTCTCCATTGGAAACATACTCTCTAACTCGGCCTTTCAATAAGTAATTCTCACAAATATAGAGCTTATGCATGGTGAACACAATATCACCACAGGTGGGCTTGGGGAGACATTGGACACAAAATCACCACAGGTGGGGTTGGGGAGACATTCGACACAATATCACCACAGGTGGGCTTGGGGAGACATTGGACACAAAATCACCACAGGTGGGGTTGGGGAGACATTCGACACAATATCACCACAGGTGGGGTTGGGGAGACATTGGACATGATATCACCACAGGTGGGGTTGGGGAGACATTGGACATGATATCACCACAGGTGGGGTTGGGGAGATGGTGGACATGATATCAACACAGGTGGGGTTGGGGAGAGATTGGACATGATATCAGCACATTTGGGGTTGGGGAGACGGTGAAAATGATATCACCACAGGTGGGGTTGGGAAGAAATTGGACATGATATCACCACAGGCGGGCTTGGGGAGACATTGGACACAAAATCACCACAGGTGGGGTTGGGGAGACATTCGACACAATATCACCACAGGTGGGGTTGGGGAGACATTGGACATGATATCACCACAGGTGGGGTTGGGGAGACATTGGACATGATATCACCACAGGTGGGGTTGGGGAGATGGTGGACATGATATCAACACAGGTGGGGTTGGGGAGAGATTGGACATGATATCAGCACATTTGGGGTTGGGGAGACGGTGAAAATGATATCACCACAGGTGGGGTTGGGAAGAAACTGGACATGATATCACCACAGGTGGGGTTGGGGAGACAGTGAACACAATATCACCACAGGTGTGGTTGGCGAGACTGTGGACAAAATATCACCACAGGTGGGGTTGTGGAGACGGTGGACAAAATATCACCACAGGTGGGGTTGGAGAGACATTGGACATGATATCACCACAGGTGGGGTTGGGGAGAAGGTGGGCACAATATCACCACAAGTGGGGTTGGAGAGACATTGGACATGATATCACCACAGGTGGGGTTGGGGAGAAGGTGGGCACAATATCACCACAAGTGGGGTTGGAGAGACATTGGAGACGATATCACAACAGGTGGGGTTGGGGAGACGGTGGACACGATATCACCACAGGTGGGGATGGAGAGACGCTGAACACGATATCACCACATGTGGGATTGGGGAGACATTGGACACATTATCACCACAGGTGGGGTTGGGGAGACATTGGCCATGACATCACCACAGGTGGGGTTGGGGAGAAAGTGGACATGATATCACCACAGGTGGGGTTGGGGAGACATTGGACATGATATCACCACAGGTGGGGTTGTGGAGACATTGGACATGATATCACGACAGGTAGGGTTGGGGAGACAGTGGACATGATGTCACCACAGGTGGGGTTGTGGAGACATTCGACACATTATCCCCACAGGTGGGTTTGGGGAGACATTGCACACGATATCACCACAGGTGGGGTTGGGGAGACATTGGACATGATATCACCACAGGTGGGATTGGGGAGACGGTGGACATGATATCACCACAGGTGAGGTTGGGGAGACATTGTACACAATATCATCACAGGTGGGGTTGGGGAGACATTGGACATGATATCACGACAGGTGGGGTTGGGGAGACGGTGGACATGATGTCACCACAGGTGGGGTTGGGGAGACGGTGGACATGATATCACCACATGTGGGGTTGTGGAGACATTCGACACAATATCCCCACACGTGGGTTTGTGGAGACATTGGTACGATATCACCACAGGTGGGGTTGGGGAGACGGTGAACACCGTATCACCACAAGTGTGGTTGGGGAGAGGTTGGACATGATATCACCACAGGTGTGGTTGGGGATACATTGGACATGATATCACCACAGGTGTGGTTGGGGATACATTGGACATGATATAACCACAGGTGGGGTTGGGGAGACATTCGACACAATATCACCACAGGTGGGGTTGGGGAGTCGGTGAACATGATATCACCACAGGTGGGGTTGGGGAGACATTGGACATGATATCACGACAGGTGGGGTTGGGGAGACGGTGAACACGATATCACCACAGGTGGGGTTGTGGAGACATTGGACATGATATCACCACAGTTGGTGTTGGGGAGACGGTGGTCATGATATAACCACAGGTGGGATTGGGGAGACACTGGACACGATATCACCACTGGTGGGGTTGTGGAGACATTGGACACGATATCACCACAAGTGGGATTGAGGAGATGGTGGACACGATATCACCACAGGTGGTGTCGTGGAGACATTGGACACGATATCACCACAGGTGGGGTTGGGGAGACGGTGAACACAATATCACCACCGGAGGGGTTGGGGAGAGGGTGGACATGATATCACCACAGGTGGGATTGGGGAGATATTGGACATGATATCACCACAGGTGGGGTTGGGGAGAGGGTGGACATGATATCACCACAGGTGGGATTGGGGAGATATTGGACATGATATCACCACAGGTGGGATTGGGGAGACACTGGACACGATATCACCACTGGTGGGGTTGTGGAGACATTGGACACGATATCACCACAGGTGGGGTCGTGGAGACATTGGACATGATATCACCACAGGTGGGGTTGGGGAGATGGTGGACATGATATCACCACAGGTGGGATTGGGGAGATATTGGACATGATATCACCACAGTTGGTGTTGGGGTGACGGTGGTCATGATATCACCACAGGTGGGATTGGGGAGACACTGGACACGATATCACCACAGGTGGGGTTGTGGAGACATTGGACACGATATCACCACAGGTGGGGTCGTGGAGACATTGGACATGATATCACCACAGGTGGGGTCGTGGAGACATTGGACATGATATCACCACAGATGGGGTTGGGGAGACTGTGGACACGATATCACCACAGGTGGGGTTGGGGAGAAATTGGACACGATATCACCACAGGTGGGGTTGGGGAGAGGGTGAACACGATATTACCACTGGTGGGGATGTGGAGACTGTGAACACGATATCACCACAGGTGGTGTTGGGGAGACATTCGACATGATATCACCACAGGTGGGATTGGGGAGATGGTGGACATGATAGCATCACAGGTGGGACTGTAGAGGCATTGGATATGATATCACCACAGGTGGGGTTGGGGAGACATGGGACACGATATCACCACAGGTGGGGTTGTGGAGACATTCGACACGATATCACCACAGGTGGGATTGGGGAGACGGTGGACATGATAGCATCACGGGTGGGACTGGAGAGACATTGGACACAATATCACCACAGGGGGGGTTGTGGAGACATTGGACATGATATCACCACAGGTGGGATTGGGGAGACATTGGACACAATATCACCACAGGGGGGTTGGGGAGACATTTTACATGATATCACCACAGGTGGGGTTGGGGAGACATGGGACACGATATCACCACAGTGGGGTTGGGGAGTCATTCGACACAATATCACCACAGGTGGGGTTGGGGTGACATTGGACATGATATCACCACAGGGGGGGTTGGGGAGACGGTGGACATGATAGCACCACAGGTGGGATTGGGGAGACATTGTACATGATATCACCACAAGTTTGGCTGGGGAGACTGTGGACATGATATCACCACAGGTGGGGTTGGGGAGACATTGGACACATTATCACCACAGGTGGGGTTGGGGAGACATTGGACATGATATCACCACAGGTGGGGTTGGGGAGACAGTGAACACAATATCACCACAGGTGGGGTTGGGGAGATGGTGGACATGATATCACCACAGGTGGGGTTGTGGAGACATTGGACACAATATCACCACAGGTGGGGTTGGGGAGACATTGAACACGATATCACCACAGGTGGGGTTGGGGAGACATTGAACACAATATCACCACAGGTGGGGTTGGGGAGATGGTGGACATGATATCACCACAGGTGGGATTGGGGAGATATTGGACATGATATCACCACAGTTGGTGTTGGGGTGACGGTGGTCATGATATCACCACTGGTGGGGTTGTGGAGACACTGGACATGATATCACCACTGGTGGGGTTGTGGAGACATTGGACACGATATCACCACAGGTGGGATTGGGGAGACACTGGACATGATATCACCACTGGTGGGGTTGTGGAGACATTGGACACGATATCACCACAGGTGGGGTTGGGGAGACGGTGGACACGATATCACCACAGGTGGGGTCGTGGAGACATTGGACATGATATCACCACAGATGGGGTTGGGGAGACGGTGGACACGATATCACCACAGGTGGGATTGGGGAGATATTGGACACGATATCACCACAGGTGGGATTGGGGAGACGGTGGACACGATATCACCACAGGTGGGGTTGGGGAGAGGGTGAACACGCTATCACCACACGTGGGGTTGGGGAGAGGGTGGACATGATATCACCACAGGTGCGGTTGGGGAGACGGTGAACACAATATTACCACTGGTGGGGATGTGGAGACTGTGAACACGATATCACCACAGGTGGTGTTGGGGAGACATTCGACATGATATCACCACAGGTGGGATTGGGGAGATGGTGGACATGATAGCATCACAGGTGGGACTGTAGAGGCATTGGATATGATATCACCACAGGTGGGGTTGGGGAGACATGGGACACGATATCACCACAGGTGGGGTTGTGGAGACATTGTACATGATATCACCACATGTTTGGCTGGGGAGACTGTGGACATGATATCACCACAGGTGGGGTTGGGGAGACATTGGACACATTATCACCACAGGTGGGGTTGGGGAGACATTGGACATGATATCACCACAGGCGGGGTTGGGGAGAAGGTGGGCATGATATCACCACAGGTGGGGTTGGGGAGACAGAGAACACAATATCACCACAGGTAGGGTTGGGGAGACATTGGACACGATATCACCACAGGTGAGGTTGGGGAGACATTGGACACGATATCACCACAGGTGGGGTTGGGGAGACATTGGACATGACATCACCACAGGTGGGATTGTGAAGGCGGTGGACACGATGTCACCACAGGTGGGACTGGGGGGAGGGTGGACTTGGTATCACCACAGGTGGGATTGGGGAGACGGTGGACACAATATCACCACGGGTGGTGTTGGGGAGCCATTGGACACGATATCACCACAGGTGGGGTTTGGGAGTCATTGGACACAGTATCACCACAGGTGGAGTTGGGGAGACATTCGACACAATATCACCACCGGTGGGGTTGGGGAGCCATTGGACACGATATCTCCACAGGTGGGATTGGGAAGACGGTGAACACGATATCACCACAGGTGGTGTTGGGGAGCCATTGGACACATTATCACCACAGGTGGGGTTTGGGAGTCATTGGACACAATATCACCACAGGTGGAGTTGGGGAGACATTGGACACATTATCACCACAGGTGGGGTTGGGGAGACATTGGACATGATATCAACACAGGTGGGGTTGGGGAGATGGTGGACATGATATCACCACAGGTGGTGTTGGGGAGACATTGGACATGATATCACGACTGGTAGGGTTGGGGAGACAGTGGACATGATGTCGCCACAGGTGGGGTTGGGGAGACGGTGGACATGATATCACCACATGTGGGGTTGTGGAGACATTCGACACAATATCCCCACACGTGGGTTTGTGGAGACATTGGACACGATATCACCACTGGTGGGGTTGTTGAGACATTCGACACAATATCCCCACAAGTGGGTTTGGGGAGACATTGGTACGATATCACCACAGGTGGGGTTGGGGAGAGGTTGGACATGATATCACCACAGGTGTGGTTGGGGATACATTGGACATGATATCACCACAGGTGGGGTTGGGGAGACATTCGACACAATATCACCACAGGTGGGGTTGGGGAGACGGTGAACATGATATCACCACAGGTGGGGTTGGGGAGACGGTGGACACAATATCACCACAGGTGGAGTTGGGAAGACATTGGACACATTATCACCACAGGTGGGGTTGGGGAGACATTGGACATGATATCAACACAGGTGGGGTTGGGGAGATGGTGGACATGATATCACCACAGGTGGTGTTGGGGAGACATTGGACATGATATCACCACAGGTGGGGTTGTGGAGACATTGGACATGATATCACAACAGGTGGGGTTGGGGAGACGGTGGACATGATATCACCACAGGTGGGGTTGGGGAGACATTCGACACAATATCCCCACAGGTGGGTTTGGGGAGACATTGGTACGATATCACCACAGGTGGGGTTGGGGAGACGGTGAACACCGTATCACCACAAGTGTGGTTGGGGAGACATTGGACATGATATCACCACAGGTGTGGTTGGGGAGACATTGTACACAATATCCCCACAGGTGTGGTTGGGGAGACATTGGACATGATATCACCACAGGTGTGGTTGGGGATACATTGGACATGATATCACCACAGGTGGGGTTGGGGAGACATTGTACACGATATCACCACAGGTGGGGTTGGGGAGAAATTGGACATGATATCACCACAGGTGTGGTTGGGGATACATTGGACATGATATCACCACAGGTGGAGTTGGGGAGACATTTGACACAATATCACCACAGGTGGGGTTGTGGAGACAGTGGACATGATATCACGACAGTTGGGGTTGGGGAGACGGTGAACATGATAT
Organism: Hypanus sabinus; assembly: GCF_030144855.1. Classification (NCBI taxonomy): domain Eukaryota; kingdom Metazoa; phylum Chordata; class Chondrichthyes; order Myliobatiformes; family Dasyatidae; genus Hypanus; species Hypanus sabinus. Next base: position 74,904,836 of record NC_082723.1, on the reverse strand, counting down.
CACCACAGGTGGGCTTGGGGAGACATTGGACATGATATCACCACAGGTGGGGTTGGGGAGACATTGTACACGATATCACCACAGGTGGGGTTGGGGAGACATTGTACACGATATCACCACAGGTGGGGTTGGGGAGACATTGAACATGATATCACCACAGGTGTGGTTGGGGATACATTGGACATGATATCACCACAGGTGGGGTTGGGGAGACAGTGGACATGATATCACGACAGGTGGGGTTGTGGAGACATTGGACATGATATCACGACAGTTGGGGTTGTGGAGACATTGGACATGATATCACCACAGGTGGTGTTGGGGATACATTGGACATGATATCACCACAGGTGGGGTTGGGGAGACAGTGGACATGATATCACGACAGGTGGGGTTGTGGAGACATTGGACATGATATCACGACAGTTGGGGTTGTGGAGACATTGGACATGATATCACCACAGGTGGGGTTGGGGATACATTGTACACGATATCACCACAGGTGGGGTTGGGGAGACATTGGACATGATATCACCACAGGTGTGGTTGGGGATACATTGGACATGATATCACCACAGGTGGGGTTGGGGAGACATTGTACACGATATCACCACAGGTGGGGTTGGGGAGACATTGGACATGATATCACCACAGGTGTGGTTGGGGATACATTGGACATGATATCACCACAGGTGGGGTTGGGGAGACATTCGACACAATATCACCACAGGTGTGGTTGGGGAGACTGTGAACATGATATCACCACAGGTGGGGTTGGGGAGACATTGGACATGATATCACGACAGGTGGGGTTGTGGAGACATTGGACATGATATCACCACAGGTGGGGTTGGGGAGACGGTGAACATGATATCACCACAGGTGGGGTTGTGGAGACATTCGACACAATATCCCCACAGGTGGGTTTGGGGAGACATTGGACACGATATCACCACAGGTGGGGTTGGGGAGACGGTGAACACCGTATCACCACAAGTGTGGTTGGGGAGAGGTTGGACATGATATCACCACAGGTGAGGTTGGGGAGACATTGTACACAATATCACCACAGGTGGGGTTGGGGAGACATTCGACACAATATCACCACAGGTGGGGTTGGGGAGACTGTGAACATGATATCACCACATGTGGGGTTCGGGAGACGTTGGTACAGAGTGCAGGCAGATTTTGAACCTTTGTGGCAATTGGAATGGGTAAGTACTCTTTCTGAAATCAAGAGGACTTCATCTTCCGCCCAAGGTTAAGTAATGGAGAATATATTTCAATTTACTTGCTGTTTACTTAGCCTGTCTCTGCATCTGAGGCCAAGGCCGCTGACAGCAACTCACCGGAGTCCTCTGTCCTGCACCAGTCTTTCCAGATCTCCCAGGTGTAGCTTGTTGGCTGGTTTGGTGAGCGAGACAGAAAACATTGACTGTGAATAAGCACAGTACTAATTTATTTACAAATTGTAAAAAATTGAACCAAACATTTAAGTCCCCCTAAGTTACACAAACTACAGAACTTATCATTCAACAGATTTTAGCTAAAGAATGCATGCGGAAAATACCTTCTCAGTGGTTCAGTGTGAAGTGAGAGAGAGTGTTTCAAACGTGTTTCTCTTACACACCCTGGGGCGTTTGAAACCAGACACGAGGTACTGTGTCACTCAAGCTAACCAATGGGAAGAGCGGTTGCAGTTTTTAAACTGACCAATCACAATCAACACAATGGAAGCAGCTTTGTCTGACTGGTAAGCTATGCTCCTATACAATGGTAGCCAATCTTTGAAGATCCTTCCTCTCCCAGGAATGAGGTCTTTGGAGCTTCTGTTGGTGTTTCTGTAGCGCTGGGTTTTTATAGGATGGGGTTGCAAGCCCCATGGCCAACCGTCCTGCTTTCTCAGCCAGGCCTGGATGCGTCCATGGTGGAGTTAAAGTTGTTAATAACACACACAGCAAGTTGGCACAGCAGTGGATGGTAGAGGACAACCTCAGAGAGCAACAGTAGCCCAGTAGTTAGCCTAACACTATTGTATTTCTGTCAATGCCTGCAATGAAAGGGATTTCAAGGTAGTACATGGTCACATACACATACTTGAAAATAAACGTGGCTTGACTATAATTACAGTGCTGGCAACCAGCTGTCTGTAGAGGTTTTGTACCTATTCTCCATGACCACACAGATTTCCTCCGGGTGCTCTCATTTCCTCCCACATTTCAAAAAGATGTAGAGTACTGAGCAAAGGTCTTAGGCAAATATAGATAGCCAGGGTGCCTAAGACTTTTGCAAGTACTGCAGTAATTCTATGTATTGCCACAAAAAAAAACAAATTTCATGACATATTTGAGTGAGGATAAACCTGATTCTGATATGGGTCTTTATTGGGGACTGAGAGTGGGAAGGGGACGGAGAGAGGAATCATGTTTGGGAAAAGGGGAAGGGAGAGGGGAGGGAATGGGAAGCACCAGAGAGATGATCAGTAAACCGATTCTTGGAATCAAATGACCTTGCCAGGTGTCTCAGGGCTGTATGTCTGCACCCACACTAACCCGCCACCCCTACCCGCAGCACCCCTTCTCTGCCAACAGTCCCACACCCCTCCTGTGGTGCTCCACCATTGCATTCCCAACATCCTTTGCTCCCACCAGATTGACAAACTCACTCTGCACTATGTTGTCCTCCCATAGTCCAAAGACGTACCGGTCGGTAGGTTAGTTGATCATTGTAAATCGTCCCGTGATTAGGCTAGGGTTAAATCGTGAGTTGCTGGGTTGCACAGCTCAAGGGGCTGGGAGGGCCTATTCCACAGTGTATCTCTAAAATAAAGAACAAAGCTTTTCTTTCCAACACTCCTCCCTCCCCCCAATGATGTCTGCGCTTGGGTGACTTTCAGGAGAGCTAATGGGGCGGGCAGCGGAGGAAGCCCCCCTACCTGTTCCCCGGCCCCACTGCAAACCTCTCCCCCACCACCAGGACCGATGGAACAGGACGAAAGTAAATAAGCAACTGTGAAGCACAGGACCAGAGCCAGACTAATTAGCGAACATCTTCACCCTGCCACCGTCTAACCAGGGAGCAGATGGAGCCAGCTATACAGAGACCACACAGGAGCCAAGCGGCAGCTGCTTTAACTCTTTCAGCTGTACTTTATTCTGCACTCTGTTATTGTTTTGCCTTGTTCTATCTCAACACCCAGTACAATGATCTGATCTATTCTGCATGCAAAACGGGCTTCTCTATGTACCTCAGTACGTGTGACAGGAATGTACCCCCCTGGTACAGAAGTGTAGTGTTTAGTGACAATGTCAGTGATTATAAACCTGACTCTGATTCTGGGCGTCCAACATTGAAATGCCAGTGACACTGGGTTCATTTCCTGCCACTGCCTGTCAGGAGCTTGTACATTCTCTGCCTGACTGCATGGTTTCCCCAGCTGCCCTGGTTCCTCTCACACTACAAAGGTGTACAGGTTAGGGCAGGTAGGCTGTGTGCATGGGTGCCCCACACGATATCCTTAGGCTATTGCATAAGTATTCATCACCTTTAATATGACATACCAAATCATCACTGGCACAACCAATTGGTTTTAGAAATCACATAATTAGCTAAGTGAAGTTCTGTTTTGGAAACCCATGTACAGTCAAGGTGTTTTAATTGATTGTAGTACTCCGAGGAATATTCAGTAACTTGGAAATTTTCTTGTATCCATTTCCTGACTTGTGCTTTTCAAAAACCTTTTCGTGGAGTTGCTTGGAGTGTTCTTTTGTCTTCATGGTGTAGTTTTTGCCAGGATACTGACTCACCAGCAGTTGGACCTTCCAGATATGGGTGTATTGTTAAACATTACAGGTCAAGACCCTTCCGTCTGGGCTGAAAATGAGAGGAGACAGCCGGTATAAAAAGGTGAAGCAACAGCTGGCAAGCAAGTTTATTTGCCCATGTTTTCGGTCCATGTCCCTCCAAACCCTTCCTACCTACAGCAAAATGCAGAAGTCTTAGCCACTAATATATATATATCTATATATATATATATATATATAACTATGGTTCCCAAGACCTTTGCACAGTTCTGTAGTAATTTTATGTACTTCACTGTACTGCTGCTGCAAGAAAAAGCAAATGTCATGACCTATGTGAGTGATGATAAACCTGATTCTGATATGGGTCTCTAATGTGGACTGAGAATGGGAAGGGGGCAGGGAGAGGGGAATCATGGTTGGGAAAAGGGGAAGGGAGAGGGGAGGGAGAGGGAAGGGAGTGGGAAGCACCAGAGACCAATAAGCCAATTGGTTCAAATCAAATTATCTTTCCTGGTGTCTCAGAGTCACCCCTAATAATGCCCCTGGCATTCCTTCTCTGCCACCTGTCCCACACCCCTCACTATTCCAACATTCTTTACACCCGCCAGATTTACAAACTCACTCTCCACTCCATGTTGAGAAATACAGTACTGTGCAGAAGCCTTAGGTCCCCCAGCTACAGGTCCTATAAAAAGTATTCACCCCCCTAGGAAGTTTTTATGTTTTATTGTTTTACACCATTGAATCACAGTGGATTTAGTTTGGCTCTTTTGACACTGATCAACAGAAAGGACTCTTTCATGTCAAAGTGAAAGCAAATGTCTACAAATTGGTCTAATTTTACAATCATTAAAAACAAAATAATTGATTGTGTAATTACTCAGCCCCTTCGAGTAGGTGCATCTCTGGCAGCAATCGCAGCCTTGAGTCTGTGTGGATAGGTCTCTATCAGCTTTGTACATCCGGACACTACAATTTCTCCCCATTCTTCTTTACAAAACATCTGTCAGATTGCATGAGAATTGTGAGAGAACAGCCCTTTTCAAGTCCAGCCACAAATTCTCAATTGGATTGAGGTCTGGACTCTGACTTGGTCATTCCAGGACATTAACTTTGTTGATTTTAAGCCATTCCTGTGTAACTTTGGTTTTATGCTTGGGAAAACAAATCTTCTCCCAAGTCTCAGTTCTCTTGCAGACGGCATCAGGTTTTCCTCCAGGATTCCCCTGTATTTTGCTGCATTCATTTTACCCTCTACCTTCACAAACCTTCCAGGGCCTGATGTAGTGAAGCATCCCCACAGCATGATACAGGCGCCTTCATGCTTCACAGTAGGGATGGTGTGTTTTTGAGGATGTGCGGTGTTTAGCTTACGCCAAACGTATTTAGTCCGATGGCCAAAAAGCTCAATTGTGGTTTCATTGGACCATAGAACTTTCTTCCAGCTGACTTCAGAGTCTCCCACTAACTGAGATTTTATGAGAGTTTTTTCAACAGTGGCTTTCTCTTTGCCGCTCTCCCATGAAGCTGTGACTGGTGAAGCACCCAGGAAACAGTTGTTATATGCTTATCCCCATCTCAGCCACTGAAGCTTGTAACTCCTCCGGAGTTGTCAGGTTTCTTGGTGGCCTCCCTCACTAGGCCCCTTTTTACACGGTCACTCGGCTGTTGAGGACGGCCTGCTGTAGGCAGATTTACAGCTGTGACATATTCTTTCCATTTCTTGATGATTGACTGATGCCAGTCCAAGTGCTGCCTGATCAGTTGAGTTCCTCCAGGAGTTTATTAGTTACCATATCTATTGAGGCTGCAGGCACAGTGTGAGTCAATAAGGCTTATGGTAGCATAGTGGTGACTGTAACTGCTTTACCGCCCACGTCTGGACTTGGAGGAAGGTGCTTACATACAAGTGGTCTCTCTCCCTCTCTCTTGATGCTGCCGGAGTCCTGGGTCACGGGCAAGGTTTAATCGATGCGGCTTGCGGAGAGGACTCTGTAGTTCGTGTCATGATGTCTTTCTGGTTTCTGATTATTCCTGTTTGCTTGTCGCTGTTTTCTGTAGTTTTGATCGGGTGGGCTAGTGTTGCGGCCTGCAGATAGCGAGAGCCACGACACCGGACTGAACTGAATATGCCTTGAGCCTTTTGATGACTTTGTGGTTTGGTGCTTTGAATTCTGTGTTTTTCGCTCATTTTTTTGACATTTGTGTGATATGTTCTTTTTTTGTGCATTGGGGATTTGATGTTTTTCTTTGAACAGGTTCCAGGGTTTTCTTTGTTTCGTGGTTGTCGGTGGGGAGATGAATCTCAGGGTTGTGTACTGTATACATATTTCAGAAATAAATGTACTGTGAATCTTCGTCACAACAATGGACTCTGCTGCAGGATCTACGCGTCCAAGGACTGTATTCCTTGGAGTTCAGAAGAATGAGGGGGGACTTCAGAGAAACATTTCGAATGTTGAAAGGCATGGACAGAGTGGATGTGGCAAAGTTGTTTCCCATGGTAGTGGAGTCTAGTACGAGAGGACATGACTTGAGGATTGCAGGGCGCCCATTCAGAACAGAGATGAGGGTGGTGAATCTATGGAATTTGTTGCCACCGGCAGCAGTGGAGGCCAAGTCATTGGGTGTATTTAAGGCAGAGATTGATAGGTATCTGAGTAGTCAGGGCATCAATGGTTATGGTGAGAAGGTAGGGAATGGGACTAAAGGGGAGATCGGATCAGCTCATGATGAAATGGCAGAGCAGACTTGATGGGCTGAATGGCCAACTTCTGCTCCTTTGTCTTACGGTCTTATGGTCCCTGCAGGCAGGCCGCGTAGCAGATTCAGCAACTGCACTTGAATATGCATGTGTCAGCTAATTATTATTTCATTGGGATGGTATTTAACTCCCTCTTCGTTGTAGCGCTTGTCGAAACTTGAGCAAAGCACCACCACGTTACACTGTCTGCTTGTATTCACCTGAGAAAATGGACTGACCTTGGAGACTAGCAGTATTCATTTCATACTTCGATAGTCCTTTGAGCCGTGGTGTTGGCATCTAGTTTTCCATTTGAGAGCTTTAGCTAATGGCCCTGTTTGGCCTAGTATTTATTGTTTTCTTTTCCCTTAAAATCCCTGTTCACATTAAAAGTCTCTCTCTCTCTCTCTCTCTCTGCACTTGGGCCATATCTGAACGGTGTGACACTTTGATTTCCTCGCTGTCTGCAAGGGAGTTTGTACATTTTTCCTGTGACGGTGTGGGTTTCCTCATTCCAGAGATGGGACGAGTGAGCGGTGGGCATGCAAGTAGGAGCTGGGAGCCTGGCAACACTGCTGGTCTGCCTGGAGCGCAGTCCTCAGACTGTTTGGTCATCGATACAAAATGAAAGATTTCACAGTATAGACATGTTTAAAACATTACTGTATATTTTTTGATGTTTTGATGTAGAACTAAAAATGAAACTAATCTTCTTTAAGACAGACACAGCTGAAATGGCGCCTTCTCCAAAGACCCCTAGATTACCAGTCATGGGAGCTGGCACAATGTATGATATCTTTCAGGTAGGAGGGTGCCAAGTACTGGTGGTCAGACCATAAAGGGCAGGGCTGCTCATTAAAAAAAACCCATAAAATCCAGGCGTGGAATCTCTTCTGAGGGAGGTGCCCGCTTCTCAACAGGCGTGCCCGAGAGAACTTGTGCATTTGTCCACGTAATGAAAATTTCCAAATGGTTGTAAAGTCTCCAGCTGCAGATGAGGTCGTTAAGGAAATCTCAAGGGGTTTGATGTCAGCACAGTCCTTAGGATTGGATTACCACCACCCCAGACAAATTGCTGCCCACCCCGCATCAGACTGCTGCAGTATTAATATACAAGATGCCTTTTATTGGATTGGAGAGACTGGGTTCTCGGGAGCGGCTGGGCAGCCAGAATGAGTGCGTAGGAGACTGAGGGGTGACCTTACAGGGCACCACAGTAGTGTGAAACTATTACCGTTCAGGACCCATTCTATTTGGAGTCTCTGTGTGTCCTTCCCATGGAATGTGTGGCTTTCCCCCGGTCCTCCCACAGTCTAAATACATACTGGTTAATTGGGCATTGTAAACTGTCTGGTGACTAGGTTAGGGTTAACCAGGGTTGACGGTTTGCTCGAAGGGCCAAGAGGGCTGTGTCAAAGTTCAAAATACACATATATTATACAACCTGGAGATTCGTCTCCTTACAGGCAGCTACAAAACAAAGACACCCAAAAGAACCCATAAAAAAAAAGACGAACATGCACCCAGTGTGCAGAGAGGAGAAAAAAATGGTGCAAACAATAAGAGTAAGTAAATGAGTTCCTTCGACATGGAGCCCGGAGCCCAGAGCCTTGGCCTCAGTTCAGAACAGAGTGGAGTAAACATCACAGAGCAGTGTGCAGAATCAGGCTGATCATTACCTCTGGCCCTGATACCAAACCTTTATTTCAATGTGAGAGGGAAAAGTTTTAAAAGGGACTTGAGCATCACCATCTTCATGCAGAGGATGGTGGCTGTCGAGAACAAGGATGAGGTTGAGGCAGGTGTACTACAACATTTTATAGATAAACCTGGACAGGTATATTGATCGGAAAGGTTTAAGTCTACCCTTTTACTTCTTCTACCAAAGCGCACGACCACACACTTCCCGACACTGTATTCCATCTGACTGTGAAGGGAATGGAGGGCTATGGATGATACACAAGAGGAGAGAATCTACTATACACTGGCATCAAGATTGGCACAATGTTGTTTTTAGCATTCGGGAATCACAAGGCTGGTCAGTAGACTCTTTGAATCAGAGAGTCAAACTGCACAGGTAAAAGAGAGACAGACCTTTTGGCCCAACTCAATCTGGTCCTTAACCTACCACCCCATGAACATTTGCATTCAATATACCATTCTCTGAAGCTTCCACTGTCTCCAAAAGGGTCCCACCATTTAACATATCTTACCTCACCCCTTTCTCCACTTTCTGCAAAGATCACCTCTGTGACTCCCTTGCCCATTTGTCCCTCCCAGCACTTATCCCTGCAATCAGCCTTAGTTCTACACCTGCCCGTACCCCTGTTCCTCCCTCACCTCTATTCAGGTCCCCAGACAGTCCCTCCAGGTGAAGCAACACTTCTGCAAAAGATTTTCCCTCTCCCTCCTGCTCCCCACTCTGGCCTCTTACTTCCTCTCACCTGCCTATCACCTCCCCCTGATGCCCCTCCTTTTTTCCCTTTCTCCCACAGTCCAATCTCTGCTCCTATCAGATTCCTTCTTCTCCAGCCCATGACCTTTCCCATCCACTTGACCACCTATCACCGTCCGGCTGACCTCCTTGCCCTCCACCACCTTTTCATTCTAGCACCTGCCCCCTTCCTTTCCAGCCTGAAGAAGGGTCTTGGCCAGAAACATTCATTTCTATAGATGCTGCCTGACCTGGTGAGTTCCTCCAGCATTTTGCAAACCCACACAGTGACAGGGAGAAAGGACAAACATTTTACACACAGCAGCACAAATTGAACCCCCATCTCAATCTTCGGAGTTTAGGAGGCTGAGGGCGTGAATGTATATAACATTAAATGTATATTTAAATGTATATAACATTGGGGGGTGCATACGGGTGAATGCACACAGCTGTTGGGGAATCAAGAACCAGAGGGCAGAGGTGGAAGGTGAGAGGGGAGAGATTTAAAAAGGATCTGAGAAGCACTCCTTCATGTAGAGGGTGGTTGGTATATGGACTGTAGATAGGAAAGGGTTAGACCAGGGGTTCCCATGGACCCCAGGGTCGGAAGCCCTGGTTTAGAGGGAAATGGGGCCTACTTGCCAGCTGTTGCTTAAGCTCTTCCTTTCACTTTTTTATACTGGCTATCTCCCCTCTATTTTCAGTCCACTTTGAAGATCTCAACCTGTAACGTTGACAGCCCAGTTCCCTCCACAAACACTGCCCAATCATTTGAGTTCCTTGCTTTGATATTTACTACTGGGGCCATATTTATTGAGGCTGCTTCTGCAAAATCTCCCGTGCTTAAGCATGCTGTACACCTTTACACTTTGTCCACGTATGTAGGCACTTTCAGTGAAACATGGACCTGGACCCCAACATCCCTCTGTACCTCAATGCTATTGAAGATCAGATATTAACTGTACAGTTTCTCCTTTCGTTTTAAGGGAAGCAACTCACATTAGCCCAGATTCAACTCTATCTGCCACTCCTCTGGTCAAATCTGTAGCTAATCTCTCATCATCATCGTTATGTGCCAAGTCAGAATGACGAGGGCAATCATGGTCTTCTTATCCCTGACCAGGATTACTCTTGGCAAATAATCTTCAGAAGTGGTTTGTCATTGGCTTCTTCTGGGCAGTGTCTTTACAAGACGGGTGACCCCAGCCATTATCAATATCTTTCAGAGATTGTCTGCCTGGCGTCAGTGGCCACATAACCAGGACCTGTGATATGCACCAGCTGCTCAAACGACCGTCCATCACCTGCTCCCATGGCTTCAGGTGACCCTGATCAGTGGGGAGGGGCTACACATTGCCCAAGGGGTGACCTGCTGGCTAGTGGAGGGAAGGAGCTCCTTTAGTAGAGACGTGTCTCCACCCTGCCACCAATTTAGATGCTGCTCTATTCTCTGATCCTACCCTGACATGCTTCGCCTCCTCGGCCAAGACCTGCCACAGGGAATGGACAAGGTCAGCAGCACCAGCACCAGCACCACGGAGCTTCAGAATGTAGATGGCAATGCCATCGCAGCAGGCTCAGAAGAGGACTGTCGATGTATTCCCTACCACTGACATAAAATATAGAACATAGAACAATACAGGCCCTTCGGCCCACGAGGTTGTGCCAACCTTTTAACCTACTTCAAGGTCAATCTAACCCTTCCCTCCCACATAGCCCATAACCCTCTATTTTCCTTTCATCCATATGCCTATGTAAGTGTCTCCTAAATGTCCCTAGTGTGTCTGCTTCTACCACCACCCTTGGCATCGTGCTCCATGTACCTATCACTCTACTTCTGACATCCCCAGCTATACTTTCCTCCAATCACCTTAAAGATAGGCTCCCTTGAATTTGTCAATTCTGCTGTGGAAAAAAGTCTCTGGCTGTCCATTCAATTTATCCCTCTTATCATCTTGTACACCTCTGTCAAGTCATCTCTCATATTCCTTCACTCCGTGCTCATCCTGTACCCATAAGACATGCTCTCTAATCCAGACAGTATTCTGGTAAATCTCCTTTGCATCCTCTCCAAAGCTTCCACCTCTTTCCTATAACCGAGCAACCAGAAATGAACACAATACTCCAAATGTGGTCTAACCAAAGTTCTATAGAGCTGTAACATTACCTTATGGCTTCTGAACTCAATCCCCCAATGAATGAAGGCCAAACACTATATATCTTCTTCACCAGCCTGCTATCTGCTTCTGGATCAGACTATCTTCTTGCTTCTAGTATCTGATAGAGGCTCTGGAGCCTTTGGTCCCACAGCACCTGACTCCTGAACTAGCATGGATAACTTCAATGATCTCACCTCTGTACTGAATGCACCACCTACACACTCAATTTCAAGGACTCTGCAATTTGTGTTGCCCGTGTTAGTTATTTATTTACAGTACTGTACTGTGCATAAGTGTTTGGCACATATATATCTAACTAGGGTGCCTCAGACTTTTGCACAGTACTGTAGTAATTTTATGTATTAAACTGTACTGCTGCCAGAAAAAAAAAACAAATTTCATAACATGTGTGAGTGATGATAAACCTGATTCTGATATGGGTCTCTATTGTGGACTGAGAGTGGGAAGGGGGCAGGGAGAGGGGAATCATGGTTGGGAAAGTAGGAAGGGAGAGGGGAGGGAGCAGGAAGCGCCAGAGAGACATTCTGTAATGATCAATAAACCAATTAAATGTCTGGTGTCGCAGGGCTGGGTGTGTCTGCACCCCTGCCGACCTCTTTCCCCCCCCCCCCCCACCCTGGCACTCCTTCTCTGCTACCTGTCCCACACCCCTCCTGCGGTGCTCCACCTTTGCCATTCCCAACATCCTTTGCTCCCACTAGATTTACAAACTCACTCTCCGCTCCATGTTGACAATTATAGTACTGTGCAAAAATGTTGCACCCTGATCTTTCCAGCATGTGTGCCCAAGATGTCTAAGGAAAGCGAGTTTATAAAATCTTAGCTCCCCAAGGTTTTGCATGTGCCTAAAACTTTTGCACGGAACTATGGGTTAATTGGGTCACATGGGTGTAAAAGGGCGGTGCAGGCTCATATGGCTGAAGGGCCTGTTACTGTGCTGTATCTTGAAATTTTAAAAAAATGAATACATTTCAAAACAGCAGTAGTTTGTAATGTTCCAAAATGGGGCACTGAGTTCATAGGAGCTGGGCCCAGGGAACTGCAGCTGTCTGGTTGAATGTTGTGCTGTTTGTGGGGGGCCAGGCTGGGACTCATTGTGGAGGGGCTGTCTCCTGTGATGAAGGTCCACCCATATGGCCAGCAGCTGAGTTTGCTTTTCCCAAACTTGTTTCCATTCCAGCTCCACGTTTGGAACGTGGGGGGAACCTTTCCCCAAACTTGTTTCCATTCCAGCTCCACGTTTGGAACGTGGGGGGAACCTTTTCCCAAACTTGTTTCTATTCCAGTTTCACGTTTGGAAGGTGGGGGGAACCTTTTCCCAAACTTGTTTCCATTCCAGCTCCACGTTTGGAACGTGGGGGGAACCTTTTCCCAAACTTGTTTCTATTCCAGTTTCACATTTGGAACGTGGGGGGAACCTTTTCCCAAACTTGTTTCTATTCCAGTTTCACGTTTGGAACATAGGGGGAACCTTTTCCCAAACTTGTTTCTATTCCAGTTTCACGTTTGGAACGTGGGGGGAACCTTTTCCCAAACTTGTTTCTATTCCAGTTTCACGTTTGGAATGTAGGGGGAACCTTTTCCCAAACATGTTCCCATTCCAGCTGTATGTTTGGAAGATCGGGAGAACCTTTTCTCACCTTGTCTCAACAAATTTCATCACGGAGTTCCAAGGTCCTCAAGGGTCTTGTTGAAATCCCATTTAAAGCCGTTGTGTTTTAAATACCTAATGTGTTATTAATGAGCTTTGCTTAATATAGATCCATGAGCAGAGTCAAAATGTGTAAATTGGGGAGATTTATTGTTTAATTAGCATTGTCACTTTCTGGACCACCCAGCACTTAATCAGAAGATTGAGTTCTATGGCATACTAAAACATATTTCCCTGACACCCCCCATCCCCTGGGGAGATGTTCATTAAAGATTTTGCAATTAGTAATTCTTTCTAAGGCTGTGATGAATTTGCTTCCAGGGATAAAACCTGCCTGGGGGAATTTGCTGAAATACATTTTGGAAAACTGATGGTTGAACTGTCAAAGGAAAGGTGCAAATAAGAGGGATTTATGCTCAATAATTACAAAATCATCTAAGTCAGCTGCTGAAATTTATTCCACAATGGAAAGGAAATGCAGTCAGAATCTGGTTTAGCTCAAAATTAACCTGCTTGAAACAAATGGATTGAATCTTTGCACAGGACTCTCTTGATTTTGTTTCTTTCGATGATGTTACCATGGTTCATTGTTATGGATTGGACTATTGTGTTTATGGACTGTGGATCTTTTCAGACTTTTGGTTTTTATATTCTTGTTCCTTTCTGTTTTATTGTGTGCGGAGAGAGATTTTGGGGAGTCAATATTCATGTTGCATTTTGTGAGGGGGACGGGATTTTGGGGGGTTGATGATTGGGATGCTGTACCTTTTTGTATGGGGGGGTGGTTTAACATTTCTATCTGAATGATTTTCATGTTCTTTCTTTGTTTTGTGGCTATCTGGAAAAGGCGAATCTCAGAGTTGTATATGGATGCATGCTTTGATAATAAATGAACATTAAAAGTTTGAGCTCACAGCTTCAGAGAAAGACACCTACGGTAATTGGGGGGAGGGGGAGACCGTTCTGCCTTATGAGTCTGATCTACCTTTCTAGTTTGGTCAAGATCCCATTGGTCCCATTGTCCTGCCTTGTCCTTGGAGCCAGGAGAAGCTTTGCCTAAAAAAAACTAGTTTTCTTTAAAGAATAGGGTGAGGAGCAATTTGATAGAAGATTAAAAGCTGGGGAGGTAAGAGGAGAGAGTGGCAGGATCTCTCTGTTGGTGGAAGGGTGGAGGATTAGAGGTTACATACATTCAGCGGCCATGTTATTAGGTGCTGGAGGTACCTAATAAAGTGGCCACAGTGCATTTCTGTATGTTCATAGTCTTCTGCTGCTGTAGCCCATTCATTCCAAGGTTCAATGTATTGTGCATTCTGAGATGCTGTTCTGCACACCACTGTTGTAATGTATGGTTATTTGTGATACTGTTGCCTTCCTGTCAGCGTGAGCCAGTCTGGCCAATCTGTTCTGACCTCTCCCATCCACAAGGCACATTCACCCACAGAATTGCCACTCACTGGATGTTTTTTTTTCATTTTCTGCACCATTCTCTGTAAATTCTGGAGATTGTTGTGTGTGAAAATCTCAGAAGATCAGCATTTTCTGAGATACTCAAACCACCCTGTCTGGCACCAACAATCATTCCACAGTCAAAATCACATTTCTTCCCCATTCTGGTGCTTGGTCTGAACAACAACTGAACCTCTTGACCATGTCTGTAGGCTTTTATGCATTGAGTTGCTGCCACATGATTGGCTGATTGGATAATGGGCAGATGTACAGGCCACTGAGTGTATATAATCAGATTTATTATCGTTGATTTACATATTATAAAGTTTGTTATTTTTCAGAAGCAAAGTACTTTACATGGAATGTACAGGGAGGGGTAACACCTTTGGAAAAGGGGCTTGTCCTGTTCCTTCCGGGGCAACTCACTCACCTTTGGTCCCCACCAGACACTCAGCTCTCACAAGTATCTGTTTACATGCCACACCCCAGCCTAAACCGGGGAGGGCAGCCAGTGGCTTCCCACCCTGGTTACAAAGGGACGTGCCTGACCTAACATGCAAAGTCAGCTTCGGCAGACAGAGTGGATGAGACCTACAGTGAGATCCAACAACCAGGAAGGTGGTACTGCAATACTCCGTGGAGAGCGAAGAGCATGACAAAGTATAAAAGACGTCATGGTAACCCACGGCAACCAGGGAAGACCCCAGTTCGTGACACTTGTTCGTACCACTGGACCCTGACTGCTGAGGTCGAGAGAGTGGAACTGCCCCATTGCAACGGATTTTCCACTTTAAAAACTCCCCCGCTCACACCCTTTTGTGCTTGCCATTGTTGCCTACCAGTCAATCCACAGTGTAAAGACATAAAAGATGCTATAAGTTGCAAAATAAATATATAGTTCAAAAAAAGGGATAATGTGTTCATGGACCATTCAGAAATCTGAAGGCTGAGGAGAAGATGCTGTTCCTAGATCACTGAGTGTGGGTGCCTCCTCTGAAATGGTAGTAACAAGAGGAGGGTCCTGAATGATGGATGCCACCTTCTCGAGGTTTTGCCTCTTGAAGGTGTCCTCTGTGGTGTGGAGGATTGTCCTGTGATGAAAGGGGAAAGGTAATTGAGAGTGACACAATGTTGTACAGGGGGTCTTCAGGGTTCATGTCTCTAACTCTGAAATCACCAACTCAAGTGCGTAGGGTGATAAACTAGGCATGCTGCAAAATCATCTTCATTGGTTGAGGTAGTCATGTTGCAATTGTAGAAATCTTTGGTTAGGTTACATTTGGAGTGTTGTTAACATTTCTGGTCACCATGCATTAGTAAAAGCGAAGAAGCTTTGAAGAGGGTGCAGAAAAGGTTCAAAAGGATTGAAGCCTCAATTAAACAAATGGATTGAATCGTTGCACAGAAATCCCAACTTTAGAGAAAGACACCTAATCAGGGGAAAGGATGTGGCTGTTCTGCCCTTTGAGTCTGACCCACCTTTCAAGTTCACTCAAAGTTCCATATCCTCCTACTTTGTCCTTGGAACCATGATGAATTTTGCCCAAAAAAAAGCTTTGGAGAGGGAGCAGCAGAAGTTTAGACTAGGGAATTTGCCCATCCATCATGGGTAAAGCCCTCCCCACCATTAGAAATATCGAAACATAGAAAACCTACAGCACATTACCGGCCCCTCGGCCCACAAAGTTGTGCCAAACATGCCCCTACCTTAGAAATTACTAGGCTTACCTATAGCCCACTATTTTACTAAGCTTCATGTACCTATACAAAAGTCTCTTAAAAGACCCTATCGTATTCGCCTCCACCACCGTTTCCAGCAGCCTATTCCACACACTCACCACTTTCTGAGTAAAAAACTTACCCCTGATATCTCCTCTGTACCTATTCCCCAGCACCTTAAACCTATGTCCTCTTGTAGCACATCTACTCTAAACATTGTCACTGGAAAGCAGCATCCATCATCAGTGACCCCCCCCCCCCCCCACCGCCCAGGCCATGTTCCCTTCTCACTGCTGCCATCAAGAAGAAGGTACAGGAGCCTCAGGACTCACACCACCAGGTGTAGGAACAGTTACTATCCCTCAACCATCAGGCTCTTGAACTAAACTCACCTTCACTTGCCCCATCATTGAGATGTTCCCACAACCAATTATCTCACTTTAAGGACTCTTCATCTCATGTTCTCGATAGACGGTCAGTACGGACGCTTCCATAACATATGACTCTGTAACTCAATAAAAGCTAATATGTCAATTGTCTTAGTGGTTTGTGCTGCCTGCGTGGGTGACGAGGGACTTAGTTGAGGATGGTAAGGACCCAAGTGCCAGAGTATATGAGACTAGAATTGAGACACAATACGAGACTGAGACAAGGACTGGGTTCTAAACTAGATGCTCGATGAGAATCCAAAATAGAAACAATGATTGAGCACTGAACCTCCATTCAGGTGCTGTTCAAATATTAAAATCCTGGCATGAAAACATGGCTGCCAATTCGTGGGATGCCCCTGGGTCATGCCAGCTGTCTATATTCTGGAGAGTCAGAGTGTCTAAACCCCGGAAGCTGGCATGGTCGGGGGCATATCATTACAGGATGTTGGCTGTTTTGGCTTCTCAATGGTTTGTGTAGGCTGCATGATTCTGTCAGTGTTTCTAACACAAATGAACCTACACAGCTCACCAGGAGGATCAACATACCTCAATCTTTCACTAATCAAAAATGCTCTGCTTGTCTATTTTGTGCAACCGGGAAGATTGTCACCAATTTTTCCCAACCTGTAAGCTTTAGGGATGATCCGTGCACACAATGACATGTCAGCACCTTCCCATAGAGCTAAGACTCACTTCACTGAAGGAAGCGGAGAGGGAACTTGAAAGAGGTGTTGTGGTGATTGTCCGATGATGACAGGAAACCTGTGTGGGAGAGTTTTTAATGTGGAAAAGCCTTTGCACTGGGGTAGTTCCACTCTCTCGCCCTCAGAAGTCCGGGTCTGGAGGTATGAACAAGCTTCACAAACTTGGTTCCAGTGGATGACTGTGACGTCTTCTGTGCCTCTTCGCTCTCCACGGAGCGTTGCAGAACCGCTTTCCTGGCCGTTGGATCTCACCGTAGATCTTATCCACCCAGTCTGCCACGGCTGACTTCACACGTCCCTATCTCACTGGGGTGTGAGGACACCAGCTACCCTCACTAAGTTTAGCCCGCCTGTCAAAGCGGAGTACTGGCGTGCAGCTACTGTTGCATGCAAACAGCTACTTGTTGAGAGCCGAGTGTCCGGTGGGGACCAAAGGTGATTGAACTGCCCCAGAATGCACACGACAAGCCCCTTCACTAGAGGTGCTACCCCTCCCTGGACACCCAATGTACCCCTGATAGAGGTATATCAGATGGTAAGAGGCATAGAGAAAGTGGACAGTCAACACCTTTTTCCCAAGGTGGCATTGGCTAAAACCAGAATACATTCTTTTAAGGTGTTTGGAGGAATGTATAGGGGTAGATTTTTTTGTTCAGTGGGTGGTAGGTGCATGGAATGCTCTTCCAGGGGTGGTGGTAGAGGCAGATACATTAGGGATATTTAAGAAACTCTTACATGAGCACATGGATGAAAGGAAAATAGAGGGCTATGTGGGAGGGAGGAAGGGTTAGATTGAATGGAGTAGGTTAAAGGGTTAGGACAACCTTGAGGGCCAAATGGTCTAAACAGTGCTCACTGCTCTGTATTCTGTGTCTGTGTTCCTAGTCATAGATTCCCCTTCAAGTTGTGCCTTGAGAACCTGTGACTCCGCTCCAGACAAAGATAAGCCCTCTCAAACCTCGTAACAATGCAGATTCTTGGTTTCAGCTTTTTATGACCATATCTTCTTATCAAGCAAGTACAGGTAAATTGAGGTGTCCAGCGTTAACTGAGGTGGATAACTTCAGTTACCTCAATCTGAACTGATTCCACAACCTATGGAAACACAAGGAAATCTGCAGATGCTAGAAATTCAAGCAACACACACAAAATGATGGTGGAACGCAGCAGGCCAGGCAGCATCTATAGGAGAAGTACAGTCAATGTTTTGAGCCGAGACCCTTTGTCAGGACTGTACTTCCTTCTATAGATGCTGCCTGGCCTGTTGCGTTCCACCAGCATTTTGTGTGTGTTGCAAAAACCTATGGACTCACTTTCAAGGCCTCGACAACTCTTGTTCTCAGTATTATCTCAGCAGTTACTTCAAAACAAGCCAAGGTCATTGAGAGACTGAGTACGGGAGTTAACAATGTGTGACAGCTTCCAAAATAGCTGAGATCCAAGTTGAAAAAGGTCCATTTGATCGTTTATTATGAAACCTAAAGATGAATAATCTTATAGCGATAAAAACTAATGGAACTAAATTGGTGATATAGCAAAATTAACAAAGTTAGTGTTCAAATTAGTGTAATTATGCATAACTAGCTGTCAACAAAAAACATCATTCCCCAGTTGCATCTAAAATGTTGCCTTAAAACGTAATAAACTAAAACCAATTGAGACAAAGCATGAATAGGTAAATCCACTCATTCGCTCCTACCACGCCCCAAACCATGTGACAAATTACCCATAATAGCTGTGCAACTCAAAATACAATAGACAGAAAATAGATATGTCTCCTACAATTCTATCTGTTTGTCTATCTATCTATCTATCCGTCTGCCTGTCTGCCTGTCTGCCTGTCTGTCTGTCTATTTGTCTGTCTAATCTGCCCATCCATCTGTCTGTTTAATCAGTCTGCCTGTCTGTCTGTCTGTCTGTCTATCTGTTTAATCAGTCTGTCTTTGTCTGTCTAATCTATCTGTTTGTCTGTCTGTCTGTCTATCAACTATCCATCCTTCCTTTACAGATTGGTTGTTGGTCAGTCTTAGTTTGAGTAAAATTTTCATAAATTCTATTGTATTTCCTTACTTCCCTGTGAATGCCCACAAGGAAGCATGTGGTGACATTCACATACTTCGATAATAAATTTACTTTGAATTTGACTTTGGTTTCTCCATTGAGGACAAGACAAAGGAAAGACAAAGAGAACTTTGGTGACTCAGTGATCTCCTTCTCCGTTCTTAGGGAATCCTTGGAGTGAGGATGGGCTGCTTTCCCTCTAGTTCTGTGGATTTTGGGTTAGCTGAGGAGGCCAACCCTCCTTAGCTCAGATTCTTCTGTGGATGGGGCTGGAGAGGGTCGAGCTCTGCACAATGGCACTCCTCTTCCATTTCTTACACAGGGACATCCCGTGCATGGATTCAAGGCTCACGAAACTGCCCTCTCTACTCCTTTCCCACGCTGAGGAATGTCAAGGAGACTTCAAGCACATTGTTGAGTCTTTACCTTAATTACACCCCAGGACAGCATCACTGTGGAGTGCCTGTTTCGGGTGTTGGGCGTGGGACATGTTGGATAATGTGACTGCCTGTGTGTAATTAGAGCTGCATCACTGGGGCTGTTGATCTGGGACAGAACACTGAAGTCACATATTTTTCCTATCAGTGAACCTGCAGGGATTTGAAGAGACAACGTTGGTGACATGCTTCTAGACAGACCCAGTCAGACTCAGGAGCCAAGTGATAGTGGAGATCACTGTGTTCTCTACACACTGGGTTTTCTGGCAGGTCCAAGCACTCTATCTTCCAGCATTCCAAAGGCAATTGGTTCTTCAAACGCAAGAGCGAGTTTCACCAACGACCAGTGACATCTCACTGAGAGATTTCTCCTGACACATGCAAAGCAAACTGGCTCAGATTCCTCAGGGTCTTGGCTGAACCTGGACTGTCGGAGGGCAATGTGGTGCACTGGGGGTACGCTAGTGATGGACTTTCACCACACAGCTGCTCAGTGTCAGTCCCAGAGTGAGCAGGAGCAGGTGTGATATTACCTCAAGTCATTTCTCACAAATCGTCAATCAAATCATCTGAGAAATCAAATTGCTTCGGAAATCCAATAGTCTCAGAAATCGAAAAGTCTCAAGCTGTCCCTCCTTTCAAAGATGTGTGTGTGTGTGTGTGTGTGTGTGTGAGTGTGTGTGAGTGTGTGTGTGTAAGAGAGAAAGTATGTGTTTCCGTGTGTGTGTAGAAGAGAGAAAGTGTGTGTTTTGTGTGTGTATGTGTGTCTCTGTGCGTGTTTGTGTGTATGTGTGCTTGTGTGTGTGAGTGCTGTGTTTGTGTGTGTGTGTGTGTGGAAGAGAGAAAGTGTGTGTTTCTGTGTGTGTTTTGTGTGTGTATGTGAGTCTCTGTGCATGTTTGTGTGTATGTGTGCTTGAGTGTGTGAGTGCTGTGTTTGTGTGTGTGTGTGTGTGTGTGTAAGAGAGAAATTGTGTGTTTCTGTGTGTGTTTTGTGTGTGTATGTGTGTCTCAGTGCGTGTTTGTGTGTGTGTGCTTGTGTGTGTTTGTGTGTGTGTGTGTGTGTGTGTGAGTGTGTGTGAGTGTGTGTGTGTAAGAGAGAAAGTATGTGTTTCCGTGTGTGTGTAGAAGAGAGAAAGTGTGTGTTTTGTGTGTGTATGTGTGTCTCTGTGCGTGTTTGTGTGTATGTGTGCTTGTGTGTGTGAGTGCTGTGTTTGTGTGTGTGTGTGTGTGGAAGAGAGAAAGTGTGTGTTTCTGTGTGTGTTTTGTGTGTGTATGTGTGTCTCTGTGCATGTTTGTGTGTATGTGTGCTTGAGTGTGTGAGTGCTGTGTTTGTGTGTGTGTGTGTGTGTGTGTGGAAGAGAGAAATTGTGCGTTTCTGTGTGTGTTTTGTGTGTGTATGTGTGTCTCTGTGCGTGTTTGTGTGTGTGCTTGTGTGTGTTTGTGTGTGTGAGTGCTGTGTGTGCGTTTTTGAGTTTGCATGTATGAGTGTGTGTTTATGTGTCTGTGTGTGTGTATGTGTGTAAGTCTGTGTGTGTGTTTGTGTGTGTCTGTGTGTATGTGTATGTCTATGTATGTACTTGTGCTGTGTGTAAGTGTGTGTGTGTGTTTGTGAGTGTGTGTGTGCACGTGTGTGCTGCTTTGGGGAGTAGTGTGTAAGAGAGTAGGTGAGAGAGAAAAAGTGTTAAAAAGTGAGAGGGAGAGGGGAGGGAGAGGAAGGGAGGGGAGGGAGGGAGAGGAAGGAAGGGAGAGGGAGGGAGGGAGAGAGGGGGAGAGAGAGGGGAGAGAGAAAGAAAAGGAAGGAGAGAGGGGCAGCGAGAGAGGGAGAGAGAGTGAGAGAGAGAATAAGGGAAAGTGTATGTGAGAGAGTGAGGGAGAGAGAGCACCCTTATGAAAAATGATAGTCTGCATTTTTCTCTTCAGCTCTTTATGATTAATGATGGGGGGGTTGTTGAAACATTGGGAAGGAATTGGAATAATGTGCACTGTACAAGGAGCAATGTGAAGGAATGTAAACACGAGCTCTATGTAACTCTGAGACAATGACATGAGACAGATATCCGAACAGCTGTTTAGTCCCTGAATCCACAACACCAACCTCTGGGCAATGCAAAACAGACACGTCTATTTTATTTGGCTCTCAACCGTTATTTATATTTATATTTCTGTGCAAAACGAAGCCAAAAAGAGCCCCTGTCTGGTTTCAGGAGCTGCCCACGTGTTAATCACACTCTCATCCATCAAGTGGCAGATCGAAGAATGCAAGTCATCAGACATGGCCTCAAAGGCACGGTCCCAATGGAGCATGCGATTCCGCAGCTCCTCGGCAACTCTCCGCAGTGAGAACTCAAAGCTAGGATCCCATGGCTGGATCCTTGACTCGGGCATTCAGTCCCCACTCTTCCTCCACCCCCACTCTTCCTCATAACCCCACTCTTTCTCCATTCCCCACTCTTCCTCCACCCCCACTCTTCCTCATAACCCCACTCTTCCTCCACCCCTACTCTTCCTCCATTCTCCACTCTTCCTTCAACCCCACTCTTCCTCATAACCCCACTCTTTCTCCACTCCTCACTCTTCCTCTATTCCCCACTCTTCCTCCAACCCCACTCTTCCTCATAACCCCACTCTTTCTCCATTCCCCACTCTTCCTCCACCCCCACTCTTCCTCATAACCCCACTCTTCCTCCACCCCTACTCTTCCTCCATTCTCCACTCTTCCTTCAACCCCACTCTTCCTCATAACCCCACTCTTTCTCCACTCCTCACTCTTCCTCCATTCCCCACTCTTCCTCCAACCCCACTCTTCCTCATAACCCCACTCTTTCTCCATTCCCCACTCTTCCTCCACCCCCACTCTTCCTCATAACCCCACTCTTCCTCCACCCCTACTCTTTCTCCATTCCCCACTCTTCCTCCACCCCCACTCTTCCTCATAACCCCACTCTTTCTCCACTCCTCACTCTTCCTCCATTCCCCACTCTTCCTCCAACCCCACTCTTCCTCATAACCCCACTCTTCCTCCACCCCTACTCTTTCTCCATTCCCCACTCTTCCTCCACCCCCACTCTTCCTCATAACCCCACTCTTTCTCCACTCCTCACTCTTCCTCCATTCCCCACTCTTCCTCCAACCCCACTCTTCCTCATAACCCCACTCTTCCTCCATTCCCATTCTTCCTCCACCCCACTCTTCCCCATTCCCACTCTTCCTCCACCCCCACTCTTCCTCCACCCCCCCACTCTTCCTCCACCCCCACTCTTTCTTATAACCCCACTTTTTCTCCACTCCTCACTCTTCCTCCATTCCCCACTCTTCCTCCACCCCCACTCTTCCTCATAACCCCACTCTTTCTCCATTCCCCACTCTTCCTCCATTCCCACTCTTCCTCCACCCCACTCTTCCTCCACCCCCACTCTTCCCTTCCCCACTCTTCCTCCACCCCCACTCCCTCCATTCCCCACTGTTCCTCCATTCCCCACTGTTTATCCCCCCACTCTTCCTCTACCCCCCACTCTTCCCCATTCCCACTCTTCCTCAATTCCCCACTGTTGCCCCCCCACTCTTCCTCCACCCCCCACTCTTCCTCCAAACCCCACTCTTCCTCCACCCCCACTGTTCCCCATTCCCCACTCTTCCTCCACCCCACTCTTCCTCCATTCCCCACTCTTCCTCCACCCCCACTCTTCCTCCATCCTCCACTCTTCCTCCATCCTCCACTCTTCCTCTATTCCCACTCTTCCTCCATCCCCCACTCTTCCTCTATTCCCACTCTTCCTCCACCCCCACTCTTCCTCATAACCCCACTCTTTCTCCATTCCCCACTCTTCCTCCATTCCCACTCTTCCTCCACCCCACTCTTCCCCATTCCCACTCTTCCTCCACCCCCACTCTTCCTCCATCCATTTACTTCTTCTTACCTTGCCTTGGGTCCCCTCCTCCTTCCCTTTCTCCTATGATTCGCTCCTCTCCCATCAGATTCTTTCCTCTCCAGCCTATGACCTTTCCCACCAACCTGGCCTCACCTGTCACCTTCCAGCCATCCTCCTTCCCCTCCCCCCACCTTTTCCATTCTGGCATCTTCCCCTTTCCTTCTTAGTCCTGGAGAAGGGTCTCAGCCCAAATCATCAACTATTTATTCATTTCTATAGATGCTGCCTGAATTTCTGAGTTCATCCCAGCATTTTGTGTAGGAAATCATGGTGTTTCCATGACCATGATTGTTCTTGGCAAATTTTTGCTACAGAAGTGGTTTGCCATTGCCTTCTTCTGGGCAGTGTCTTTACAAGATGGGTGACCCCAGCCATTATCAATACTCTTCAGAGATTGTCTGCCTGGTGTCAGTGGTCACATAACCAGGATTTGGGATCTGCACCAGCTGCTCATACGACCGTCCACCACCTACTCCCATTGCTTCACATGACCCTGATCATGTGCTTAAGCGGGTGCTACACCTTTTCCAAGAGCGACTTGCAGGCTAGCGAAGGGAAGGAGGGCCTTACACCTTCTTTAGTAGAGATGTATCTCCAGCCTGAGGGGTATAGGTGGGGTATCTGCAAGCAGGCTTTTTCCACTGAAGTTAGGTGAGACTAGGTCATGGGTTAAGAGTGAAATGTTTATGATGAACATGATGGGGAACTTCTTTAGTTGGAATGTAGTGAGAGTGGGGAACAAGCTGCAAGTGGAAGTGGGGGATGAGTGTTTGGTTTCAACACAAAAGAAACTTGTATAGGTATAAGGATAGCAGGGGTATGGAGGGCTGTGGTCTGAATGCAGGTCATTGGAACTAGTCATCATAACAGGTCAGCATGGACTAGATGGGCTGAAGGGTCCATTCCCATTCTTATGGCATCCCATGACTCTGTAATTCTATGAGTCAGTTCCTCAGCTGATTGCTGCAGTATCAGCGAGTGTGTTGACTGGTCTCGCAGAAGTCCCACAATCCCCGGCAACAGACAGGAGTCTGTGTGGCCACCTATGTAGCTGAGGAAGCTTCTCCTTGGGAACCATGACCAGAAGAAGAGGAGACTCCTGTGGTGCTGTCAAGATGGGCCGAATGACCTAATTCTGGTCCGATGTCTAATGGTCTCCCCAAGAGAACAATCTTGTTGTTGGGTTTGGAGGCACGTGTGTCTTAATTACCCAGAGAGCTACGTTGGCTGGAGTCAGGGAGATGAGAAGAAACTGTTTTTCCCAGAGAGTGGTGAGTCTGTGGAATTCTCTGCCCAAGGAAGCAGTTGAGGCTTCTTCACTAAATATATTTAAGATACAGTTAGATAGGTTTTTACATAGTAAGGGAATTAAGGGTTATGGGGAAAAGGTAGGTAGTTGGAGCTGAGTTTATTAAATGGCTCGATGGTCCAGATGGCCTACTCCTGCTCCTATTTCTTATGTTCTTATGATTCTTGGTAGGGTCACCGATGCCAAATGAGTAGAGGCCAGACTAGGAGTGGTCCACCGGTCCTCCAGGTTCAGGGGGTCAGCTCAGGACCAAGAACCCCGACTGGTAAAACAAAATTGTTATGGAAACAGCAATGAAGAAAGTCGGAGTGTGACGGTATTCCTCAGTCTCCACCTGGGACTTGCATGACTGACAGAAGTGAAAACCGAGAGGAAGCTACTGACATGATGGAGAAGCTCTGAACACCACCAGAGATGGGGAAGATTCATTGCTACCCTAAACGCCAGTGGTGTAATGGGCAGTAAAAAGTTACATGGTCTACCAGAAGCCCCACTCAATCATTAAGTTTAAATCCTTCACTTGTCAATCTGCCCATCAGGGGTCAGTGTCTGAAGAAAAATGTCAAACAGAAAAGCTTCGAGGGAAAACATTAGAAGTTCAGATTTCTGCTGCCCGAACCTCAGTACAGAAAGGCTTGCTCGTGGCCAACCTGCTGTCAGTTCCCTTATCTCCCTGTTACTCCAGTGTAATGTAGAACTATAATAGAAGTATAATGCTCCATACACGTCCAGCTACATTTCAAAGCCTGTCCTTCTCCAGCATTGAACCGAGTATCTTGCTGAAAAGGACATCCAACAAATCTCTCCACCAGCTGGAAGGCACAGTGCAGTGTAGTATTGCTCTTCCACGAAGATTCCTGACACTGAAGGCTACTGGCAGTCAATTGCAAACCCGAACCTCGGCAAGGCTTTCACTCCCACTTCCTCTAATACGAAGGATGGAACACCGGGATTGGTCTTCCTGAAATGAATGACTGATTGGAAATTCGCCCCGTTTCTGATGAACAAGAACCTCTTCTTATTTGTTATAAATGTTCTCAAGGTGACCATGGGCAGCATTTGACACCAAGGAAGACATTGGGACAGATTAGAGTTCAAAGTTCAAAGTAAATTTATTATCAAAGCATATTCAATACTATATTTGTCACTGTGGAGCGGAGAGTGTGTTTGTAAACCTGGCAAGAATAAAGGACATTGGGAATGGCGAGGGTGGAGAGCCAGGGGAGGGATGTGGACAGGTGACAGAGACGGGGTGCCAGGGGCGGGGCAGGGGCACATGTGCAGACATAGCCAGTCCTGAGACACCAGGCAAGGTCATTTGATTCCAAACAATTGGTTTATTGATCATTACAGAAAGTCTCTCTGGTGCTTCCCGCTCCCTTCCCTCTCCCTTCCCCTTTTCCCAACCATGATTCCCCTCTGCCTGCCCCCTTCCCACTCTCAGTCCACAATAGAGACTCAGGTTCAGGTTTATCACCACTCACATAGATCATGACATTTGTTTTTTTGTGTGGCAGCAGTACAGTGTAATATGTACAATTACTACAGTACTATGCTAAAATCTTAGGCACCTTATTATATTGCTAGTGTGCCTAAAACATTTTCACAGGACTCAACATATGTCCCATATACTAACCCGAGATTCATATTCTTGCAGGCATTCACAGTAGAACAAGGAAGTACATTAAGATCATTGAAAAACTATGCCCAGATTGAGACAGACAAAAGAAGACGAATTACACAGATAAAAAACAAAAATAAAATTAATACTAATAACTAACTAAGTGAACACTTGCCTTCTCACCTTGAATACATGTCTGCTAGTATTTGATATTTATATCCTGGGAGGTGATTCTGACTATACTGAGTAAATCTGGATTATAATCATTGGAGTTGGGAAGTTTTCCTCTCTGAGATACACACAGCTCTGAAGGGGCTTACCAGGTCGGGCAGCATCCGTTGAAAGGAACAGTCAATGTTTCGGGCCGAGACCCTTTGTTAGGACCTGAGGAAGGGAGGGTTATGGGCTGAGTGCAGGTCGGTGGGACTAGGTGAGAGTAAGTGTTTGACACGGACTATAAGGGTTGAGATGACCTGTTTCTGTGCTGTAATTGTTATATGGTAATAGGGTTATATAGGAAACATTGAATGCTCCTTTCAACGGATGCTGACTGACCTGCTGAGTTCATCCAGCTTGTTTGTACGTGTTTATCTGACCACAGCATCAGCAGTGTACTTTGTGTCTGAAGGGGCTTTACTGGATGTTGCTCTGATTTAAACCACTTGCATCCAAAGTCAAAGGTCAAGACAACTTTATACAGAAGTAATCATATGTCACTACCTTAAAATTCATTCAACTGATTCAATAAACTGCAGACTCATTTTCAAGGACTCTTTATAACTCACGTTCTCAGTATTATTTTTTATTCATACAGTTTGTCATCTTTTGCATGTTGTTTTTTTGACATTTTGTTTTATATACAGGCCTTTGTATTTCTTTTCTCCTGCAAGTATATTCATCTCAGGATAGTACAGTGCTCTACTCTCTCTAAACAGCTCAAGCACCACCCGTAGGTTTGTCAACAACACAACTATTTGTTGGCAGAGTTTCAGATGGTCATGAGGAGACGTATAGGAATGAGGTAGATCTGCTGGTTGAGTGGCAACATCAACCTCACTCTCGTAGCTTACACGACAAAATGATAAACAAAATAAACACAATGATATCGGTGTAAATGAAAGAGAGAAAAGGGGCAGTGCCAACACTTTTCAGGACAATTATAAAACCCGATGACAGTGGGGAAGAGGCTGTTGTCGAACCTCGAGGCGTAGGTCTCTGGCTCTGTAGCTCCTGCCTGATGGCAGCATTGAGAAGAGGATAGTGGGAGGGGTGGGTGGGTGTCCTGAATGACGAATGTCACCTTTCTGGGACAGCACCTCGCGCAGATGAGAGCTGAATCCCCTCTCGTCTGAACCCACCACTCTCTTTATCTTCATGCTTTGCAGC
The DNA here is from genome assembly GCF_030144855.1 of Hypanus sabinus. Classification (NCBI taxonomy): domain Eukaryota; kingdom Metazoa; phylum Chordata; class Chondrichthyes; order Myliobatiformes; family Dasyatidae; genus Hypanus; species Hypanus sabinus. Next base: position 74,876,979 of record NC_082723.1, on the reverse strand, counting down.
TTCCGGGCTGTGATACAGTACACTTGTAGACCCCAGTCAGACAGGATTGGCGACACGTCCACAATCTCCACATGGCTGTGTGCCCAGCCCCCTGCTCTACTCACTGTACACTTGTGATTGTGTGGTGAAGCACAGCTCCAAAGCTAGATTTCACACAGTCGTAGGCCAAATCAAAGGTGGTGACGAGTCAGCATATAAGATGGAGATCAAAAATCTGCTTGAGAGGTGCCATTAACAACAAGGTCTGACTCAATGTCAGCAAGACCAAGGAGCTGATTATTGAGCTTAGGAAGAGGAAACCAGAGCTCCATGAGCCAGTCCTTATTGGAGGATGAAGCAGTGAGGGTCATCAACTTTAAATGCCTCAGTGTTATTATTTCAGAGGACCTGTCTGGGCCCAGCACGTAAGTGCAATTCTGGAGAAAGCACAACAGCACTTCTACTTCCTTAGGAGTTTGTGAAGATTTAGCATGACATCTAAAACTTTGACAAACTTCTGCAGATAAGAAGTTGAGGGTATATTGCCTGGTATGGAAACACCAATCTCCTTGAATGGAGAATCCTACATAAAGTAGTGGATATGGCCCAATCCCTCACAGATAAAGCCCTCCCCACCATTGAGCACATCTTCTCAGAACGCTGTCACAGGAAAGCAGCATCCACCATCAGGGATCCTGCCACCCAGGTCAAGCTCTCTTCTCACTGCTGCCATCAGAAGAAGGTACAAGAGCCTCAGGACTCACATCACCAGGTTCAGGAACAGTTACTACCCCTCAACCATCAGACCCTTGAACCAAAAGGGGATAACTTCATTCACTTCACGTCGCGTCAATGGATTGTTCCCACACCCAAGGGACTCACTTTCAAGGTCTCTTCATCTCTTGTTCTCAATATTTATTGCTTATTTGTTTTTTATTATTATTATTTCTTTCTTTTTGTATTTGCACAGTTTGTACCTTTAGCTGGTTGAACGCACAAGTTGGTGTGGCCTGTTATTGATTCTATTATGGTTATTATTTTATTGTGTACACCTGCAAGAAGGTGAATCTCAGGGGTACATATGGTGACATATATGTACTTTGATAATAAATCTACTTTGAACTTTATATCTGTAGAAGTTTGCCAGAATCTTCAACGATATGCTGAATTTCCTTAAAAAATCAAGAGAGATTTTAAGGGTGTTGAGACACTGACATGCCATTCTCATGGCAGGCACAGGCACCCATATGCCGGGCACAGAATAGGTTCTCCAAGATGTTGTTGCCCAGGAACTTGAAGCTGCTGATCAGTTCCACCACTGACCCTTCAGTGAGGACTGGTGCTTTCTCTGCCACTGAGATCCTCGGGCCGATAAGCGGACGACCTCACACATCTTGGAGCTGGGGCATGCGGAGGAAATCTATGTGGTCACGGGGAGAAGGTACAAATTCCACACAGAGATCAGGTCGCTGGTGCTGTGAGGCACATAATGTGTAGGCTGCTACACTGGAAAGGAGACGACGGCTTCAGAGAGAGAAAAAACTGAACAAAAAGAAATTAAAAACTTGATGCAAAGCCTGTCTGGTTCCTTTAAGATTTTCAGACAATGTGTTGCTTGAAAGTAAATGCCCAGAAGCATTTGTAATTGGATGCACGTTCAAAATGACAGCAAGAATGAAGCAGCGAGGGTGTGCTGGAGAACAGGGAGTGTCTGAGGCAACGGGCGGGGAGGGGGCAAGATGAAAGCGGGCAGAGATGATGATGGGGGATGATTTTCTTCACTTTGAGAACTGGGGGGAAGCTCAGCTGGGTCTTGAAGAAGAGTCTCAGCCCAAAATGAAACTGTTTACTCTTCCCCATAAATGCTGTCTGGCCTGCTGAGTTTCTTCAGCATTTTGTGTGTGTTTCCTTGTCTGGAGAAGCTGGGCATGTCCTTTTGGAGCAGAGAGATCTGAATGGAGATCTGATCCAGGGAAGAGAGGGGAACTAAGGGAAACTGCTCTGGAAACGCGATGTTGCAGAAGAAGCTGTTCCTAAAACACTGAGCGAAAGTATGTCCTCTGTGATGGTAGCAATGAGAACAGAGCAAGTCCCAGGTCTTTAATGACCACCTTCTTGAGGCACCACCTCTTGAAGATATCCTCGATGTGTTAGAAGTCATAGGTGAAGGGTGAAAAGTGAAGAGTTTAAGGGGAACATGAGGGGAAACGTGTGAGCTCGATTTCAACATTTAAGAGAAGTTTGTATAGGAACGTGATGGTCCCAGTGAAGGTGGATGGAAGTAGGCAGTTTAAATGGTTCAGCATGGACAAAGGGCCTCTTTCTGTGACTCTATGACCAGGACAGATCCTCTGGTATGTTAATGCCCAGGAACTAAGAATCTATCAACTGTCTCTAATATGTCTGCCATTAGCACATAGTACAAGGTCAGAGGCCCTGATTTAACATTTTGGATACTACCCATGGGGAAAGCAGAACTCAGTGTCACGAGGTCAGGGTGTCGTGGTCCGGATAGATTCCCCTTTAAATTTAGTTAGGTTGCGTTATGATCCGGATCATTGACTTGTTGTTCCCTTCTAATTCCGTTTCACGTTGTCCCTTGAGCTTGGCAATTAAGGTGATCTATTCTCGACCTGAACCAGCAGCTTATAAGCCCCTGGCTTTAGCCGTTCGGGGCAAGAGTGTTAAGAAGCCTTAGCAAGTTTCTGTCACTACGACAAGCCAGAGTGATCCAGCCTGCATCAGAGTGCCAGCAGTTCACCTTCCTTCGCCAGAGTCGGTCCGTGCAAGGTCAATCCGCCAGGGGTGAGTTGAAGGTGGAGTCCTGTCTCGACATTCATGCCCCTTGTCCGTGTCTACCCCTCGAAGAGTCCTGGCTTGGTGCCTGAGTTGAAGGCAGAGTCCTGGCTCAACGTTCATGCCCAGTGTCCATGCTTACCCCTCGAAGAGTCCCGGCTCGGTGCCTGAACTGAAGGAGGAGTCCTAGCTCGATGTTCCTGTCCTGTGTTTTGGTGTCCACGTTTCTGGCTGCGGTGAATCAAGGTCCTTGTCTCCTAGTCCAGGGTCCGTGACGATCCAGATTCCATGTTCCCGGCTGCAGCGATCCATGGATCCCAGTCTCCAAGTCCAAGGGCTGTGGCGGTTCCAGTCCCCAGGTGCCAGTCATGGCCGCAACGAACCATGTTACCCCTGTCCAAGGGCCGCGGCTGTCCATGTTCCCCCATCCAAGGGCCGCGGCTGTCCATGTTCCCCCTGTCCAAGGGCCGCAGCTGTCCATGTTCCCACTATCCAAGTCATGGCCGCAGCGATCCCAGTTTGCCTGCTTCCGTCCCAGGTCCGCGGCGATCTAAGTCCCCTAGTCCGAGGTTTGAGTTCCTCTTTGTCCTCCTCGATTTCCCGATTTTCTGTGTAGCGAGTAACAAACGCTATTTTATTGAACCTAAGAAAGACGTGTTTGTGTCCTGCGTGTGGTTCCTCTCCCAGCAGCCTTGCCCCCAGCTCGTGACACAGGGAAAGAGGCTGGAAGTTGTTTGATAAAGAATAGGACCTATCAGGCTTATAAAATTATAAGGTGCTGAGTAGGTAACAGAATCAGTCTTGTCTAAAACCAGAGGTTTATGGTGAAAGGAAACGATTTCCCTTTCCTCTCTGAAATGTCCCTGTTGCCATCTCCCCTGCAAGGAGAGTCGAGGCTTTGGAGTGGTTCACCAGGATGGTACGTGCTATCAGGAGAGGCTGGACAAACTTGTGTTGCCGACTTTGGAGTGTCAGAGGCTGAGGGGAGATCTGACAGAGGTTTATAAGATTGTGAGAGGTATTGATAGAGTAGTCAGAGAGCATCTGTTTCCCCGTTGAAATTTCTAGTACCAGAGGGTGTGCTTTTGAGGGGGTAATTTCAAAAGAGTTGAGGGGCAAGCACAGATTGATGGATGCCTGGGTGGTGGTAGTCAGAAATATTACAGACTCTTAAGAGATGTTCAGCTCAGCCATTCTCAATGGGGGCCCTGGCACATTTGAAGGGGGCCACCGACAAAAACTGTGAGAAGGGGAGCCACAAGTGTTTATGGGGGCCCTGGTAACTGAGCCGATGAAATACCCAAGCAGCAATCAATTGGAGTCAAGTTTCCCTCCTATTTATAATATCTTTCCAACACACCGTTTGAATTCAATACACCTGGTAAATTCATTGCTTAAGCTCCTCCCCCACAGCCTCACTTCAGAGTCAGTCGCGAATCAGACTGCAGCAGGTCAACGTCTTTTTTAAAGTTTTGGTCAGTGTGTCGGAATGTTCAAGTTTTCTTGGTGTTCAATAATAAATGATTTAGTCTGTTCGTGTTGTATCCCTGTTTGAAACGGGGGCTCTGGAACCTGAGAAGAGCTCCTAAGGGGGCCGTGGCCAAAAGAGAATCACCGGTTTAGATAGACACGTGAACATGAGGAAAGTGGGCGGAAGGGATTACTTCAGTTGGCCATTTGATTACCAATTGAATTGGTTCAGCACAACATTGTGGGCTGAAGGGCCTGTTTTTTTCTATATTCTGCTATTTACCTACTGTCTGTTTCCCACTGGTGTTTAGGGCAGCACCGAAAGTCCTCCACCTCTGTCTGGTCTCGGTCTTGGCACCGTTCCGGGCTTCGTTCATTGTGCCAGTGGCATCCTCTTGCATTTCACTAATGTTACCCGTGCATTCCTGAGTGCAGACTCAGAAATACTGTGGTACACAGGTACAGAAGGATTCTTCATTGCTGTTTCTGTAATGATTTTGTTTTGCCGTTCAGAGTTGTTAGCCCTGAGCTGAAACCTCAAACCATGAGGACTGGGGGGCCACTCTTAATCTGTCCTCTTGCTTTTGATCTATTTTGCATGGGTGACCCTACCAAGAGCCAAAGCACAAGGCCCTGACTCCAGCCAGCATAGCTCTCCGGGCCATCGAGATACTCTAGCCTCCGAACCATGAACAAGGTTCATGGTTCATAGACCCTTGAAGGTCTATGTTCTATGATCTGTACAAAAAATCTACCGCTGACCCCACCTCACCCCCACACTCCCACCAAAATTCCCTTCAATCAGTTTAAAATGATGCCCTCTTGTATTAGGCAATCTTGGGAAATAGTGTCTGGCTGTCCATTCTATACAAAGGTCTTGGGCACCCTAGCTGTATACCATATGTGTGCCTAAGACTTTTGCACAGCACTGCAGTAATTTCATGTATTGCACTGTACTGCTGCCACAAAAAAAATCAAATTTCATGACCTATGTGAATTATGGTAAACCTGATTCCGATGTGGGTCTCTATTGTGGACTGGGAGTAGGAAGGGGACAGGGAGAGGGGAATCATGGTTGGAAAAAGGGGAAGGGAGAGGGGAGGGAGTGGGAAGCACCAGAGAGACATTCTGTAATGATCAATAAACCAATTGTTTGGAATCACATGACCTTGCCTGGTGTCTCAGGACTGGGTTTGTCCAAGGCCCTCCTTCTCTGCTCCTGTCCTGTACCCCTCATGTGGTGCTCCACCCTCACTATTCCCAACATCCTTTGCTCCCGCCAATCCCGCTTTCTTCTCTGCATTGACAAAAGTCTCAGGCACCCTTGCTAAACAGTATATATGTGCCTAAGACTTTCGCTCAGGACTGTATGCCTTTTATTATCTTAAACACCTCTATCAAGGTGAATCACCTCTGATTCTCTTTCACTTCAGACAAAAAAGCACAAGCTTACTGAATTTTTCCTAATAAGACATGCTTTCTGATGAAGGTAGCATCCAGGCAGACATTTGAGAAAGAATGTGTAAGACATTGATGAGGCCTAATTTGGATTATTGAGTGCATTTTTGGCCACTCACCTACAGGGAAAATGTAAATAAAGTTGAAGGAGTACAGAGAAAATTTACAAAGATCTTGCTGGGATTGGAGGACCTGGGTTATAAGGAAATACTTAATAGGTTAGGACTTTGCTCCTTGGAATGTAGGAGACTGAGGGGAGATTTGATAGAGGTATACAAAATTATGAGGGTATAGATAGGGTTAATGCAAGCAGAATTTTTCCACTGAGATTAGATGGGACTACAACCAGAGGTCACGGATCAAGGGTGAAAGGTAAAATGTTTAAGGAGAACATGAGGGGGAACTTCTTCACTCAGAAGGTTGTGAGGGTGTGGAACGAGCTGGATGTGAACTTGATTTCAATGTTTTGGAGAAGTTTCCATAGGTAGGGGTAAGGAGGGCTGTGTAGCTTGATGGGACTAGGCAGGTTGCATGGTTTGGCACCTACTAAATGGGCCAAAGGGTCTGTTTCACAGTGACATTTCATTGATTCACATTTCATGGGTTCAAAAGAGGTTCACAGAAATGATTCCAGGATTGAGGCTTGTCATAAGAGAAGCATTTGATGCCCCTGGGCCTGCAATCACTGGAATTCAGAAGAATGAGGGGGATTTCATTGAAACCTATCAACCGTTGAAAGGACCTGATAGTGTAGTTGTGGAAAAGATGCTTCCTATGGTGGGGAAAGTCTTGGATCAGAGGACACAGCCTCAGAATAGATCTCAGAATCTCCTTCTTGAAGGGAGATGAGGAGGAGTTTCTTTTGCCAGAGATCAGTGGATCTGTGGAATTTGTTGCCACAGGCAGCCATGGAGGTCAAATCATTGGATATGTTTAGGGCAGAGGTTGATAGATTCTTGATTAATCAGGGCATGCAGGGATACTGAGTGAAGGCCAGAGATTGGGGCTGAGAGGGAAATGGATCAGCCTTGATCAAATGGCAGAGCAGACTCGATGGGCCAAATGGCCTGATCCTGCTCCACTGTTTTATGGAAAGAGCTGTTTCCATGCATAACTCTACGACTCTAGGACTCAGGGAAAGAGAAGAGAAATTGATTGCACATTTAAATTGGCAAAAATAACATGCAGGAATGTACGAAGCTGTAAAGAGGAGTGGACTCAGTCCAATGCATCATGGGCACATCTCCCTCCATCAGCAGGAGGGGCTGCCTCGAGTAGGCACCATCCATCATCAAAGATCCCCACCATACCATCTTCTCACAGTCACCAGGAGGTACAGAAGTCCCAAAGTCCCACTCCACCACATTCAGGAACATCTGCTTCCCTTCGACCATTCGGTTCCTGAAACAATCCATATGTTCCTGTAGCAACACCTTACATAGCAATTAGTTTTTGCTCTAATGAGAACACACGACAGTACAGCACAGAAACAGGCCCTTCACCCCACACTGTTGTGCTGAACCAATTAAATTAGTAATCAAATGGCCAACTAAACTAATCCCCTCTGCCTACACAATGTCGGTATCCTTCCATTTCCTGCACATCCATGTACCCGTCTGAACATCTCTTAAAAGTCCCTATTGATCTGCCTGTACCACCACTGCAGACAGCCACCGCTCTCTGTGTAAAACAGCTTGTGTTTGCTGTGGCTTGTAACTTCAAAACATTGAGTTCATTCAAAGGGAGATATGGGAGTCCAAGAATGCGGGTGCAACGGACGTATCAAGCCCCAGTGTGATGACATCTGCAATTAACATAATTTTACATATAACCTGTTATTAATTTATGTTAATTATTGTACTTACTTATTCATTGAGATACACGGAAGAGGCCCTTCTGGGCCTTCGAGCTGCACCACCCATCAATCTCCGGATTTAACCCCAGTTTAATCATGGGATAATTTACCAATTAAACTACCGACCAGTATGTCTCTCAACTATGGGAGGAAACCCACACGGTCACAAGGAGAACGTGCAAACTCCTTACAGGCAGCGGCGGGAATTGAACCCGGGTCGCTGGTACTGTAAACCGTTGTGCTAACCACTACACTACCGTGTGATGGGAATTGAACCCGGGTCACTGGTACTGTAAAGCGTTGTGCTAACCACTACACTACCGTGTGATGGGAATTGAACCCGGGTCACTGGTACTGTAAACCGTTGTGCTAACCACTACACTACCGTGTGATGGGAATTGAACCCGGGTCACTGGTACTGTAAAGCGTTGTGCTAACCTCTACACTACTGTGTGATGGGAATCAAACCCGGGTCACTGGTACTGTAAAGTGTTGTGCTAAACACTACACTACCGTGTGATGGGAATTGAACCTGGGTCACTGGTACTGTAAAGTGTTGTGCTAACCACTACACTACTGTGTGATGGGAATTGAACCCGGGTCACTGGTACTGTAAAGCGTTGTGCTAACCTCTACACTACTGTGTGATGGGAATCAAACCCGGGTCACTGGTACTGTAAAGCGTTGTGCTAACCACTACACTACCGTGTGATGGGAATCAAACCCGGGTCACTGGTACTGTAAAGCATTGTGCTAATCTCTACACTACCGAGCGATGGGAGTTGAACCCGGGTCACTGGTACTGTAAAGTGTTGTGCTAACCACTACACTACCGTGTGATGGGAATTGAACCTGGGTCACTGGTACTGTAAAGCGTTGTGCTAACCTCTACACTACTGTGTGATGGGAATCAAACCCGGGTCACTGGTACTGTAAAGCGTTGTGCTAACCACTACACTACCGTGTGATGGGAATCAAACCCGGGTCACTGGTACTGTAAAGCATTGTGCTAATCTCTACACTACCGTGTGATGGGAATTGAACCTGGGTCACTGGTACTGTAAAGCGTTGTGCTAACCACGACACTACCGTGTGATGGGAATCGAACCCGGGTCACTGGTACTGTAAAGCGTTGTGCTAACCACTACACTACCGTGTGATGGGAATCGAACCCGGGTCACTGGTACTGTAAAGCGTTGTGCTAACCACTACACTACCGTGTGATGGGAATTGAACCTGGGTCACTGGTACTGTAAAGCGTTGTGCTAACCACTGCTTAAATGAACAAGAATGCTTAATCAAACAATAGAAATCAAACAAGATCACTCAAATATTATTGGAATATTAAATATGCAACAGCATATGGAAAATGGAAAATGTTGTATACATTTATGGTAGAGTTTGCTTTTCCTGTGAATGTTGTGTATCTGATGCTCTGTGGATGTGATGCTGCTGCAAGTGGGGGTTCCATCGCATCAGTGTGGACTTGGACGTGCAGACGACAATAAACCCGACTTTGACTGCGCATGATCTCGGGAGACAAAATGGCCTCCTTACACTACAGAGTTGTCATTGGGTGACTCTGAACTGGAAACTGAACACCAACAGAACTACTTTTGCAACGTTCTTCAGGGGAAGACCATAAGTTATAGGAGCAGAATTAGGCCATTTTGGCCCATCGAGTCTGCTGCACATTTCCAACATAGCTGATCCATTTCCCTCTCAGCCCCAATCTCCTGCCTTCTCGTCATATCCCTTCATGCCCTGACTACGCAAGTATCTATCAACCTCTGCCTTAAATATACATAAAGACTTGGTCTCCAAAGCTGCGTGTGGTAATGAATTCTACTCATTCACCACCCTCTAGCTAAAGAAATTCCTTCTCATCTCTGTTCTGAAAGGATGCCCTTCTATTCTGAGGCTGTGTTCTCTGGTCTTAGACTCTCCCACATCCTCTCCACATCCACTGTATTGACGCCTTTCAACATTCGACAGGCTTCAATGAGGTCACCCTCATTCTTCTGAATCCTAGTGAGTTCAGGCTCTTTCTCTGGTGGAAGGCTCTTTCTCTGGTACACTTTGTCTGGGCTGAACAGTCCAATAATTCTTCTTAAAAAGAACCAGCAGCACGCTATCAGATCAAGCTTTGGTTTCCACTGAGGACAGAAATGGCAGCCGCGAACAAAGCAGCTCGTTGTTGGCCTTTCCTGCGCTCGGCCTAGCCGGGCAGCGTTGATTACTACTTGTTGAAAGGGACTCCCGGCCTAGCAGAGAATCGGGTCCATTGTCTAAGGACCACTGCCCACATGGCCAACCCAGGGGGCTGGGCAACACATCAGAACTCTCCTCCCCTCTCCCACCCCCCCACTGCCTTCGCCAACTCCCTCCGTTAATTAGGACACTGATTAAACAAAGGTGAGTCAACTTTAAAGTGCGATGCAAGACAATGAGGGGGGGCCTTGTGGCAGAGATGTGTGTGTGGGGAGGAAGGGATCTTTCATTGTTTAATGTATAAAGCTCAGAACATGTCAATATAAAGACAACAACAGCTGCTTGAAAGGCGACATACAAAGAGCTGGTTAACCCCTTTTGAAGGGGGAAACTAAGACTTGTTGCTACAGAGGTTCAGTAAAAAGATCTGTCATCGCGTGATATGCAAGGCAGCACCAGTATCCTTCGTTTAATTATTTGGCAATGGAAAACTATTTGTACTGTTCTGAAAGCTCGATACAATTAACTTTGGAGACAAACAGCCCAGGTTTGTATTGTGTTTCCTTGCCTATTTGCCTTGGCTGATCTCGGGCGGGCTTCAAGCCGCACACTTTCAGCACGGGGAAGAAACGGATCGTAAGCAGTCATTGTCCAACTGACACTGAGTTCTGATCAACAGCGCGGTGATGAAATACGGCTGAATTGTCGTAATGAGTGACAGCCCCAGGTGTAATAATAAACACTGGAAGTTCTACTTCCTTAAGCGCATAAAAGACAGCCACTAGGCAGGGGCCAATTAGTCATATTGATCCTGTTTCCATTCATTATCCTGGCACTATTATAAAGCTGCTTTGCACACACATTTACTCTTAATGGAGAGGTATACTACGCACAAAGTCTTGTTGGACTGTTTGTCAACCTGCCTCAGGACAGCTGGTGGCTTGTTTGAGCTCCCCATGTGTCTGTACTGAAGGTAAACACTGAAGGAGGAATGGTTACAGTTTCCATTGGCCACTCTACTGAAGCAACACACACACAGAAAATGCTGGAGGAACTCAGCAGGCCAGGCAGTATCTATGGAAAAGTGTAAATAGTCGACGTTTCAAACTGAGACCCTTCTTCAGGACTGAGAAGAAAGGGGAAGAATCCCCCCACCACCATCATTATATTCCGGCATCTTCCCCCTTCCTTCTCAGTCCTGAAGAAGGGCCTCAGTTGATTTCTGGTGTCTGTAGAGTTTCTCATGTTTGTGATCCTTTGCAGACTAGTCCCTTTCGGTTACAAGCATAATGGGCCGTGTTGGCTGGACTTATGGCTAGGCAGCTGTTCAGCGTGGAGGGTGTGTGTTTGGAATGGTATTGAGGCCATGCATTAAGGCCAATTAAAACCCCGCCAAAGTTATGGATCGAGTATGCTACTCTGCTTAGCTTTCTGGCCATCTGTAGAAGATGACAAACTCAGGAGATCCTCAGCAGGTCAGGCACCATCTATGAAATGAATAGATAGTTGACATTTCGGGCCAGGACTCTTTTTCCGGTCCCTGTCCCTTCTTCCGGTCTCAGTCCTGATAAAATTCAAGTACAAGTATTTAAACTTCAAAGTGAAATTATTACCAAAGTACATATGTCACCATATAACCATATAACAATCACAGCACAGAAACAGGCCATCTCGGCCCTCCTAGTCCGTGCCAAACTCTTAATCTCACCTAGTCCCACCTACCTGCACTCAGCCCATAACCCTCCACTCCTTTCCTGTCCATATACCTATCCAATTTTACCTTAAATGACACAACTGAACTGGCCTCTACTACTTCTACAGGAAGCTCATTCCACACAGCTATCACTCTCTGAGTAAAGAAATACCCCCTCGTGTTTCCCTTAAACTTCTGCCCCCTAACTCTCAAATCATGTTCTCTCATTTGAATCTCCCCTACTCTCAATGGAAACAGCCTATTCACGTCAACTCTATCTATCCCTCTCAAAATTTTAAATACCTGGATCAAATCCCCCCTCAACCTTCTACGCTCCAATGAATAGAGACCTAACTTGTTCAACCTTCCTCTGTAACTTAAGTGCTGAAACCCAGGTAACATCCTAGTAAATCGTCTCTGCACTCTCTCTAATTTATTGATATCTTTCCTATAATTCAGTGACCAGAACTGTACACAATATTCCAAATTTGGCCTTACCAATGCCTTGTACAATTTTAACATTACATTGCAGGCATTCATAGTAAATACAAAGAAGTACTATAGAATCAATGAAAAACTACACTTACTAGACATACAAATAACCATTGTGCAAAAGACAACAAACTGTGCAAATACAAAACCCCCCCCCACAAAATACACCAATAAATAGAGCTGAAACACGGACTGCATGGTCCTGTCCATAGATGCTGCCTGGCCTGCTGTGTTCCTGCAGCATTCTGTGTGCGTTACATTCATAGCAGAGTGCATTCCCACCTTGACTTCATCAATCATCCTGGAAATCTCAGAGCAAGTATGGAAGCAAATCATCCTTGAAGACTATGGATCATGCTGACAGGCAATGTGGGTCTCTACTGAAAGGCCTAGATAGAGTGGATGTGGGGAGAATGTTTCCTAAAGTGAGGGAGTCTAGGACCAGAGGGCTCAGTCTCAGAATACAAGAACGTGCTCTTAGCACAAAGTTGAGGAGGAATTCTTTAAGTAGAGGTGGTGATTCTGTGGAATTCATTGCCACAGTCAGCTATGGAGCCCAACACATTGAGTATACTTAAACCGGTGTCTATAGGTTCTTAATCAGTAAGTGTAACAAAGATGAACTCAGGTCGGGCAGTATCCGTTGAAATGAGCAGTCAACGTTTCGGGCCGAGACCCTTCGTCAGGACTGAAGAAGGAGGGGGCAGGGGCCCTATAAAGAAGGTGGGGGGAGGGTGAAAAACCAATCAGAGGAAAGATCAAGGGGTGGGGGAGGGGAAGCAGGGAGAGGATAGGCAGGAAAGGTGAAGGAGGAATGTAAGGGGAAAGCACTATGTGTAGTAGAAGAAGGCAGAATCATGAGAGAGGTGATAGACAGCTAGAAGAGGAGGCAGAGTGAAAGTGGGATGGTGGAAGGGAATTACCGGAAGTAATATACTGGTATATTATCTATACTGGTACTGCTCTCCAACTTTTCCTTCGCTACATTGAATTCTCCAACTTCTGGTAATTCCCTCCCTCTCCCTTCCACCATCCCACTTGGACCCCAAGATCTCTCTGTTCAGTAATACTGTTAAGGATCCTGCCCTTGACAGTGTACTGTCAGCTTGCATTTGAAATTATCGATATTTTTGTCCAAGCCCACAGTCTGCTGGAGGAACTGAGTGGTTCATACACCACAGGCACACGTCATTCAACAACGACGTGGCAAACAAATTCATCTTATGGCCTAACTAGATGAATCTCCTCTGGTGACACATCTTTCTACTCCCTGCACATTCATGTGCCTATTGAATCAGAATTTTAATCAGGTTTATTGTCACTGTTTTTTATGATGTGTAATTTGTTGTTTGTGGCAACAGTAAGTACAGTGCAAAGATATTTCATTTATTCATTATGTGCCATGTTGTATGACCTGGGTGACCATGATTGTTCTTGGCAATTTTTCTACAGAAGTGGTTTGCTATTGCCTTCTAGGCAGCATCTTTACAAGACGGATGTCCCCAGTCATTATCAATACCCTTCAGAGATTATCTGCCTTGTGTCAGTGGTCACATGACCAGGATGTGTGATACTGCTCATACGACCGTCCGCCTCCTGTTCCCATGGCTTCACGTGACCCTGATCCGGGGACTAAGCAGGTGCCTGGTCTAGCGGAGGGAAGGAACACCTTACGCTTCCTTTGGTAGAGATGTGCATCACCCCACCACCCATTTATCTCATTACCTAGAAATAAATCCTCGTGATGCCTCAAACTGACACCATGCTACTCGATGGAAAAGACAAGACGCCAGAGGAACTCAACTGGTCAGGCAGCACTGTGTAGAAAATGAACAGTCTGCATTCTGGAGTCAAGATGAAGTCTTCACCAGCTGCAGTGCAGGAGAGGAGTTGGTATCGCATGGCGTCCATGCTCGGTTGGGGCAGGCCACTCCCAGCAGTGCTGCCCTCCAGTGTTTGATCGCTGGACTGACAAGCTGGATTGTGTGTTCGCACGCGCATGTGTGTGTTTGTGCGTGCGCGCATGCGTGCATTCATCTGCGGACTGCCAGGAACTGCACCATCAATTTCCGTGACAGGACATGTCACTTGGGGACTTGGGCTACACGTGTATATATATAGTGTGACAGTATGTGTGCTGTGTATGTTTTGCACCTTGGCCCCAGAGGAACTCTGTTTAGTTTGGCTGTATTCATGTATGGTTGAGTGATAATTAAACTTGAATTTTATTTGTTTTAAAATATCAGCTGCTCGTTTTCCTCAACAGTTGCCCATTCAGCATCTTGTGTGTTGCTCCAGATTCCAGTATCTGCTGTCTCATGTCCATCAAGCCGCTGTGACAGTGCCTCATTCCTCTCTCACTATTCCACCCCCACCTGTATTTTAGCCCTAGTGAGAATGGAACAAACTTGCACTCAAAGTCCGTAAGACCAAAGTACTAATTTGTGGACTTTGGAAAGGGTAAGACGAGGGAACACATACCAGTCCTCAGCAGGGAATCAGAAGTGGAGAGAGTGAATAATTTCAAAGTGCTGGGTGTCAGTACCTCTGAGAATCCGTCCAGGGCCCAGCTTAGTGGTTAACACAACGCTTTACAGTACCAGCGACCAATCCCTGCCACTGCCTGTGAGGAGTTTGTATGTTCTCCCTGAGGCTGTGTGGGTTTCCTCCCACAGTCCAAAGACATACCAGTTGGTAGGTCATTGTAAATTGTCCTGTGATTAGGCCAGGATTAAATCGGGGGAGTTTGCTGGGTGGCATGGCTCGAAGGACTGGGAAGGATCTATTCTGTGCTGTATCTCAATAAAACTTTAAAAAAAATATTGATGCAGTTACAAAGAAGACATACAACGGATATATTTCATTAGGAGTTTCGGGAGATTTGGTATGTGACCAGAAGCACTTACAAATGTCTATGGATGTACCATAGAAAGCATTTTAACTGGCTGCATCACTGTCTGGTTCGGGGTTGGGGGGGATGTTGCTATTGCTCAGGATCAAAGTAAACTGTGGAGAGATGTAAACCCAGTCAGCTCCATCACGGGCACTAGCCTCCGTAGTATCCAGGACATCTTCAAGGAGCGATGCCGCAAAAAGGGGGCATCGAACATTAAGAACCCCCAACACCCAGGACATGCCCTCTTCTCATTGCTACCATCAGGGAGGAGGTACAGGAGCTTGAAGGTACACACTCAATGGTTCAGGAAGTGATATGCCGGTGATATTAAACTGGATTCTGATTCCGATGGAAAAGGATGGTGGTGGCCATTGAGACCAGCACTTCCATGCCACCTCTAACGCAGGGCATCTCCCTTCCTTGATCACCCGGCCCCTCTAACGCAGGGCATCTCCCTTCCTTGATCACCCGGCCCCTCTAACGCAGGGCACCTCCCTTCCTTGATCACCCGGCCCCTCTAACGCAGGGCATCTCCCTTCCTTGATCACCCAGGCCTCTCTAACGCAGGGCATCTCCCTTCCTTGATCACCCGGCCCCTCTAACGCAGGGCATCTCCCTTCCTTGATCACCCGGCCCCTCTAACGCAGGGCATCTCCCTTCCTTGATCACCCG
This sequence comes from Hypanus sabinus, assembly GCF_030144855.1. Lineage (NCBI taxonomy): Eukaryota > Metazoa > Chordata > Chondrichthyes > Myliobatiformes > Dasyatidae > Hypanus > Hypanus sabinus. Next base: position 74,861,457 of record NC_082723.1, on the reverse strand, counting down.
GCCCCTCTAACGCAGGGCATCTCCCTTCCTTGATCACCCGGCCCCTCTAACGCAGGGCATCTCCCTTCCTTGATCACCCGGCCCCTCTAACGCAGGGCATCTCCCTTCCTTGATCACCCGGCCCCTCTAACGCAGGGCATCTCCCTTCCTTGATCACCCGGCCCCTCTAACGCAGGGCATCTCCCTTCCTTGATCACCCGGCCCCTCTAACGCAGGGCATCTCCCTTCCTTGATCACCCGGCCCCTCTAACGCAGGGCATCTCCCTTCCTTGATCACCCGGCCCCTCTAACGCAGGGCATCTCCCTTCCTTGATCACCCGGCCCCTCTAACGCAGGGCATCTCCCTTCCTTGATCACCCGGCCCCTCTAACGCAGGGCATCTCCCTTCCTTGATCACCCGGCCCCTCTAACGCAGGGCATCTCCCTTCCTTGATCACCCGGCCCCTCTAACGCAGGGCATCTCCCTTCCTTGATCACCCGGCCCCTCTAACGCAGGGCATCTCCCTTCCTTGATCACCCGGCCCCTCTAACGCAGGGCATCTCCCTTCCTTGATCACCCGGCCCCTCTAACGCAGGGCATCTCCCTTCCTTGATCACCCGGCCCCTCTAACGCAAGGCATCTCCCTTCCTTGATCACCCGGCCCCTCTAACGCAGGGCATCTCCCTTCCTTGATCACCCGGCCCCTCTAACGCAGGGCATCTCCCTTCCTTGATCACCCGGCCCCTCTAACGCAGGGCATCTCCCTTCCTTGATCACCCGGCCCCTCTAACGCAGGGCATCTCCCTTCCTTGATCACCCGGCCCCTCTAACGCAGGGCATCTCCCTTCCTTGATCACCCGGCCCCTCTAACGCAGGGCATCTCCCTTCCTTGATCACCCGGCCCCTCTAACGCAGGGCATCTCCCTTCCTTGATCACCCGGCCCCTCTAACGCAGGGCATCTCCCTTCCTTGATCACCCGGCCCCTCTAACGCAGGGCATCTCCCTTCCTTGATCACCCGGCCCCTCTAACGCAGGGCATCTCCCTTCCTTGATCACCCGGCCCCTCTAACGCAGGGCATCTCCCTTCCTTGATCACCCGGCCCCTCTAACGCAGGGCATCTCCCTTCCTTGATCACCCGGCCCCTCTAACGCAGGGCATCTCCCTTCCTTGATCACCCGGCCCCTCTAACGCAGGGCATCTCCCTTCCTTGATCACCCGGCCCCTCTAACGCAGGGCATCTCCCTTCCTTGATCACCCGGCCCCTCTAACGCAGGGCATCTCCCTTCCTTGATCACCCGGCCCCTCTAACGCAGGGCATCTCCCTTCCTTGATCACCCGGCCCCTCTAACGCAGGGCATCTCCCTTCCTTGATCACCCAGGCCTCTGATCTGCTCTGTGGTCCCACTTAATGTCTTCCGACAGAGCTAGGAAGCATTCTTGCTAATAGGAGAGCGTTGCCTCTACCGCCAGATGGCTAGCATTAGCTCACATGCTGTGAAATGATGCTTGACATTGAACCTGGGAAACTTTATTTCTTTTTCCGTGTGTCTGAGAGGGATGTGGTGACAGCTCTCAGCTGCGAACAGCTCATCATCAGCTGACTGACAGCTTGCGGCCACCCTGGCTCTCCTCCCATCGGTTTTGCCGTGTATTTAAAAGCCATTGCACAGAGAACTTTTATTCATTCAGTTGAATAAACATTTTAAATAAATGTTTAACTGGGATCGATGAATGACTTCTATTACATAAATCATTTGGAGTTTTTACTATCTGGCTACCTGGAGACATCAGGAAGCAAAGCGTTGGCTTTGTTAATTACAATTTGTATTTTTCTAATCCAGAGCACAGCACAGAAACGAGCTCTTCAGCCCATCGTTTTCCACTTTGGAAACTTGGGGCAGAGCACAGGATTAAATTTCAAAGTGAATTTTATTATCAAAGGACATCATGTCACCAGATACAACCCTGAGTATCATTTTCTTATGGGCAACAAATCTATAGAATAATAACTGTAACAGAATCGATGAAAGACCGCCTAACTTGAGTGTTCAATCAGAGTGCAGATGCCAACAAACTGTGCAAACACAAAAAGAAGAATCAATAATAATAAATGAATAAGCAATAAACATCGAGACTATGAAATGAAGAGTGTGTGCTTAGCCCCCTGCTCTGCTCACTTTACACTTACCACTGTATGCCTAAGCACAGCCCCAATGCCGATTTTAAGCTTGCTGATCAGACCACTGTCAAAGGTGCTGACCAATCGACATACAGGAGGGAGGCTGAGTGATGCCAGCAAGACCAAGGAGCTGATTACTGGTCCATGAGCCAGTCCTCATCGGACGATCAGAAGTGGTGACAGTCAGCAACTTTAAACTTCCCAGTGTCACCTTTTCACAAGACCTGTCCTGGGCCCAGCGGGTGATTTGTTGATGTTGCTTGTACTTACTGTGAATGCCAGCAAGACAACGAATCTCAGGGGTGTGTACGGTGATGTGTGTTCTCTGCAATGGAACAGAATGCCGGTATTTACGGTTCACATGCCCCAGCTAGTCAATTGTCAGAGTCCCTCTGTGAAAACCGATGGCCTCAGGCAGCTTGCTGTACATGACAGGATTCCTTGTTTCTTGTGTATGCACCTTACAAGGAGCTTCATGGAACTTGGGCATTAACAGCCTGTGGGCCCATGATGTTGTGCTGACCTTTTATCTATCTCTAAGGTCAATCTAACCCTTCCCTCCTGCAGAGTTCCCCCATGTAACTATCTTAAAGTCCCTTAAATGGCTTTAAAGTACCTTCCTTTTTCACCACACACTCACCACTCTTCGCAAAAAAATCTACCTCCGACATCACCCCCCACTAAACTTTCCTCCAATCATCTTAAAATTATGCCCACTCATGTTAGCCACTCCCACCCTGGGACAAGGTCTCTGGCTATCCACTCGATCAATGCCTTGTACACCTCAAGTCGCCTCTCAGCCTGCTTTGCATTAAAGAGAAAAGCCCGAGCTCACTCATAAGACATACTGTTTAATCCAGGCAGCATCCTGCTAGATCTCCTCTATACCTTCTGTAAAGCTTCCACATCCTTCCGATAATGAAGTGACCAGAACTGGACACAACAATCCAAGTCCGGTTTTATAGAACTGCAACATTACCTCGTGACTCTTGAACTCAATCCCCATCTAACAGAAGCCAGCACACCTCACACCTTCTTACCAACCCTATCAACTTGCTCGGCTTTGATTTGTGCACAGGGTTTTGAGTTTGTACTTAAGGAGATATTGATTATACTGTGAATGCTCAGCAGCTTGGACAACATCTGTGAAGAAAGATAAACATTTAACCTTCTTCACTCGGAAGGTGAAATGAGCTTCCGGCGGAACTGGTAGATGCACACGAGAGATTTGGGAGGTATGTAGATAGAAAGGGCATGGAGGCCTATGGTCCTGCTGTAGGCAGATGGGACTTACTGACTTGGGCCCCTGGCTCCTCAGTGGAGCCCAGACCACTGATGACCTTCTGCCTCTATTGCCCTCTGAAGTCAATGGTAGGTTTGGAGTTCATCAATGCTTCTGCAATCCATTAAATCCACTGTACAGCTTCACCAGAGCCATTAGCTGGCATTATCCATTTCCGTCTTTCACGATGAGGACATAGTGTTGGACTTTGACAGGTCAGTGGGACTAAGCAGATTAATAATTTGGAACAGACTAGCTGTGTTGAAGGGTCTTATTCTGTGCTATAGTGATCTAAGATTCCACTGAAACCTAGTGAATTTTGAAAAGCCTAAGTAGAGTGATTGTGGAGAGGATGTTTCCTGTGGTGGACCAGAGGGCATAGCCTCAGAATAGAAGAATGTCCATTTAGAATACAGATGAGGAGGATCTTCTTTGGCACAACCTAAGAATAAAGATATATCCACTTAGAACAGAGAATAGGAGGAATTACTTTAGCCAGGTGATGGTGAATCTGTGGAATTCGTTCCCACAGGTGGCTGTGGAGGTCAAGTCATTGGATGTATTTAAAGCAGAGGTTGATAGATTCATGATAAGTCAGGGCGCCAAAGGTTACAGCGAGAAGGCAGGAGAATGGAGTTGAGAGGACTATAGACCAGCATGATCAAATGGCAGAGCACACTCAATGGGTCAAATCGCCTAATTTTTCTCTAGTGTCTTATGGTCTTATGGACAGAGTTGACTCTGACAAATTTTCATCAGAACTCGGAAAAATTGAAAAACAAATATGTCTCAAGTTGCAGAGAAGGGAGAGGGGTGGATGTACGAGGGAATGTCGGTGACACAATGGTGATGAAGTGGCATTGAGGCAGATGATGCCTGCTGTGGTAAAGGCTTACACCTTGTCGATGACGATGTATGATGAGCTATAGATAGGCAAGGTGAATGCAGAGAGAGAAGTGAGAATAACTAAGAAAAGGAATAAACACAAGAATTCTGCAGATGCTGGAAATCCAAAGCAAGAAAGAAAATGCTGGAGGAACTCAGCAGGTTAGGCTACGTTTATGGAAATGAATAGATAGACAACATTTTGGGCTGAGACCCTTCATTAGTACCAATGATCGGGTTCAATTCCCGCTGCTGCCTGTAGGAGTTTGTACGTTCTCCCCATGAGTGTGTGGGCTTCCTCTGGGTGCCCCTACATCCAAAGGCCAAAGGTGGTAGGTTAATTGGTCAGTGTAAACTGTGTCATGATTAAATCAGGAGATTGTTGGGCAGTGTGGTTCGAAGGGCTTATTCCACTCTGTATCTCAATAAGTAAATACGCTTTATTTGTCACACGTACTTCAGAACATCAATGTACACAGTGAAATGTGTCATTTGAATTAAATCAAATTTGCGAAGACTGAGCTGGGGGCAGCCCAAAGTGCCACCACGCTTCTGGAACCAACACAGCATGCCCACAACTCATTAACCCTAACCATACCATAAAACCCACAAGAATTAGGCTATTTGGCCCATCAATTCTGCTCGGCCATTCAATCATGGTACAAAGAAGTTTCTCTGCATCTCTGTTTTAAATGGATGCTCCTCTATCCTGAGGTTGTCCTCTCTTATCTTAGATTCCCCCACCATAAATCCTCAGCATCACAGCCCTGCTCTTGTGTTCCAGATCTCATGAAATGAATGCTAACATTGCATCTTTGGAACGGGGAAGAAACTAGAGCTCCTGGAGGGTACCCACTGTAGAATGTGCAAACTCCTTACAGACAGCGCAGGAATTGGAACCCGGTTGGTGATCGCTGGCTCTGATAAGCTATCGCGCTGTAATGTTGGACTGGTGAGATACTGAATGTGTCAGGTGCCAGAAGTCTGAAATAAAACAAGATTCTAGGAATGCCTGGCTTGTCAGGCGGTGTGTGTGAAGAGAGAAAAACTTAAATGGACGTACACTTCATATAAACTGTTGAGGTGGTACTGCACATCATCAGTAGATGGCAGCATAGACCAATACAGCTCTGAATCCCCAGCAGTCTCCACCAATCAGACTGGGGCTGCTGCCTGAATCAAATTGCACTTAGATTCAATGCGATATCCCATCGCCTTGAGAACTCTACTTCATCTGCACTTCCCTGAAAATGGAATGCCAGCGATAACAAAAATCCAAAAACATAGAAATACTAATGACTGTGTGCTGAGGCACAGGTCAAATGCCATTTATAAATTTGCTAGCAGAGTCTCGGATGGTGATGAGAGGGTGTACAGGAGTGAGATAGATCAGCTAGTTGAGTGGTGTCACAGCAACAACCTTGCACTTGATGTCAGTAAGACCAAAGAACTGATTGTGGACTTCAGGAAGGGTAAGATGAAGGAACACACACCAATCCTCACAGAGGGATCAGCAGTGGAGAGAGTGAGCAGTTTCAGGTTCCTGGGTGTCAAATTCTCTGGGGATCTATCCTGGGCCCAACGTATCGATGCAGCTACAAAGAAGGCACGACAGCGGCTATATTTCATTAGCAGATTGAAGAGATTTGGTTTGTCATCTAAAACACTCATGAAGTTCTACAAATGTACTGTGGAGAGCATTCTAACTGGTTGTATCACTTGTATTGGGGGTGTGTACTGCACAGGATCGAAGTAAGCTGCAGAGAGTTGTAAAATCAGTCAGTTACATCATGGGCACTAGCCTCTGTAGTATCCATAACACCTTCAAGGAGCGATGCTACAAAATGGTGGAATCCATCACTAAGGACCCCCATCACCCAGGATTTGCCCTCTTCTCATTGCTGCCATCAGGAAGGAGATACAGGAGCCTGAAGGCACGCACTCAATGATTCAGGAACAGCTTCTTTCCCTCTGCCATCTGATTTCTGAATGGACATTAAAATCACAAACACTATCTCACTGTCATGGTCCAGTCCAAAATCTGCATTCCGGTCCGCAGACTCTGGGTCCTCTGACTGTCCCTTGTTTTCGGTTGGACTCGAGCATTTGCACCTGATGCTCATCTTGTTGGCTGGGAATATAAGTGGCTTTGGGATTGAATGTAGTTGGGGGGTTGTCTTGTCAGTCTCTGCTTGGAGTAACCCACCGGTGGAAGGCTAGTTCATTCTGTGAGTATTGGATTTGCTGTTCTGTAGCCTGCTGAGGTTTCTGGCTGCCTCAAGCCACCCCAGACCGAGCTCCCTCCCCGTCACTCGCCTCCGTAGGGTAAGCCAGGCCGTTTGCCGTTACCCTGCGGTTGGTTCTGTCCCTTCCTGTTCCTTGCCTCTGTTGTGTCCCGCGTCCCGCCCAGGAGGCTAGCTCCAAGACTCAAGCCTCGAGCAACCCAAGGACTCCAGGAACCCAAGAACTCTAAGCCCCCAAGAACCCCAGGACCCCAAGTCTCCAAGCCCCCAACTCCTAGAACCCAGGCCTTGTCACGTCTTCGCCTGGGTTGGGGGTCCGAGCCCGAGTGAAGGCCCAGGCCCTGGGTCCGTGTCCAGTCTTGAGCTCAGAGTCCAGCCCAGGCTCCTTGTTCCCAGTCCCTCATCCCGGTCCTGCTTCCCCAGCCCCGTCTGCGACCTGTCCCGTCCTTTAGTTTTATCCCGTCCGGTTCCTAGTACTTCAGTGTCTGCAACCTGCGTTTGGGTCCAGACTCAATGACACTCACAACTTCTTTATTTCTGTTTTGGCCATACTTATTTAATTTAACTAATATATATATACATACTTTCTGTAATTCATATTTTTCTGTCTGTTATTATATATTTCATTGTGCTGCTGCTGCAAAGACATTAAATTTCATGACATGTTCTGGTGATATTAAATCTGATTCTGATTCTGTTTATGTAACTGCTGTTCCATCAATTGCATTTTATAAATGTCACATTTAAAGATAAGGCCAGAATGTTTCCTTTAGATTAGGGGCTGATTCCAATAGTCTCTTGAATTTTAATCTTGGGCCTTGGTAAACCAGAGTGCAGAATTCTGAGGAGTGGTTCTTGAAGAACTCGCACATTGATGAGGATAGAGCAGCGGATGCAGTGTATATGGATTTCAGCAAGGTATTTGATAAGGTTCCCCATGCCAGGCTCATTCAGAAAGTAAGGAGACATAGATCCAAGGAGAATTGGCTTGCCCACAGAAGGCAAAGGGTGGTTGTAGACGGGTCATATTCTACAGTGGTGTTTCACAGGGACCTGTTCTGGGACCCCTCCTCTTTGAGATGTTGATAAATGGCCTGGATGAGGAAGTAGAAGGGTGGGTTAATAAGTTTGCTGATGACACAGACGTTGTGGATAGTCTGGAGGGTTGCCAGAGGTTGCAGCGTGACATCGATAGGATGCAGAACTGGGCTAAGAAATGGCAGATAGAGTTCGACGTAGATAAGTGTGAAGTGGTTCATTTTGATAAGTCCAATTTTAAGACAGAATATAATATAAATAGTAAGACTCTTGGCAGTGTGGAGGATCTGAGAGACTTTGGGGTCTGTGTTGATAGGACACTCAAAGCTGCTATGCAGGTTTCTCAGTGTTGTTAAGAAGGCGTATGGTGTGTTGGCCTTCATCAACCTGACTGATTCAAGAGCCATGAGGTAATGTTACAGTTATATAAGACCTTAGTTCGTAAGATAATTAGAGTTGGAGCAACAGGAGATTCCTGGTACTCTATCAGTCACCACGTTCAGGTTTCCTTTTACTGTCCAAAGACGTACCGGTTGATAAGATAATTGGTCATTGTAAATCGTTCTGTGATTAGGCTAGGATTAAATCAGGGGATGCTGGGTAATGTGGCTGGGAGGGCCTCTTCTGCTGGTGTGGGCATTCTTTTTAACTTCTTGGCTCAACTGTTGGCTTCCTCCATTAATATCTCTTTCTGTGGAATGGTAACAAGCTTCATTTCAAGCAGTTGCCAAGATAAAAGTGCTACCTAAATTCAAATCACTGTTACTGCTCTTTCTAGATTCCAGGGACTTCACTTGCTCTTTTTATGATTTATTGAGATACAGTACAGAACAGGGCCTTCTAGCCTTTTGAGCCATGCCACCCAGCAATCCCTAGATTTAATCCTAGCCTAATCACACAACCATCTGCTACGACTAGTTAACCTACTAATCAGTATGTCTTTGGACTGTGGGAGGAAACCGGAGCACCCAGAGGAAACACACATGGTCACGAGGAGAACATACAAACTCCTTACAGGCAGCAGCAAGAAATGAACCTGGGTCGCTTATACTGTAAAATGTCGTGCTAACCACTACAATATCGTGCATCTCAGTGAAGCGACATTGGTGAATTGGTATGTCCGTTTATTATGTAACAAGATAATATGGTTTTCTCAGATGAATTTATTTATCATATGGACCCAAGTCTGTTGTTAGTGTGTATTTAATATTTATATCAAAAATGTATGCTATATACTTTGAAATTTCTCTGCTTACAGGCAGCTGCAAAGCAAGAAACCCGTAGAACCCAACTAAAAAAAGACCGAAAACCTGTGCAGAGAGAGGAAACACACATCCTGAAAACAACCGAAGCATTCCGAAGCCGACCGAATCCTGGATCCGCTGCCGGAGTGGCTGGAGCAGAGTCAAGCTCGTCCCACCAGTGGGGCAAAAGTGCAGAACAGCCAGAACAGGTCACAACCTCGACACCATGGAGAAAGGAATGAACATTTGCTGGAGAGTGAGTGAAAACAGCCCGACCATGGCCTCTGTTCCTGACACTTGGGCTTATGTATATTGGTTGATAAAGTTTTCCTGCTCACTTAAATAAGTCATTATGGATCAAATATGTTAATACATGAATTGCATATGCCATCCCAGTACCATGTGATACGTGTGCACTTCACTTAAAGTAAATTCACAGTTAAATCCACATTTGGGACTCCATGTCTTCCTTTGAGTCAGTTTGTTTTGAAGTTAAAAAGCATAACAGTTAGTGTTAACAATCAACACACAAAAACATGTGCTGAGGGCAGCCTGCAAGTGCCACCACACATTCTGGCTCCTGCCACTGCCTGTAAGGAGTTTGTACGTTCTCCCCGTGAACATGTGGGTTTCCTCTGGGTGCTCCGGTTTCCTCCCACAGTTCAAAACTGGTAGGTTAACTGGTCATTGTAAATGGTCCTGTGATTAGGCTGGGATTAAATTGGGGAATTGCTGGGTGCTGTGGCTGGTGGAAGGGCTTAATCTGTGCTGTATCTTGATTCCCTGTTGGCTGGTGGGGTGGAGATACATCTCTGCCAAAGGAGATGTGAGGTGCTCGTTCCCTCCGCTATCCTGCAGGCCACCCTTGGGCAAGGTGTCGCACCTGCTTAGCCCCCGATCAGGGTCACGTGAAGCCATGGGAGCAGACGGTGGATGGTCGTTTGAGCAGCTGATGCTTATTACAAATCCTGGTCATGTGACCACTGACACCAGGCAGACAATCTCTGAAGGGTATTGATAATGGCTGGGGTCCCACACCTTGTAAAGACACTGCCCAGAAGAAGGCAATGGCAAACTATTTCTGTAGAAAAATTTGACAAGATCAATCACAGTCATGGAAAGACCATGACTGCCCACGTCATACAACATGGCACATAGCAATGATGTCATATGACACAGCACATAGCAATGATGTCATACAACATGGCACATAGCAATGATGTCATACAACACGGCACATAGCAAAGATGTCATATGACACAGCTCATAGTGATGATTGTGATGAAAGTGACATAGAAACACTGTGAATCATGTTGTTGGCATTAACATCCAACATAGTCTGAGGATGTGCTGGGGGCCATGCTTCTGGCACCAACAAAGGTACCCACCACGTTCAGCAGAACAACACAGTCAACATTCAACAAGCAACAGCATCTAAACCAACCACTGTCCCACCATATCCCCACCCCCGCCATACCCACAAACCGAGACAGGCTTCCAGCCCCTTCACAGGCTTCCTCTCGGCCTCTGACTTCCAGACTGCGAGCCCTGGACTCACAGATACTGTGCCTCTGACCTTAGGACTCGCCGACCTGCAGACTGGTCAATTTGAGTCTTTGCGGTCCTCTCAACCGGCTTTCCTCACTTCTAGCCACCCCCAGGCCTATAAATATTAACAGAGGGGTGTCAGCCTGATTGTGACAGATGATTCCGCTGTCTCCTCCTCCCCCCTCCCTCGGAGTGACCAGCTTACCTCAGGCTGCTCACCACACAGGGCAGAATATTCTAGTCCAAAGTCAGAAGCAGACAGAGGGTGGGGAGACCCCTGGAGCAGTCCGCTAACCCAGCACAACATGCTTTGTACAGTCCATTGTCTGAGAGTAACGCACACATTTCATCTGTATCATTTCACCAATTACAGAGTAGGTGGAGGAGCTGGGGGGAGATATCGAGGGGAAGGAGACAGATCAGACTGTTTGATCAAGGTGCCTGCTTCAGGCAGGAGCATAGATTCTCACTTCTGTCTAATCTAGATTCCGTTGCCTCTGATCTCTGAAATATAATCTGTTTCATTTTGAACGGGGTCTATTAAATCTTCTAATGGCTCTGTTGCTATTAGTTAATGGGTCTCCCATCAGATGGTGGGCCAGGTGAAGGCAGAGATTTCTTAAAGGAGAGGCATTGTCTGCTGGGCAGAGATGATTGCATTACGGCAGGTCTGCCTGAGCCTTCTTTTTTGTTTCTACGTCCCATTAAGGTGTCGGTGACACACCTCTCGTGGGGCCTATTTATAACCGAAGTCTGCACATCCATTAATCCACACAGCCCCCAACAAGGGTGGCGCGGTAGTGTAGTGGTTAGCACAATGCTTTACAGAACAGATGACCCGAGTTCAATTCCCATCACTGCCTATAAGGAGTTTGTATGTTCTCCCCGTGACCATGTGGGTTTCCTCCGGGTGCTCAGTTTCCACTGACAATTCGAAGATGAACTGGTTGGTAAATTATCTCGTGATTAGGCTAGGGTTAAATCAGGGGATTGCTGGGTGCTGAAAGTCCTGTTCTGCGCTGTATCTCAATAAATACATCAAAAATAAAATTGGCAGTCTGCCCTTCAAGTTCCTATGACACTCGTATAGAGTCATACCGTGGTCATTGGTCAGTATGGACATCTGATCCTGGGAGCCACTGGCCTGGGGCCACCTGTCATTGATGTCCTTGGTCCTATGTTCATGTCACAGACCTCTGAATGTGGAACATGAGCCTGACCTCCGACATCCTGTATCCCGTGTCCACGTCACAGGCCCTGGAGTGCAGGGCATCGGTCTGATCTCCGACGCCCTGTATCCCGTGTCCACGTCACAGGCCCAGAGTGCGGGGCATCGGTCTGATCTCTGACGTCCTGTATCCCGTGTCCAGGTCACAGGCCTTGGAGTGCGGGGCGTCGGTCTGATCTCCGACGTCCTGTATCCCTTGTCCACGTCACAGGCCCTGGAGTGCGGGGCGTCGGTCTGATCTCCGACGTCCTGTATCCCGTGTCCACGTCACAGGCCCTGGAGTGCGGGGCGTCGGTCTGATCTCCGACGTCCTGTATCCCGTGTCCACGTCACAGTCCCTGGAGTGCGGGGCTTCAGTCTGATCTCCGACGTCCTGTATCCCGTGTCCACGTCACAGACCCTGGAGTGCGGGGTGTCGGTCTGATCTCCGACGTCCTGTATCCCGTGTCCACGTCACAGACCCCGGAGTGCGGGGCGTCGGTCTGATCTCCGACGTCCTGTATCCCGTGTCCACGTCACAGACCCTGGAGTGCGGGGCGTCGGTCTGATCTCCGACGTCCTGTATCCCGTGTCCACGTCACAGACCCTGGAGTGCGGGGCGTCGGTCTGATCTCCGACGTCCTGTATCCCGTGTCCACGTCACAGACCCCGGAGTGCGGGGCGTCGGTCTGATCTCCGACGTCCTGTATCCCGTGTCCACCTCACAGGCCCTGGAGTGCGGGGCGTCGGTCTGATCTCCGACGTCCTGTATCCCGTGTCCACGTCACAGGCCCTGGAGTGCGGGGCGTCGGTCTGATCTCCGACGTCCTGTATGCCGTGTCCACGTCACAGGCCCCGGAGTGCGGGGCGTCGGTCTGATCTCCGACGTCCTGTATGCCGTGTCCACGTCACAGGCCCCGGAGTGCGGGGCGTCGGTCTGATCTCCGACGTCCTGTATGCCGTGTCCACGTCACAGGCCCTGGAGTGCGGGGCGTCGGTCTGATCTCCGACGTCCTGTATGCCGTGTCCACGTCACAGACCCTGGAGTGCGGGGCGTCGGTCTGATCTCCGACGTCCTGTATCCCGTGTCCACGTCACAGGCCCCGGAGTGAGGGGCATCGGTCTGATCTCCGACGTCCTGTATGCCGTGTCCACGTCACAGGCCCCGGAGTGCGGGGCGTCGGTCTGATCTCCGACGTCCTGTATGCCGTGTCCACGTCACAGGCCCTGGAGTGCAGGGCATCTGTCTGATCTCCGACGTCCTGTATCCCGTGTCCACGTCACAGGCCCTGGAGTGCGGGGCGTCGGTCAGATCTCCGACGTCCTGTATCCCGTGTCCACCTCACAGGCCCTGGAGTGCGGGGCGTCGGTCTGATCTCCGACGTCCTGTATCCCGTGTCCACGTCACAGGCCCTGGAGTGAGGAGCTTCGGTCTGATCTCCGACGTCCTGTATCCCGTGTCCACCTCACAGGCCCTGGAGTGCGGGGCGTCGGTCTGATCTCCGACGTCCTGTATCCCGTGTCCACGTCACAGGCCCTGGAGTGCGGGGCGTCGGTCTGATCTCCGACGTCCTGTATGCCGTGTCCACGTCACAGACCCTGGAGTGCGGGGCGTCGGTCTGATCTCCGACGTCCTGTATCCCGTGTCCACGTCACAGGCCCCGGAGTGAGGGGCGTCGGTCTGATCTCCGACGTCCTGTATGCCGTGTCCACGTCACAGGCCCCGGAGTGCGGGGCGTCGGTCTGATCTCCGACGTCCTGTATCCCGTGTCCACGTCACAGGCCCTGGAGTGCAGGGCGTCGGTCTGATCTCCGACGTCCTGTATGCCGTGTCCACGTCACAGGCCCTGGAGTGCGGGGCGTCGGTCTGATCTCCGACGTCCTGTATCCCGTGTCCACCTCACAGGCCCTGGAGTGCGGGGCGTCGGTCTGATCTCCGACATCCTGTATGCCGTGTCCACGTCACAGGCCCCGGAGTGCGGGGCGTCGGTCTGATCTCCGACGTCCTGTATCCCGTGTCCACGTCACAGGCCCTGGAGTGAGGAGCTTCGGTCTGATCTCCGACGTCCTGTATCCCGTGTCCACGTCACAGGCCCTGGAGTGCGGGGCGTCGGTCTGATCTCCGACGTCCTGTATCCCGTGTCCACCTCACAGGCCCTGGAGTGCGGGGCGTCGGTCTGATCTCCGACGTCCTGTATCCCGTGTCCACGTCACAGGCCCTGGAGTGCGGGGCGTCGGTCTGATCTCCGACGTCCTGTATGCCGTGTCCACGTCACAGGCCCTGGAGTGCGGGGCGTCGGTCTGATCTCCGACATCCTGTATGCCGTGTCCACGTCACAGGCCCTGGAGTGCGGGGCGTCGGTCTGATCTCCGACGTCCTGTATCCCGTGTCCACGTCACAGGCCCTGGAGTGCGGGGCGTCGGTCTGATCTCCGACATCCTGTATCCCGTGTCCACGTCACAGGCCCCGGAGTGAGGAGCATCGGTCTGATCTCCGACGTCCTGTATGCCGTGTCCACGTCACAGGCCCCGGAGTGAGGAGCATCGGTCTGATCTCCGACGTCCTGTATGCCGTGTCCACGTCACAGGCCCTGGAGTGAGGAGCATGGGTCTGATCTCCAATGTCCTTGGTCTCATGTCTTTGTTCTGAGAAAGAATATCAGATTCACTTTATTTGTCACGTGTACATGGAAACATTCAGTGAAATGTGCAGGTTGTGGTCAACCAAATCAGCGAGGATTGTGCTGGGGGAATCTGCAAGTGTCAGCAGCGACATAGCGTGTCCACAGCTCAGTAAACCGGATCGTACGACTTTGGACTGTGGGAGGTAACCAGAGCCCCTGGGGAAACCCACAACATCATGGGAGAATGTACAAACTCCTGTCAGGCAGCAGCAGGAATTGAATCCTGACCTTACAGCTGGTATTTTAATAGTGTTACACTAACCCCGATGCTGCCTTTCCATCATGGATGTCCACCTGTGCTGGTCTTGCTAGTCCGTGTTTGGCCCATATACCTCTCAACATTTCCTATCTCTATACAGAGATGTATAAAAGTCTCAGGAACACACAATGCCTTTAAAAAGTATTCACCTATCTGCTGGAACTTTTCATGTTTTATTGTTTTACAACATTGAATCACAGTCAATTTAATTTGGCCCTTTTTTAATAAAATTTTTTATTGAATTTTCAAATAGGTTACAGAAGGAAAAAAAAAGTTATAAAAAAAAATTATCAACCCTTCCACCCTTCCCCCCTCCCCTTAACCCCCCCCCCCTAACATATCCCTATAGAAAGAGAAAAAAAAGAGAAGAAAAAATAAAGAAAGAAAGAATTCCTGGATATCGGAAGATCCCCACATGCTCCATAGAGTTCATAATAGCTTTAGTATATGTATTTATTTCTTTCCCCAGATAACCAATAATTTTATCTTCAGAGCACCTATATATTTAATCCTATCTTTTGTAAATAAGGGTGCCAAATTTTCAGAAATATTTCATATCTATCTCTTAAATTATAAGTAAATTTTTTCAAGTGGAATGCAGCTAAAAATTTCATTCTTCCAACGATCTATACGTAAGTATGAATCCGATTTCCAAGTAACTGCAATAGCCTTTTTGGATACTGCCAATTCAATTTTTATGAATTCTTTCTGATATTTATTCAGCTTGGATTTCGGTTTTATCCCTTTAATATCGCCTAGTAAAAATAATGTTGGATTATGTGGAAGTTCTGTTCCAATAAAAGTCTTAAATTTGTCCAAAAAGGTTGAATTTTAAAACAAGATCAAGTAGAATGTAAAAAAGTACCAATTTCTTGACTACATCGGAAACATTGATCAGATAAATTTGGGTTTAATTAATTTATTTTTTGTGTTGTAATATATAATTGATGTAAAAAATTATATTGCACTAATCTTAACTGGACATTTGTTGTATTTGTCATACTGTTTGTTTCTTCAATTTTAATATTCAAATCAGTTTCCCATTTTTGTCTTGACTTATGAATTCCTTGTTTAATTGCCTGCTTTTGAATCAAACTATACATACAAGAAATAAATTTTTAAATTTTTCCTTTTCTATTTCATTAGGTTTCAGCAATAACATTGTTTGACCCAATTTATCTCTTTAAATAAGCCCTCAATTGGAAATAACAAAAAAGAGTGTTGTTTGATATTTTGTATTTATTCTTTATTGATCAAATGACATTAATATACCTCCTTCAAAACAATCTCCTATATATCTAATCCTTTTTTAAAACCAATTGTATAAAAGTTGGTTATCCATTGTAAAAGGAATGTTTATTTTTTTTATTTGTAAAAAGTGTCTTTACTAATAAAGATTTCTTTATCTCATCATCAACATTTATCTTATCCCATAAATCAATCAAATGTTTTAATATAGGAGATTCTTTCTTTTCCCGTATCCATTTAGATTCCCACTTATATATAAAATCTTCTGGTATATTTTCTCCTATTTTATCTAATTCTATTCTAATCCATGCCAGTTTATCTTCATCAAAAAAAGATGCAATAAATCTAAGTTGATTTACTTTATAATAATTCTTAAAGTTTGGAAGTTGTAACCCTCCTAGGTCAAATCTCCATGTCAATTTTTCCAACGATATTCTTGACATCTTACACTTCCAAAGGAACTTCCTCACACATTTATTTAACTAACTTGGCCCTTTTGACACTGATTCCGTAAAAACCCAGAGTTACAGAAACGGTAACAGAAGCTCTAAAGACCTCATCCCTGCGAGGGGAAGGATACACCAAGAAGATGGGCTACACTTGGGAAGACTGGCCCAGGACAGAGGTCTCCGGTCAGCTGTGTGGTGTGTTGGGCTTCACTAGTCAGGGGAGTTTTGCAGCCACAGGGTAAACTCTGGTTAGACCACACTTGGAGTATTGTGTTCAGCTCTGGTTGCCCCATTGTAGGAAAGATGTGGGTTTCAGAGAGGGAGGCACAGGATATTTACCAGGATGCTGTCTGGATTAGAGAGCATGGCTATGAGGATAGGTTCCACGAGCTCGGGTTTTTCTCTTTGGAGTGACGGAGAATGAGAGGTGACCTGATAGAGGTGTGCAAACCAATACCAAAGGACATCTATGGAAGGCGTTTAGGGCAGATGTCAGAGGCAGGAGAATGCTATAGGTGCCTGGAAGGCACTGCTGGGGTTGGTCGGAGAGGCTGATACCACTGGGATATTGAGGAGATTATAAACACAAGGGATTCTGCAGAAGCTGGAAACCCAGAGCAACGCACACAAAATGCTGGAGGAACTCAGCAGGTCAGGCAGTGTCCGTGGAGAGGAATAAACAGTCGACGTTTTGGGCCGAGGTCCATCTTCAAGCCTGGGAAGGAAGGAAGAAGACACAAAATAAAGAAGAGGAGGTGGTGGCGAGGGAAAGGAGGGTTGCTACCAGGTGATAGGTGAAGCCAGCTGGGATAGGAACATGGGTGTAAGGAAAATGAAGGGTAATGGGCTGTGTAGGAGCGAGGGGTTAGACTGGTTGTTGAGTAGGTTTGTATACAGCAGGTTGGCATAACATTGTGGGCAAGAGGGCCTGCTATTATATCGATGCAGCTATGTAGACAGTGGCCAAAGAAGGCACAACAGCAGCTATATTTCATTAGGAGTTTGATTTGTCACCAAAGGCACTCACAAATTTCTACAGATGTACTGTGGAGAGTATTCTAACTGGCTGCATTACTGTCTGGTAGGGGGAGGAGGTGGGGGCTACTGCACAGCATCGAGAGGAGCTGCGGATGGTTGTAAACTTACGAACGTGAGAAAATCTGCAGATGGTGCAAACCTGAGCAGCATAAAATGCTGGAGGAACTCAACAGGCCAGGCAGCATCTGTGGAAAAAAGTACAGTCAACGTTTTTGTTGTAAACCTAGTCAGCTCCATCATGGCCACTGGCCTATATAGTATCCAGGACATCTTTAAGGAGCGATGCCTCAAAAAGGTGGCATCCATCATTAAGGCCCCCCACCACCCAGGACATGCCCTCTTCTTATCGTTACCATCAGGGAGGAGATACAGGAGCCTGAAGACACACACTCAATGATTCAGGAACAGCTCCTCCCCCTCTGCCGTCCGATTTCCGGACAGACATTGAACCCATGAACACCACATTGCTACTTTTTTATTTCTATCTTTGCCCCACTTACTTAATTTCACTATTTTATATATATATATATCAGAATCAGGTTTTGTATATACTTACTGTAATTCACAGGTTTTCCCACCGCATTGTATTGCTGCTGCAAAGTCAACAAATTTCACAACATAAGCCAGAGATATAAAACCCGATAACGTCCTGTACTATTCTATGGACAATATTACAGATTCAAACAACAAAATAGTCCGATGCTAACCCCTAAGAGCTCTCCGAATCTACAGCTCCTATATGGACACTGAAATAGCCATCACCCAGCCCTCAACTGCCATCATTTTCAGTAATTGATTTAACATTCCAAAATATCACCTAACACACAAGAAAGTGACACTATGCCATCCCATAATATTTCATTGAAAACAAACCCTCTAATGAGCTCCTCGGGGCTGAGTAGGGCGCAGGAGAGAGTTGGGCCCTGAGGTTTTTAGAACATCTGAATTGTTTAATTCCTCCAGGATGACCATATCTTGTCATTGGGTCGTGAGGCTTGTGTACCTCAATGACCTGGAGAGCTATGTTGGCTGGAGTCAGGGTATTTTGGCTCTTGGTAGGGTCACCCATGCCAAACAGGTCAAAGGGTAGAGGCCAGACTAAGAGTGGCCCACTGGTCCTCCAGGTTTGAGGAATCATTTCAGGGCCAACAACCCTGACTGAACAAAAAAACAATTGTTGTGGATATAGCAATGGAGGCTCCTTCTGTCCAGACAGAGATGGAGGATCTAGGAGTCCTAGTTCACCAGTCAATTGCAAAGAGACCTAGGAGTCCTAGTTCACCAGTCAATGAAGGTGAATGAGCAAGTGCAACAGGCAGTGAAGAGGGCAAATGGCATGTTGGCCTTTGTTACAAGGGGAATTGAATACAAGAGCAAGGATGTTCTTTTGCATTTGTACAGGGCCCTGGTGAGACCACACCTGGAATATTGTGTACAGTTTTGGTCTCCAGGTTTAAGGAAGGACATTCTGGCAATTGAGGAAGTGCAGCGTAGATTCACTAGGTTGATTCCTGGGATGGCAGGGCTGTCTTACGCAGAGAGATTGGAGAGATTGGGCTTGTACACGCTGGAATTGAGGAGATTGAGAGGGGATCTGATTGAAACGTTTAAGATA
This sequence comes from Hypanus sabinus, assembly GCF_030144855.1. Taxonomy (NCBI): domain Eukaryota; kingdom Metazoa; phylum Chordata; class Chondrichthyes; order Myliobatiformes; family Dasyatidae; genus Hypanus; species Hypanus sabinus. The sequence continues at coordinate 74,842,556 of NC_082723.1, read as the reverse complement.
ATTAAAGGATTTGATAGGATTGAGGCAGGAAATATATTCCAGATGTTGGGAGAGTCCAGTACCAGAAGGCATGGATTGAGAATAAGAGGTCAGTGATTTAAAACAGAGTTGAGGAAGAGCTTCTTCTCCCAGAGAGTTGTGGAGGTGTGGAATGCACTGCCTCGGAAGACGGTGGAGGCCAATTCTCTGGATGCTTTCAAGAAGGAGCTGGATAGATATCTGATGGATAGGGGAATCAAGGGATATGGGGACAAGGCAGGGACTGGGTATTGATAGTGAATGATCAGCCATGATCTCAGAATGGCGGTGCAGACTCGAGGGGCCGAATGGTCTACTTCTGCACCTATTGTCTATTGTCTATCTTCATTGTTGCCCTAAACGCCAGCAGCGTAATGGGCATTAATAAGTAAGAGTGAGTTAATTGTTGTTTAACAGGAGATGTTAATTTTTTAGAGTCCTTCATGGCTTTCTTGAGTGTCCAGTCTCCCGGTGCTTTCTGTTTAAGCTTGTTAAGTTTATTTTGATGGGCTCAGGGATTCCGTGTTACACGTATTAATCATGCAGACTCCTGATAAGCTCTAATTGCGGGTTCCTAGTTTTGAGAATGTTACCTCTCGCGGTGTCGTCTGGCTAAGTCACCGATGTTGTTTTGGATTTATTATGGATAAACTCTTGTTGCCATCTCTACACTTGATATTGACAGTGCACACCGTGTCAAAACCTCAGCGGGTTGGCATTCAATCATGTAAATATTGGCACTGATGTCGCGAGAAGCCTCTTAATGTATTGCAGCCCTCAGACCATGCAACATGGGATATTAACTTTAGTGATAACTTTCAGCTACTACTTACACTGGAGACTGGCAAGAATGCTGCAGCACCCACTTGCCACTTTCCTCCAGAACACACCTCCTCCACGTCAGACCCTTCATACTAGCTCTGCAGACACTGATAACCAGGGGCTGCATAAAATCCTTTTAAGCTGACCTCTGCGTTTCACTCTGTAACACTGATATAATGATACCTTTGTACCTTTTCTGCAATAAAGATTTATGAAAACCTGATACCCCGACTGCTCTCTTTCAGCTCAGGTTGCTAAGCAACCAATAATTCTTTCATTATGCTGAATGATTTTTCAAGGTGCACTTTCTAAATTTTGCAATTGAAAATAGTTTAAAATTCCTATCTGAGAGATTTCTTCTTGTAATAAAGGAAAATTAATCTCAAGGATGGATCAAATGCAACCATAATCCCTCAGATCAGCTCTGAAACCGTATCTTAAACTCCAAAATAACTTGACTCTAAAATACCTTGATTGTGAGTACCTGGGCTAAAAGAGGATTTATGTTACAGTTGGTAGCTCCCAGGGGAACCCATGATGGGACAAGTATAAAGCCTTTCTCTGGCACCCTTTTCTACCTTGGGACATTTGCTGGGATTCCCGTCTCTGGTGCCTGGTGTTACGGCAAACTAGGGTGGTGGGGCGGAGATACGTCTCTACCAAAGGAGGAGTAAGGTGCTCCTTCCCTCCACTAGCCCGCAGGTCTCCTTGGATAAGGTGTAGCACCTGCTTTGCCCCCCCCACCCCTGATCAGTGTTTATTCCATATTGTGATATAGTGATAAACTTTGTTTATTTCAGTGTCTTTTGCTTATCATTTGTACATTGAAACATACAGTGAAATGAGTCGTTAGCATTACCAGTCAACTCAGCCGAGGAAGTGCTGGGGCAAACCATAAGAGTTGCCACACATTCTGGCTCCTGCTGCTGCCTATAAGGGGTTTGTACATTCTCCCCATGATCACGTGGATTTCTCCGGGTGCTCTGGCTTCCTCCCACAGTCCAAGGACGTACCGGTCGGTAGGTTAATTGGTCATTGTAAATTGTCTCGTGATTAGGCTAGGGTTAAATCGGGGGACTGCCGGGCAGCACAGCTGAAGGGGCTGGAAGGGCCTATTCCACACAATATAATAATTCCTTGCTAGGTGGCGGGGTGGAGATACGTCTCTACCAAAGGATGTGTAAGGCACTCCTTCCCTCCCCCTGCTAGTGTGCAGAGGGCACCTGCTTAGCTCCCCCCTCCCCTGCCACAGTCAGAGCCACGTGAAGTCATGGGAGCAGGTGGTGGATGGTACATAGCACACATCCTGGTTATGGGACCACTGAAGAGTATTGCCATTGGCTGGGGTCACCCATCTTGTGAAGACATTGCCCAGAAGAAGGCATTGGTGCAGAAAAATTATTGCCATGGAAAGACCATTGTCACCTATATCATGCAAATAAAGACATGTGACCATGTGGATTTCCTCCGGGTGCTCTGGTTTCCTCTCACAGACCAGAGACGTACCGGTCAGTAGGTGAATTGGTCGTGGTAAATCAGGTGAGGGTTAAACTGGGGATTTCTGGGTGGTGTGGCTCGAAGGGCCAACTCAGCATTGAATCTCAATAAATAAATCAATAATAAAGATCTGTGAATAGTTCACTGTATTTAATACACACTCACACATAAATATATCATTTAATATAGTACAAACTAAAATAAATAAGTAGGTTCAGGAACAGACACTGCCCCTCAAGCATCAGGCTCTTAAACCAAAGGGGATAAACTCACTTAACTTCACGTGCCCCATCACCGAAATGTTACATCAGCCTATGTTCTCACTTTCAAGGATTCTTCATCTCACGTTCCCAATATTTATTCATTATAATTTCCGTGTTTTCTATCTGCACAGTTTTAGGGTTAGGGATTCCAAAGTTAGAGGGTACAGATACCAGACAAGAGGGGAGAGGTTTGAAAGAAACCTGAGAAAGAAGACCTTTATACAGAGGGTAGGGAGTGTCTGGAATGAGCACCCAGAGGAAATGCTCAAGGTGGGTGCAATTGAAACATTGAAGGTAGGTTCATGGAGGGGAGGGGCTTGGAGGGTTATAGGTCAAACATGGACAACTGGGCCAGATTTCAAGTTCAAAGTTCAAAGTAAATTTATTATCAAAGTACACCTACAATACTGTGTAAAAGTCTGAGGCACATATACATAGCTAGGGTGCCTAAGACTTTTGCACAGTACTGTAGAAATTTTATATATTGCACTGTACTGCTGCCACAAAAAAAAAATCAAATTTCATGACATATGTGAGTGATGATAGATCTGATTCTGATATGGGTCTCTATTGTGGACTGAGATTGGGAAGGGGGCAGGGAAAGGGGAATCATGGTTGGGAAAAGGGGAAGGATGCGGGGAGGGAGTGGAAAGCACCAGAGAGACATTCTGTAATGATCCATAAACCAATTGTTTGGAATCATATGACCTTGCAATAATTATACCAGTGCCCAAGAAAAGTAGTGTGAGGTGCCTAAATGACTATCGCCCAGTAGCACTCACATCGACAGTGACGAAATGCTTTGGGAGGTTGGTTATGACTAGACTGAACTCCTGCCTCAGCAAGGACCTGGACACTGCAATTTTCCTATCACTACAATAGGTCAACAGCAGACACAGTCTCCATGGCTCTCCACATGGCTTTAGTCCACCAGGACAATACAAACATCTACGTCAGGATGCTGTTCATCTAACACTACCATTCCTACAATCCTGATTGATAAGTTACAGAACCTGGGCCTCTGTACCTCCTTCTGCAATTGGATCCTTGACTTCCTAACCGGAAGACTACAATTTGTGTGGATTGGTGATAACATTTCCTCCTCACTGACAATCAACACTGGTGCACCTCAGGAGTGTGTGCTTAGCCCACTGCTCTACTCTCTATATATACGTGAATGTGTGGCTAGGCATAGTTTAATACCATCTATAAATTTACCATTGTTGGTGGAATCTCAGGTGGTGATGAGAGGACGTACAAGAGTGAGATATGCCAACTAGTGGACTGGTGTCACTGAAACAACCTGGCACTCAGTGTTAGTAAGACGAAAGAGCTGATTGTGGACTTCAGGAAGGGTAAGATGAGGAAACACGAACCAATCCTCAAGGGGATCTGAAGTGGAGAGAGAGCGTAATTTCAATTTCCTGGGATTCAGGATTTCTGAGGATCTAAGCTGGTCTCAAGATATTGATGCAGCTACAGATATATTGTGGAGAGCATTCTGACAGGCTGCATCACTCTCTGGTATGGGGGGTGGGGGGCTACTGCACAGGATCAAAAGAAGCTACAGACATTTGTAAAATTAGCCAGCTCCATCTTGGATACCAGCGTCAGTAGTACCCAAAACATCTTCAAAGAGCAATGTCTCAGAAAGGCAGCATCCACTATTAATGACCCTCATCATCCAGGACATCCCTCTTCTCATTGTTACCACCAGGGAGGAGGTGCAGGAGCCCGCGAAAAAAACACTCAGTGATTCAGGAACAGCTTCTTCCCCTCTGCCATCCAATTTCTAAATGGACACTACCTCACTTTTTAAAATGTATTATTTCTGGTTTTGCACTATTTTTATTTTAACTATTATGTGTGTGTGTGTGTGTGTGTGTGTGTGTGTGTGTGTATCTATCTCCTGGGAATTAACTGAAATTCTTGTAAAAACTGAAATATTTGGAAAGACCAACTGCAGTCGTTAGGTATTAATGCTGGAGCAATAAAATGGATTCAACAGTGGCTAGATGGGAGATGCCAGAGAGTAGTGGTGGATAATTGTTTATCGGGATGGAGGCCAGTGACTAGCAGGGTGCCTCAGGAATCTGTTTTGGGCCCAATGTTGTTTGTAATATACATAAATGATCTGGATGATGGGGCGGTAAATTGGATTAGTAATGATACTAAGGTAGGAGGTGTTGTGGATAATGAGGTGGGTTTTCAAAGCTTGCAGGGAGATTTATGCCGGTTAGAAGAATGGGCTGAACGTTGGCAGATGGAGTTTAATGCTGAGAAGTCTGAGGTTCTACATTTTGGCAGGAATAATCCAAATAGAACATACAGGGTAAATGGTAGGGCATTGAGGAATGCAGTGGAACAGAGAGATCTAGGAATAACAGTGCATAGTTCCCTGAAAGTGGAGTCTCATGTAGATAGGGTGGTGAAGAAGGCTTTTGGAACGCTGGCCTTTATAAATCAAAGCATTGAGTACAGAAGTTGGAATGTAATGTTAAAATTGTACAAGGCATTGGTAAGGCCAAATTTGGAATATTGTGTGCAGTTCTGGTCACTGAAATTATAGGAAAGATATCAATAAATTAGAGAGAGTGCAGAGACGATTTAATAGGATGTTATCTGGGTTTCAGCACTTAAGTTACAGAGAAAGGTTGAACAAGTTAGGTCTCTATTCATTGGAGCATAGAAGGTTGAGGGGGGATTTGATTGAGGTATTTATAATTTTGAGAGGGATAGATAGAGTTGATGTGAATAGGCTGTTTCCATTGAGAGTAGGGGAGATTCAAACGAGAGGACATGATTTGAGAGTTGGAGGTAGAAGTTCAAGGGAAACACGAGGGGGTATTTCTTTACTCAGAGAGTGATAGCTGTGTGGAATGAGCTTCCTGTAGAAGTAGTAGAGGCCAGTTCAGTTGTGTCATTTAAGGTAAAATTGGATAGGTATATGGACAGGAAAGGAGTGGAGGGTTATGGGCTGAGTGCGGGTAGGTGGGACTAGGTGAGATTAAGAGTTCGGCACAGACTAGGAGGGCCGAGATGGCCTGTTTCCGTGCTGTGATTGTTATATGGTTATATGGTTAAGTATTGAGGCCATGATCACCCAGCATCAGCTGCAGCGGCTGGGGCACGTGATGAGGATGCCCCCATGTCGGCTACCCCGCAGAGTGTGATACGGTCAGCTACATCATGCCATGGGGGGGGGAGGGGTGTGTGTGTGTGTATGTATGTACTTGTGCTGTGTGTAAGTGTGTGTGTGTGTGTGTGTGTGTGTGTGTGTGTGTGTGTGTGTGTGTGTGCGCCTTACACTTTTGTACAGTGCTGTACTCTCCATAGGATATAGGAGCAGGATTTGGCCGTACTGCCCATCCAGCCTGGAAGGATGTAATGTTGAGGCTTTATAAAGCACTGATGACACCTCACATGGAGCATTGTGAGCAGTTTTGAACCCCTTAGCTAAGAGCGGATGTGCTGACACTGGGGAAGGTTTGAAGGAGGTACATGAAAGTGATTCTGAGATTGAAAGGCTTATCATATGAGGAGCTTTTGATGGCTCTGGCCTTCTACTCACTGGAATTCAGAAGAATGAGGAGGTGACCTCATTGAAATGTATCGAATGTTGAAAGGCCTGGACAGAGTGGATGTAGAGAGGACATATCCTATGGTGGGGGAGGCTAAGATTAGAAGACACAGCTTCAGAATAGAGGAAAGTCCATTTAGAATGGAAATAAGGAGGAATTTCTTTAACCAGAGAATGATGAATCTGTGGAACTCATTGCCATAGGCAGCCGTGGACGCCAAGTCATCCGGTCTATTTAAAGCAGAGGTTGATAGATTCTTGATTGTTCAGGGCATAAGACCATAAAACATAGGCGCAGATGTAGGTCTTTCAGCCCATCGAGTCTGCTCTGCCATTCAATCACAGGCTGCTCCAATTCTTCCAGTCATCCCCACTCCCCAGCCTTCTCTCCATACCCCTTGATGCCCCGGCTAATCAAGAACCTATCTATCCTTTCCTTAAGTGCACCCAGTGACTTGGTCTCCACATTCGCTCATAGCAACAAATTCCACAGATTTACCACCCTCTAACTAAAGTAATTTCTCCACATCTCTGTTCTATATGGACGTGTTTCAATCCTGAAGTCGTGCCCTCATGACCTGGGCTCCCCTACCATGGGAAATAACTTTGCTATATCTAATCTGTTCAGGACTTTTAACATTCAAAGTGTTTCTATGAGATCCTCCCCTCATTCTCCTGGACTACAGGGAAAACAACCCAAGAGCTGCCAGATGTTCCTCATACAGTAACCCTTTCATTCCTGGAATCATTCTCAAGAACCTTCTCTGAACCCTCTCTAATGTCAGTATATCCTTTCAAAAATAAGGAGCCCAAAACTGCACACAATACCCCAAGTGTGGTCTCACAAGTGCCTTACAGAGCCTCAACATCACATCCCTAATCTTATATTCTATACCTCTAGAAATGAATACCAACATTGCATTTGTCTTCTTCACCACTGACTCAACCTGGAGGTGAACCTTTAGGGTATCTTGCACAAGGACTCCCAAGTCCTTTTGCATCTCTGTGTTTTGAATTCTCTCCCATCTAAGTAACAGTCTGCCAGTTTATTTCTTCCACCAAAGTGCATGACCATACCCTTTCCAACATTGCATTTCATTTGCCACTTCTTTGCCCATTCCCCCAATCTATCTAAGTCTCTCTGCAGGCTCTCAGTTTCCTCAACACTACCCGCTCCTCCACCTACCATTGTATCAGATTCAGATTCGGCTTATTGTCATTTAGAAACCACAAATGCAATGCAGTTAAAAAATGAGACAACGTTCCTCCAGAATGATATCAACAAAACACATGACAAAACAGACTACACCAGAAAATCCACATAACGCTTGGCAATCCCCATTCCAGAGTCCGGAGAGGCTGCTGCATATTAATATTGCGCTACCGTCTAGCGCGTACCCCGGAAGGGAGCTCCAAATCCACCAGACAAAAACAAGACCAAAAACTAGCTACAAGACCTGCACAAAACCACATAATTACAACATATAGTTACAACAGTGCAAACAATAGCATAATTGATAGAAAAAAACAGACTATGGACACAGTAAAAATAGTCCAAGTACTGTAAGTTCAAAAGAAATCACCACAGTTTCCACAAGTCCCCAGGGTCCCGACAGACTCGCCGTCCCACACCAGCGGCAGAAGGGAGTACCCCCACTATGGACTTCCAAGGCGCCACCCGACTCAGCCTCGCAGACGCAGCACACACCTGAGTCCGTCGAAAGGACTCCGAGTCCGTCGAACCTCCGAGCCAATGACCATCCCGTCCGGCACAGCTTCTCCGAGCACCATCCTCTGCTGAGTGTATTAAGATGGCCCTGCCAATGGCCATCAGTAATGCGACCCCGAGGACTGGGGGCCTGTTCTTCCCAGCAGGGTCCCGGACCTGACAGCAGCAGCAGCAACGAAGGTCTTCCTGGAATTTCCCGATGTCTTTCCGTGTTTCCACGTCCATTTTCAATCGCTTATGATTGCGCACAGCACCCCATTTCACAAATTCATCAGCAAATTTAGCCAAAAATCCATTAATCCCAAAGTCCAAATTATTGACATACATCGTAAAAAACAGCAGCACCAACACCGACCCTGTGGAACTCCACTGGTAACTGACAGCCAGCCACAATAGGATCCCTTTATTCCCACTCGCTGCTTTTTGCTGATTAGCCAATGCTAGTAACTTCCCTATAATTCCCTATAAACATCCTCACATGTGGCACCTTGTCAAAGGCTTTCTGAAGATCCAAGTACACCACATCTACTACATTTCCTTCATCAACTCTGCTTGTAATTTCCTCAAAAAAGTTGCAGTAGGTTAGTCAAGCAGGATTTTCCTTTCAGGAAACCATGCTGGCTTTGGCCTATCTTGTCATATACCTTCCAGGTATTCTATAATCTCATCCCTAACAATCAATTCCAACAAATTCCCAACCACTGATGTCAGGCTAACAGGTCTATAGTTTCCTTTCTGCTGCCTCCCACCCTTCTTAAATAGCAGAGTAACATTTGCAATTTTCTAGTCATCCAGTACAATGCCAGAATCTATCGGTTCTTGAAAAATCACTAGAAAGAATGCCTCCGCAATCTCTCCAGCTACTTCCTTCAGAACCTGAGGGTGCATTCCATCAGATCCGGGAGATTTATCCACCCTCAGACCATGCAGCTTCCTGGGCACCTTCTCAGTCGTAGTTTTCACTGCACAAACTTCACTTCCCTGACACTCTTAAATGTTGAGTATACTGTAGATATCTTGCACTGTGAAGACTGATGCAAAATATGCATTCAGTTCCTCTGTCATCTCTGTGTCTCTCATCACAATATCTCCAGCATCATTTTCTATTTGTCCTATACCTACCCTCAGCTCTCTTTTACCCTTTATATACTTAAAAAAGGCTTTTAGTATCTTCTTTGATATTAGTCACCAACTTCCTCTCAGAATTCATCTTTTCCTTCCTAATGACTTTCTTCATTCCCTTCTGCAAGTTTTTAAAAGCTTCCCAACCCTGTATCTTCTCACCAGCTCTGGCTTCCTTGTATATCCTCTCTTTTGCTTTTACTTTGGCTCTGACTTCACTTGTCAACCATGGTAGTGTTCTTCTTCCATTTGAAAGTTTCTTCTTATTTGGAATATATTTGTCTTGCACTTCCCTCATTTTTCACAGAAACTCCAGCCATTGCTGCTCTGTTGTCCTTCCTGCTAGTGTCCCTTTCCAGTCAACCTCGGCCAGTGCCCCTCTCGTGTCATTGTAATTTCCTTTATTTCACTGAAATATCAACACATTGGAATTTAGTTTCTCCTTTTCAAATTTTAAAGTGAACTTGATCATATTGTGATCACTGGTCCCTAAGGGTTCCTTAGCCTTAATCTTTCTTATCACCTCTGGATCACCCAGGCCAGCACAGCCAATCCCCTACTAGGCTCACCATCAAGCTGTTCTGAAAAGCCATCCCTTAGACATCCTACAAATTCTCTCTCTTGAAGTCCAGTACTGGCCTGGTTTTCCCAATTCACTTTCATGTTAAAGTCGCCAACGATTATCATGACATTGCCCTTCTGACACGCCTTTTCTATCCCCTGCTGTAATTTGTTATCCACATCCCGGCTGCTGTTTGGAGGCCTGTATACAACTGCCTTTAGGGTCCTTTTACCCTTGGCATTTCTTAATTCAACCCATAGAGACTCGACACTTTCCAATCCTATGTCATTCCTTTCTAATGATTTAATATTATTTCTTGTACACAGGGCCACACCACTCCCTCTGCCTACTAACTTCTTTCCAATACACTGTATATCCTTGGACGTTCAGCTCCCAATGGCACCCATCCTTTAGCCAAGTTTCAGAGATGGCCACAACTTTGTATTTGCCAATCTGTAGCTGAATTTCAAGATTGTCTATTTTATTTCTTATGCTGCGTTCATTCAAATACAACACTTTCAGACCAGTATTTGATACTTTCTGTTTTATCTGCACCATGCCTCTATTACCCTGTAACTAATCCCACTGGCTGGGAATATGCCTGTCCTTTCTATCATCTCTGTTGCATGCTATCTTTGATTTATTTTTATTTTCCCCTTCCTCAGCCCTATCACTCCTGTTCCCGTTCCCCTGAAGGTATTTGGAAGAAAGCAGGAGATCGGGGCTGAGAGGGAAAATGGATCAGCCATGATTGAATGGCAGAGCAAAACTAAGGGCAAATGGCCTAATTCTGCTCCTAAGTCCTATGGTCTTGTTGACATTTGGTCATGGTTGATTTACTATCCCTCTCAACCCCATTCTCCTCTCCTTTCCTCGTAGCCTTTGACACCTTGATTAATCAAGATGCTCTCAACTCTGCTTTAAATATACATAATAAGCTGGCCTCCACAGCTGCCTGTGACGATGAATTCCACAGATTCACCACTCTCTAAAGAAGTTCTTCCTCATCTCTGTTCTAAAGGGAGATCCTTCTGCTCTGCCGTATGCTTTAGCTAGCAGTTCACTAGAAACTGCACTCAGTTTAACGAGGAGCCAGTTTCTTGATATTTGCCAAAGTCTTGATTCTTCTGTTAGCCTGGGTTCCCAGGTGCTTGTTCAGCAGAAATGCCACCAGCTCTTTCACCTGATGCACCTCCTGCTGCCAAGTGTCTGTTTTTTTAAGAAAACTACGTTTACAGTTGCAGCGTGACTTCATTAGTGAAATGAACCTAATAGCCTGTTAGCAGCAAAATTAAACATTGGATTTTCCTGTTTGTGTATACTTTTAATGAAGGGCATATTCATTGATCCAGTGCAGACATGTCAGTAGAACAGGTGTGCTGTGGGAGTGCCTTTCCACCTTACACACCTGTCTCATCAATGTCTCTTTCAGCATTTACTGTTCTTCTTTGTTCCTTGCACAAGACAATAAGGCATACGGTACAAGTGGAACCAGGCCATTCAGCCCCTCGAGTCTGCTCTGATCTCCTCTTCCCTTTCCAATCTTAGAAGCTTCATGAATGCTGTGTGTACAAGACAAGGCCAGAGGCTGAGGTATTCTGTAGAGAGGGAGACCCACAGATTTAAATTGGCAATGGCTTTTATTTATTGTAGAAAGTTCAAAGTACATATCCCTGGAGGAAGTCTATCTACTGATATCTTTTATAAACCCACTGGCTCTCACATCTACTTTGACTATACCTCTTCTCAACCTGTCTCTTGTGAAAATATCATCCCCTTTCTTCAGTTCCTCCATCTCTGCTGCATCTGTTCTCGGAATGAGGTTTTTCATTCCAGAGCAACAGAGATGTCCTCCTTCTTCAAAGAAAGGGGCTTCCCTTCTACCACCATCAACACTGCCCTTACCTACCACTCATATGTCTAATCTCACTCCATCCTCGCGCCACCACTCCTGGGATAGGGTTCCTCTTGTCCTCACCTACCAACTCACAAGCCTCTGCATCCAGCACATAATTCTCCATAACTTCTGCCACCTCCAATGGGATCCCATCACCAAGCACATCTTTCCCTCCCTTCCATTTTCTGCTTTCCACAAGGATCACTCCCTACGTGACTCCCTTGTCCATTTGTCCCTCCCCACTGATCTCCCACCTGGCACTTACCCTAGTAAGCGGAACAAGTACTACACCTGCCCCTACACTTCCTCCATCACCCTAGGGCCCTAAGCAGTCCTTCCAGGTGAGGCAGCACTTCACCTGCAAGGCTGTTGGGGTGATCCGGTGTATCCAGTGCTCCTGGTGTAGCCTCCTGTATATCGATGGGCCCCTACATAGATTGGGAGATCAATTTGCTCCGTGCACCACAAGAAGCAGGATTTCCCTGTTGCCACCCATTTCAAATCCACTTCCTATTCCTTCTCTGACACATCAGTCCTTGGCCTCCTCTACTGTCGTGATAAGGCCATACTCAGATTGGAGGAGCAACACCTTACATTTCATCTGAGTAGCCTCCAACCTGATGGCAAGATCATCAATTTCTCGAACTTCCGGTAATGACACCCCCCTTCCCGCCTCCACCATTTCCCATTCCTGTTCCCGTCTCTCACCTCATCTCCTGACTTGCCCATCACCTCCCTCTGGTGCTCCTCCCCTTCCCTTTCTTCCATGGCCTTCTGTCCTCTCCTATCAGATTTCCTCTTCTCCAGCCCCTCCCCAATCAATTTCCCAGCTCTGTACCGCAGCCCCCCCCCCCACCTCCAGGTTTCACTTGCCACCTTATAATTCTTAGTGTCCTCCACCCACCCTCTTAGTCTGATTGCTTCCCTCTTCCTTCCCAGTCCTGAGGAACACGAAACATCGACTGTTTATTCCCCTCCGTAGATGCTGCCTGACCTGCTGAGCTCCTCCAGCATGTTGTATGTAAGGCTCCAGATTTCCAGCATCTGCAGAGCCTTGTGTCTATGACAGTGCGCACGATTCATTTTCTTGCAGGCATTCACAGTAAATACGATGAAAAACTACCCACAGAGGTGGACAGATTACAAATACGTAATAGACAACAAATTGACAGGAGGTGGGATGAAACTAAGAGCTGGAAAGGTGATTGGCGAAAGTGATACAGAGCTGGAGAAGGGAAAGGATCATGGGACGGGAGGTCTCGGGAGACAGAAACGGGGGGGAGAAGCACCAGAGGGAGATGGAGAACAGGCAGAGTGATGGGCAGAGAGAGAGAAAAAAAACAGCTAAATATGTCAGGGATGGGGTAAGAAGGGGAGGAGGGGCATTAACAGAAGTTAGAGAAGTCAATGTTCATGCCATCAGGTTGGAGGCTACCCAGCCGGTATATAAGGTGTTGTTCCTCCAACCTGAGTGTGGATTCATCTTGACGGTAGAGGAGGCCATGGATAGACATATCAGAATGGGAATGGGACGTGGAATTAAAATGTGTGGCCACTGAGAGATCCTGCTTTCTCTGGCGGACCGAGCGTAGGTGTTCAGCGAAACGGTCTCCCAGTCTGCATCGGGTCTCACCAATATATAAAACTCTCTGATACCTCCTCTTATTTACCCCTTGATCATGACCCCTCTAAGGAGCACCAGGCCATTGTCTCCTATACCATCACCAACCTTATCAGCTCTGGGGATCTCCCATCCACTGCCACCGACCTCATAGTTCCCACACCCCGCACTTCCCGTTTCTACCTCCTACCCAAGATCCACAAACTTACCTGTCCAGGTAGACCTATTGTCTCAGCTTGCTCCTGCCCCACCAAACTCATTTCTGCATACCTTGACACTGTCTTATCCCCCCTTGTTCAATCTCTTCCCACCTATGTTCGTGACACTTCTCACGCTTTGAATTTTTTCAATGATTTTAAGTTCCCTGGCCCCCACCACCTTATTTTCACCATGGACGTCCAGTCCCTATATACTTCCATCCCCCACCAGGAAGGTCTCAAAGCTCTTCGCTTCTTTTTTGGATTTCAGACCTAACCAATTCCCCTCTACCACCACTCTCCTCCGTCTAGCAGAATCAGTTCTTACTCTCAATAATTTCTCCTTTGGCTCCTCCCACTTCCTCCAAACCAAGGGTGTAACCATGGGCACCCACATGGGTCCCAGTTATGCCTGCATTTTTGTTGGCTTTGTGGAACAGTCCATGTTCCAAGCCTATACGGGTATCCGTCCCCCTCTTTTCCTTTGCTACATCGACGACTGCATTGGTGCTGCCTCCTGCACGCATGCTGAGCTCGTTGACTTCATTAACTTTGCCTCCAACTTTCACCCTGCCCTCAAATTTACCTGGTCCATTTACGACACCTCCCTCCCCTTTCTTGATCTTTCTGTCTCCATCTCTGGAAACGGCTTATCTACTGATAGCCACTATAAGCCTACAGACTCTCACAGCTACCTGGACTATTCCTCTTCCCACCCTGTCTCTTGCAAAAATGCCATCCCCTTCTCACAATTCCTCTGTCTTCGCCACATCTGCTCTCAGGATGAGGCTTTTCATTCCAGGATGAAGGAGATGTCTTCCTTTTTTAAACATAGGGGCTTCCCTTCTTCCACCATCAACTCTGCTCTCAAATGCATCTCTATTTCCCGCACATCTGCCCTCAGCCCATCTGCCCGCCACCCCACTCGGGATAGGGTTCCCCTTGTCCTCACCCACCACCCCACCAGCCTTCAGGTCCAACGTATAATTCTCTGTAACTTCTGCTACCTCCAACGGGATCCCACTACCAAGCACATCTTTCCCTCACCCCCTCTTTCTGCATTCCATAGGGATCGCTCCCTACGCGACTCCCTTGTCCATTGGTCCCCCTCCATCCCTTCCCACCGATCTCCCTCCTGGCACTTATCCTTGTAAGCAGAACAAGTGCTACTCCTGCCCTTACACTTCCTCCCTCACCACCATTCAGGGCCCCAGACAGTCCTTCCAGGTGAGGCGACACTTCACTTGTGAGTCGGCTGGTGTGGTATACTGCGTCCGGTGCTCCCGATGTGGCCTTTTATATATTGGTGAGACCTGACGCAGACTGGGAGACCGTTTCGCTGAACACCTACGCTCGGTCCGCTAGAGAAAGCAGGATCTCCCAGTGCTTTTAATTTTAATTTTATTTAATTTTAATTTTAATTCCACATCCCATTCCCATTCTGATATGTCTATCCATGGCCTCCTCTACTGTCAAGATGAATCCACACTCAGGTTGGAGGAACAACAGCTTATATACCGGCTGGGTAGCCTCCAACCTGACGGCATGAACATTGACTTCTCTAACTTCTGTTAATGCCCCTCCTCCCCTTCTTACCTCATCCCTGACATATTTAGTTGTTTTTTTTTCTCTCTCTCTGCCATCACTCTGCCTGTTCCCTATCTCCCTCTGGTGCTCCCCCCTCCTCCTTTCTTTCTCCTGAGGCCTCCCATCCCATGATCCTTTCCCTTCTCCAGCTCTGTATCACTTTCGTCAATCACCTTTCCAACTCTTAGCTTCATCCCACCCCCTCCGGTCTTCTCCTATCATTTTGCATTTCCCCCTCCCCCAACTACTTTCAAATCTCTTTGTCTCTCTCCTTTCAGTTAGTCCTGATGAAGGGTCTCGGCCCGAAACGTCGACAGTGCTTCTCCCTATAGATGCTGCCTGGCCTGCTGTGTTCCACCAGCATTTTGTGTGTGTTGCAATAATTGGATGCTGGCTTGTACCAGAGCCAATAAGAAGGTGTTATAGGTCAGATGATCCATTGCCAATAAAACTGAAATAGAACATTTGAACTGGTAAGAAGTTCATATAAAAGCAGATTCTCTGAATGCAAACTCGTGACAACCCCAGAGATTCACCATCACGAGGAAGAAACTACTAAGCTGGGGACCGAGAGAAGAAAGGATAGATCATCTGGCCAATGGAGATCCCCTATTTTGGTGTTGTAAAGTGGAGACCTGGTCTGAGTGACCATTGGTACGGAGGGAACAGTAGAATTCATGATTTAAGTTGTTGGCCTGGGGTCAATATAGCTACTTTGCTGTTTGTGCAGAGACAATAAAGTGCAAATTTTGATCAATTAGGAGTTGTGTTATGAGTTCCCTAACTTAGTTCCATTGATGAATGGTCAACAGAGTTGAGCTGAGTGCCGGGAAAGTGAGGCAGGATAACATAATCCTCTCATCTCCCTCTCATTCCCTACA
Organism: Hypanus sabinus; assembly: GCF_030144855.1. Lineage (NCBI taxonomy): Eukaryota > Metazoa > Chordata > Chondrichthyes > Myliobatiformes > Dasyatidae > Hypanus > Hypanus sabinus. Next base: position 74,826,780 of record NC_082723.1, on the reverse strand, counting down.
ACCCACTCAAGACCAATCCTCACAGCATCCATGAGTTCAAAAGTCAAGAGGTGATGATCCAACTTTACAGACCTCTGGAATATTGTGTACAGTTCTGGTTGCCCCACTAAGGAAGGAATTTGAGGGTTTGGATAGGGTGCAGAAGAGGTTTACCAGGATGCTGTCTGGTTAGAGGGCATGTGTTATCACGAGAGGCTAGATAAACTTGGGTTGTTTTCTCTGGAGCGGCAGAGGCTGAGGGGAGATCGGATAGAGGTTTACAAGATTAGACTGGATGGGTTGAATGGCTTAATTCTGCTCCAATGTGTTATAGAGGCACAGAGTAAACAGGGAGTATCTGTTTTTCATAGTTAGAATATCTAATACCAGAGGGTATGCAATGAACGTGAGAGGGGCTAGGTTCAAGGGGGTGTAAGGGGTAATTTTTTATAACTCAGAGAGTGGTTGCTGCCTGGGATGGTGGTAGAGGCAAATACATTAGAGGCTTTTAAGAGATGTTTGGATAGGTACATGGATGTGAGGATGGATAAGGACGTGGAGTAGATGGGAGGGGTTAGTTTTTGGGTGTTTTTGATTTGCTTTTTATCTGGTTAGGCACAACATTGTGGGCCGAACAGTCTGTTCCTGTGCTGTTCTGTTCTATGTCCACTGTGGACAGCATGGGCATTTGAAACTTCCCTTTTTAGCAAATAAAAAGCATTGCATTAAGGCAATGGAGACTTGCTTGCCGTATGCAGAGAGAGGTAACCGATTCCTCAGTAATTGTAAGGAATTACTCAAATATCAAGTGTGTGGTTTTAAATTACTGAAGTGTCAGAGTCATTCTTTCTCAAGCCATTACAGAGATTTATGTTAAAGCAATTAGTACGCACCGAAATATTTTTATGACACATCGATGGGTTCATTGTAATCCCTCTTGCTTTGTGGCCCAAGACAGTGAATGGGGAACAAATTATAGTCGTATCTAACTTGTCATTGTAAATACTTTTCAAAACTCGTGCATCTTACTGTGATTAAGTCTAATACTTCTGAAAGCTCAGTGGTATTCCAGAAATGGTAAGTGTAAAATCAGTCGGCTAATCATGACAACACCGTCGTTTTCTGATTTCCACTGAGAGATAACCTCCGTTGTAAAAAGAAAACTGCTGGGGATTTATGTGGAAGTTCACGTGGATTTCCTCCGGGTGCTATGGTTTTCTCCCACATTCCAAAGATGTATGGGCTGGGGATAATGAGTTGTGGCGGATGCACAATAACTGATGCCGGATGCACAATGCCACAGGAGGGCGGCCCAGCCTAATTCTCCACAAGTGGCAAGTAATCTGATAGAGAGCTTTAAGGGTTTCAGAGAGTTTGATAGATGAGATACAAGGTATTGAAACCTTAATTGGGTTACTAATAACACTTAATCAAGACAAATGGTGCCAGTGACCAATGTGACCAGTGGTGCCATCCTGCAGACAGCTCATAAAATTCTTCTTCTTTTAAATATGCTTCTACTGCTAATTTGTGCGCTTGGAGTCTGTAATTTACATTTTATGATGTGGTTTTGGACGATTGAGTGACCTGCCACTTCTGCTGTCTCCAGGGGAATTCGGCAAGGTTGAGAGTGGAGTGTGTGGCCTAAAGACAGAGCACAAGCAAGCCCATTTCTCCTCATCGATAAAACATTGGACAAGGTTGAAATCGACGAGGACAAGAGCAGAGGGCGAGGGGTATTCAGTGCTGTCTGCCTGTGTTTCACCCTCTCACTCGCTGCTGCCAAAGGAAGGTGTAGGATACCTCCTCTGGCTGCAGGGTTTGATTGGCATGGCTGCTGGCTGTGGGATCATTTTAGGAGGGCTCTGCGGTTAGTCCTGAATTCTGGTTGCTCTTTCACAACTATTTTACTGATCTGATTGGGGAGCTTCGGCACAGACTGGCTCTGTGACCTGCGGTCAATGAACAACAGAGGTGTAAACTGAACTAAACTGAACTGAACACTTCTGGACTGTTTTATATTATGTGTGCTTTTTGCCTTATGTGCGATTTGTTCCCTTTCTTGCATAACTGGGTGTTTAATGGTTTTTTTGAACAGGTTCCATAGTTTCTTTGTTTTGTGACTGCCTGTAGGAAAAAAAAATCTCAGGGTTGTACATTGTATACATAATTCAAAGTTCAAAGTGAATTTATTATCAAAGTCCATATACTTCAACATGTAAAACTCTAAGATCCATTTTCTTGCCGGCATACTCATGAAATTCACAATAGAATAATAACCAAAATGGATGGGCTCAGAACTGGTCCCACAACCTGGATTTCCCGAGAGGAATATGAGATGCTGAGACACCAGACAAGGTCATTCGATTCCAAACAATTGGTTTATTGATCATTACAGAACGTCTCCCTGGTGCTTCCCACTCCCTCCCCTCTCCCTTCCCCTTTTCCCAACCATGATTCCCCTCTCCCTGTCCCCTTCCCACTCTCAGTCCACAATAGAGACCCAGATCAGAATCAGGTTTATCATCACTCACATATGTCATGAAATTTGCTTTTTGTGGTAGCAGTACATAAAATGACTACCGTACTGTGCACGAATCTTAGCGGTGGTTCTGTGGTGAAATTGCCTTGTTAATGCGAGAGGTCAGAGAATGGCTAAACTGGTTCAAGCTAGCATGAACTCAGATAACTACATGTTGCAACAGCGGTGTGCAGAAAAGACGCACACACTGAAGCTTGGTGGATGGGCTACAGCAGCAGAAGTCCGTGAACGTACACTTAGTGGCCAATTGATTAGGTACAGGAGGCAATGAAGTTGCCACTGAGTGTGCTTACATCAGAGGGAGGCCATTCAGCCCATCGTGTCCAGGCAGGCTTCCAGAGAAGAATCCCTATCTTTTCACTTCCCCCTTTATTCTCCAGTCTCCTGAAACCCATTCTCTCCCCCATGCCCATAGACTCTTCCTTAGCCACCTACCGAGAGCAGGAGTTCCCAACCTGTGGTCCAGGGTTCATGGCATGAAAAAGATTGGGAACTCCTGACCTATAGTTACATGTACGATGCAACAAAGTCCTACGCTTACCAACCCTTTAGACCTATACTCACTGGAATTCAGAAGAATGAGGGGGGCTCTCATTGAATGTTCAATGTTGAAAAACCCCGATAGAGTGGATGTGGTGAGGATGTTCCCTGTCTAAGACCAAAGGACACATCTCAGAACAGACGGATGTCTACTTAAAATGGAGATGAGGTTGAATTTCTTTGGCTAGAGCATGGTGAATCTGTAGAATTCATTGCCACAGGCCAAGTCACTGGGCATATTTAAGGCAGATGTTGATAAATTCTGAATTAGTCAGGTCCTGAGGGATATGAGGGAAGGCAAGAGAATGGGGCAGAGAGGAGAAACGCAGCAGCTGAAAAAGGGGAGGAGCTTAGGAGATGGTAGTGCCTAATGGCGACTCCTTTGCTGGCATCTTCGGAAACAGCTCTATTTCTGTCTTTAGTATCTCTGTTTTTCCCTTTCAGGGTTCTTTTGAAGACCCTGACCTGGAGTTATACGCTGACTTTGCAAGAATGGGACCAGCTGTCGGGGTCCTACAACTGGCCACTATTCAATATACCAAGGACGCGGCCTAGAAGACTAGCACGCCTTCAGGGTTCTGGGATATTGTGGCTCTGGAGGCGGGCGGTCTCGAGGTCTGTGCCTCCACAGGAAATTGGTGTGTTGTCGGAGGAAGAAGACCAAAAGCAGTGAGCTGGCTGCGTGTCCAGAGACCCAAGCTCGGAAAAACTGACGCAACAGACTTTTAACATCGTAAATTAGTGAGTTGTTTGTAATGTCTCCCCTCTTGCTGTGGATCAGGGACACCTCTTTTTCCCTCATGAGAGAGAGAGAGAGAGCCTGTGGTATGTCAGATTATCGGGTGAACGAGTCGTCTTTGGGGCACTGCAAGTCTGTGTCTTTACTGATGCTTTGCTGCACTGTCGAGCGCTCAGCGGGGGCGCCCATGTTTAGTTTGCCAGTGGGGGGAGGTGGGATCGTCACTTTGCTGCCGCTTACGTGCAGGAGGAAGGGGAGCTGGGGGGGGGGGGCTTAGGGGTTCTAACAGTTGACTGTCATTCATTCTTTGGGGCACTCCTTTGTTTTCATGGATGCTTACAAAGAAAATGAATTTCAGGATGTATATTGCATACATTTCTCTAATATGAAATGTCCCTTTGAAATGGCTGAGCAGATTTGATGGGCCAAATGGCCTAATTCTGCTTCTATATCTCACGGTCTTTTCCGAGAACTCAGGGCCTCAACTTCCAGTGATGTCCTTGTCAATTCTCTCTGCACTCTTTCAATCTTCTTGTAGGCAGGTGACCAGGACTGCTCACAATTCCCTAGATTCGGCCTCACCAACGTCTCGTACACAGTAAGTGGATGGCAGGGGAGCGTAGTGTTTCGGGGCAAGCAGTCACCGATTGGGATTGAATTACCGCCGCAGTTCTCGTGACCACGCAGTCTTCCTCCCACATCCCGAAGATGCGGGGTTCGGGTCGGTGCTTAGCGTGTCGTGGGCGTGCCGTTCTGGTGCCAGAAGTGTGGCGACATGTGCAGGCTGTCCTGCACACAATTGTTGTTCGGTCTCTGTTGGTTGTTGATGTAAACGACACATTTCTCTGTATGCACGTGTGACAAATAAAGCGAATCTTTAAAATATTTCACTTTAACATAACACCTGTATTCTGTCCTGAAGAAGGCCTGAAATGTCGACTGTTTATTAATTTCCATAGATGCAGCCTGACCTGCTGAGTTCCTCCAGCATTTTGTGTGAGTTGCTCTAGATTTCCAGCATCTGCAGACTTTCTTGTCTTTATGATTATGTAATCAATACCTTGATTTGTGCTAAAACACTCGCTTTCCTATCCTATCTACCTGGGACACCACTCTGGAGGAATTATGGATCGGTATTCCTGGGTTCCTTTGATCAACTACACAGAGACTCTGCTGTTGACATCAGGGTACAGGCTTGTGGTATCTCTCCCTCTAGGCTCTGTTGCCATAACCCAATGCCATTATGTATATACAAGACTTAACCGGGGTTGTTCAATCATGCCTGATTCATCCTCCCCTACACCTTTCCCATCAGTAAAGAGGAGAAGGAACCCTGACTTCTCCCCTGCCCCCTCCTCTCCCAAAGCCCCTTACTGCAGCCCATTATCGTCTCAGATGAGATTGGTTAAATCACTCTGGGTCAAGGGTCAGAGTTGGAATGTGCCAGCCTGATTAAGGCATTGGCCAAATCCTTTATCTGCTGCATCACTGGCAGGAGCACTGGTCTTGTTTTTTTATGATCTGTCAAAATGAAAAATTGTTCATTCCTCTTAACGCACGATGGCGAGACAGACCCAGACTACACTGAAATGTCGACGTCAAGTCGACAGCACAAGGAATGTAAACACTGAAAGAGCTGAGGCAAGGCAGCACAAATAGAGGCAGAAGGTGTTTCCGGCTCGTGGGGAAATCTAAAAAGTAAGACCCGCGAGCGCAGAGCTGATCAAATCCTACTGGGAATCGGGGACAACAGCCGAGAGTCACGAGGTGCTTGGAATGTGGAACTCACTCCCACAGGGAGATGTGGAGAGGAATCCCATCGATGGGAGCTACGAGGAATGGAGGGAGTTGCTAATAGGTGGGGGGGGGAATGAAGATGAGGTTTATGTGGAACAGAAAGGCCAACACAGACCTGGCCACATCAATTGACCATTGACTGTAGAAAGGGATGGAATGGAGAAACGAAAGCCAGACGTTGGAGAGGGTATACAATATCACATGTATTGTGCACAGTTCTTGTCTCCTGCCTACAGGAAAGAGAGCAGGAAAATTGGAAGAGCACAGAGGAAATGTTGCCTGGATCTGAGGTCCTGAGTTAGCAGTGCTGTGCAAAGTCTTAGTTAGGCACCCTAACCATACATGTGTGCCAAAGACTTGTGCACAGTTCTGAATTTGTCAATGCAGAGCAGAGAGTGAGTTTGTAACTCTGGCAGGAGCAAAGTATCTTGGGAATGGTGAGGGTGGAGTGCCGCGGGGGAGATGTGGACAGGTGGCAGAGAAGGTGTGCCGGGTGGGGGGGGGGGGGTGGCACGGGCGCAGAAAAACCCAGCCCTGAGACACCAAGCAAGGCATTTTGTTCTAAACTATTGGTTTATTGATCGTTACAGAACCTGGTGTTTCCCACTCCCTCCCCTCTCCCTTCCCCTTTTCCCAACCATGATTCCCCTCTCCCTGACCCCTTCCTACTCTCAGTCCACAATAGAGACCCATATCAGAATCAGGTTTATCATCACTCACATATGTCATGAACTTTGTTTTTTTTTGTGACAGCAGTACATTGAAATACTTAAAATTACTACCGTACTATGCAGAAGTCTCGGGCACCCGAGCTATACGTACGTGCCTGAGAACTTTGCACAGTACCGTGGACATCTGTGCTGCTATGCGTGCAGTAAACGCAGAACTCTATAGTAGAAATTAATGAAGACAATGTAGTTGGAGAATAATGCAGGAAGTTATCAAACTTACTTGGGATGAGCGCAGAGAACGGTGGTTCACACACAACTCAAATCCGGGACTCAGCAATGAGCACTGCTCCAGAATAACCTTAAATTCAAGAAAATCATCATGACATTGAATGGCTTGTCATATGAGGAGCTCTGGGCCTGTACTCACTGGAATTCAGAAGAATGAGAGGTGACCTCATTGAAATGTTGAAAGCCCTTGATGGATTGGAGGTGGATGTGGAAGGGTTTTTCCTATGGTGGGGGTGTCTAAGACCAGAGGACACAGCCTCAGAATGGAGAGGATTCCTTTAGAGGGGCGTTGTAGAGATGAGGAGGAATTTCTTTAGCTAGAGAGTGGTGAACCTGTGGAATTCGTTGCCACAGGTGGTTGTGGAGGCCGAGTCATTGGATATATTTAAGGCAGAGGTTGATAGATTCTTGATTGGTCAGGGCATGAAGGGATACAGGGAGAAGGCAAGAGATTGGGGCTGAGAGGAAAATTGAATCAGTTGTGATGAAATGGTGGAGCAGATTTGATGGGCCAAATGGCCTATACAGTATCCAGCCTGAAATTCTTACAGACAACCATGAAACATGAATCCCATAAAATGAATGATAGAAATATTGAGGCCCCAACTCCCTTCACACAAGTAAATTCAAGCAACATAATAGAATCAGTGAAAGACCACGCCCAACAAGACGGACAAACAACCAATGTGCAAAAGACAAAATACGGAAGAGAAAAATAATAAGAATAAATAAATAAGCAATAAATACAATTTCCTTTCCTCCCACAGGTACTGCTTGACTTTCTCATTTCCCCCTTTAGATTATGTGACAATCTTTATTGTCCAACCCATATTACCAGTTGGGTTGGGGTTACAGGCAGGGTGGGAGATCCAGAATTGTCCTTGTGTGACCTACAGGTAGGCAGAACAGGCAAATAAGTTTAAGTTTGATTGTCATTCAATCACACACATTAAACAAAATGTGTTCCTCTGGGGCCAAGGTGCAAATCGCAGTACACAGTCACACCCAGCACACAGCGCCTAGTTACTACAGTTTCAGGTCACAATACAAAGCTGAAGCATACTGTTGTTAGGGACATCTCCTCCATTGGCAGTTCCAAAGCTGGCTGAGAGAGGAGGGGGGGGGGTTGGGCATGGGGTTAGCAACCTCATCCTGTAAACATGCGGAGCTGCAGAAACACCAACAGAAGATCCAAAGGCTTCATTCCTGAGTGAGGAGGGACACACCAAGAACATGGGCTACACCCGAAAGACTGGCGCAGGGCAGAGGACTGTATTTGTCAACATGAAGTGGAGAGCAAGTTTGTAAATCTGGCGGTATCAAAAGATGTTGGGAATGGTGAGGGTGGAGTGCCGCAGGAGGGGTGTGGGACAGGTGGCAGAGAAGGAGTGCCAGCGATGGGGTGGGGGGTGTGGGTGCAGACACACTTAGCCCTGAGACATCCCTGATTCCAAACAATTGGTTTATTGATCATTACAGAATGTCTCTCTGGTGCTTCCCTCTCCCTTCCCCTTTCCCAACCATGATTCCCCTCTCCCTGCCCCCTTCCCACTCTCAGTCCACAATAGAGACCCATATCAGAATCAGGTTTATCATCACTCACATATGTCATGAAATTTGTTTTTTTTATGTCAGCAGTACAGTGCAATATATAAAATTACTGCAGTACTGTGCAAAAGTCTTAGACACCCTGGCTGTATATATGAATGTGCCTCAGACTTTAGCAAAGTCTGTATTATATATACTGAATGAGCCTAAGACTTTGACACTGTACATATACAATTAAGTTGTGAAAAAGGAGTGCAAAAAATCAAAAACAAATCATGAGGTAGTGTTCATGGGTTCATTGTCTATTCAGAAATCTAATGGCAGAGAGGAAAGAGCTGCGTCTAAAATGTTGAGTGTGTGTCCTCATTATACCTTTACCTCCTGTACCTCCTCTCTGATGGTGGCAATGAGAAGAGGGCATCTCCTAGATGGTGGGCGTCCTTAATGATGGAAACATAGAAACATAGAAAACCTACAGCACAATACAGGCCCTTCAGCCCACAAAGTTGTGCCGAACATGTCCTTACCTTAGAAATTAACTCGAGTTAACCATAGCCCTCTATTTTTCTGAGCACCATTGTACCTGAGACTCTTGAAAGACCCTATTGTACCCACCTCCACCATCGTTGCCGGCAGCCCGTTCCACACACTCACCACTCACTGAGTAAAAAACTTACCCCTGACATCTCCTCTGTACCTACTCCCAGCACCTTAAACCTGTGTCCTCTGTTGCTAGCCATTTCGGCCCTGGGGACTATCTGACTATCCACACGGTCAATGCCTCTCATCATCTTATGCAGCTCTATCAGGTCACCAATCATCCTCCGTCACTGCCTTCTTGACGCATTGCTGTTTGAAAGTGTCCTGGATGCTGGGGAGGCCAGTTACCTTGATGGAGCTCTTTCCGAACCTGTCCCCCATTCCAGGCGGTGATGCAACCACGTGGAATACTCAGCAGGGTATCTGAAAGACAAAGGGAGCAATCAGGAGAGCCCTGAACTGGGAGCAGACTGTGTGCTAGGCTTTGGTCATAGAGCATTACAGCCCAGAAAGAGGCTCTTCAGCCCAGCTAGTACATGCTGACCTGGTCTTCTATCTCGTCTCACCTGCCCGCACCTGGACCATATCTGTCCAATCCTTCCCATCCACGCACTTTCAACTGGACCCACATCTGCTACTTCAGCCGGCAGCTGGCTCCTTACCCCACCCGCACCACCCCCTGAGTGAAGAGGTGTTCCAGGCTGACGTTGAATAGCGTTGAACTTCAAGGAATGAAACTGGGATCAATCATTCAGAGGGAGGAGGCAGTAGGTGCAATTATGGGCTCCTCTTGTGCTGTTGGGTTAAACTAAATCAATTATTTTTCAAAAAAGTACTGAAAGTATCACTTCTGAGTTCTCCAGAAACACTGAAACAAACAATAATATAAAATCCCATTTCACTGGGATTACAAAGTTTATTTTCTTTAAAGGCTCTAGATCTTTTTTTTAGATTTTGAGGGAGCATATCCCAACATAATCAATCATCTCATGAAGCTCTCTGCGCTGAAAGGCCAGGCGAGGTCAGATCCTGTGTCAGTGCTGATTGACAGGCAGTAACCTCTCACGCTGAACCAGTCATTTGGTGGGGAAGGCGGGTCAGGACCCTGGAGAGAGGCAGGACTTCCTGCTGGTATGGATGACAGTGACTCCCACCCACACGGGTCACTCACACCCCAATCGACCTGAGGGATGAGCCCAGCCCCAGGATTGCAGGACCCTTTCGAGGAGAGGAAGTGTTGAAAATGCTGCAGACTAGATGCCAAAACTGTGAAGGCTTACCCCCACCTAAATAAGATGATAGGATGTAGGAGCAGAATTAGGCCATTCGGCCCATTGAGTCTGCTCCACCATTTAGCATGGCTGATCCATTTCCTTCTCAACCCCATTCTCCTGCCTTCCCCTGTAACGTTTCACATTCTGACTAATCAAGAACCTGTCAACCTCCACCTTACATACACCCACCGAGTGATTTCACCTCTACAGCCGTCTGTGGCAGCAAATTCCACAGATTCACCATCCTCTAGCTAAAGAAATTCCTCCTCATCTCTATTTTAAATGGACATCGCTCTATTCTGAGACTGTGTCCTCTGGCCCCAGGCCACCCCACCAAAGGAAATCCTCTCCACATCCTCTCTATCTCGGCC